>NC_143020.1:114389558-114709201 GCF_055824585.1 Amblyomma mixtum | reverse complement strand
CGATGGCAACCCGTACTTCTCGGTAAGGATATTACGACTTTGAATTGAGAGGGGGAAAGATTTTTAAACGCAATTTTTTCGGCGATGAACGCGTCTTTTGTTGCTGGACAAACGTCGGCGTAGACGGAGAGAGCCAGAGGATCATTTTTTACTGAGAACGATAATTGAATGGAGTCGTTCCGGGTGTGCCTTTATAACGCTGGCTCAGAAAGCGAAAGAGAAAAGATGGCAGAGACAAAGCGCTTCCAATCGTGCTACGTGGAACACAAGCGGTATTTGGGACAAGGATCAATGGAATGGCGTGTCAACAGCGCCCGCGGTCCGGTCGAGACGGGACTTCATTATCCCGATCGAGAGACGTCGAACGCGGATAAAAGAAAAAGGCCTCCCCCCCCCCCCTCCTTTCCCCCTAAGCACTCCCGTCCACACACGGCGTCGCTTCTCCAAAGTGAACCGGACCCCTTTGGCGTCGGCGAGTGTACCATCAGCACGTATTGATCTCGGAGGCCACAGAGATCGGTCCCCGCCCACTCCCGCCGGTAGTGTGTGTGTGTGACCCACTTCGGCGCGAACGGCGGGGAGACCCGACGACTGCGCTACCCGGGCGGACGCCGTCATCTGTCAGCGCGGTGCACAGGAGGAACTCCCGCCGAGCGCGGCCTCCATTCACCACGTCCTAATCCCTCCGCCATCGAGTCAACAGGGCACTGCAAGAAGACCTCGGCTGCGCTGGGAAAACAGACAACAAGACGCCCACACACACACACACACGCATGCACAAGATGCACACACGGTCCACAATGGACAGATGAAGTCAGCAAGTGTCCAGGACAGGCGCCGTTGCCAGGAGCAGCTCACTTGTTCTTCATAAACGACTCCTCCTCTAAGTATGTTTATCTCCGAGCTTCGAAAGGGCCACTGAAAAGCTCTCTCTGAGAAGCAAGATAACGAAGCCATCGAAGTGATCTGCACGTTTCCAACTCCCTCAACAGAACGCACACCTAGCCGTATATCAGTCTTCAATCACAGCATAATCGTCTGCGCTTAGACGAGCACCTTCAGCAATCTTCTGGCCGCTGCTGAGAACCGAAGCTAATCAATGCATGCAAAGCCTCTGTCAAAAACTAAATACAGTTTGTGGGAATCTGGCTTTCCGCCGTCGCCTTTGCGCGGCTGTGCCGGCCGCCCGCGTTGTTTCTCCTCTTTCCCTTGCTCCCGCCTCAGGCGGTGGAGAGGCGGCTGGGTGACTAATCACTGTCATTTAGCCACAGCTCCGCCCCGGCTCCCCAAGGGCCTTTGCCATTGGCGCCTTTTGGCGGGAATCCGGGACCCGTTTTGGCGGCCGCGCATCCCGTGACCGTCCGAGCGGGGCCCAGAGAGAGGGATCCCTCCGAGACAGCGTAAGGTGCGTACGTTACTGTGTTTGTCCGTGCCGGCCTCTGCCGTTCGGACCAGTGCATACTCGAGCTCGCCCGCACGTGTCCTCTGACCTGCAGCGGCTCGAGCCTGTCTAGCGGGGTCCAGCGACCTCCGACAGGCGTACCTTGCGTTGATTGCCCACTCTCTCTCGCAACCGGCCCAACGGTCGACACGAGAGAGAGATCACAGCACTGCCGCGGGGACATTCTCCTGCAGCGGCGTGCTAGCGGCGCACATTGCTCGAGTCGCTTCGTGCGCGCAGCGGAGCCTTGCTCCTCGCGCGCCCCCGGGACGGGGTGACGTTTGAGTGTGTGTGTACTGCTGAAGGACGACGTGAATAAACGTCTCCTTTGTGAACTTGGAGGCCTATTTCTTTGCGGCGAATCGCTCTCCTCCCAGCGGAGGTTGAGTGCACCGCATCGGTGTCCCAGTGTGTGTGTGGTGACGGCTGATCGGGGCCCTTGGCTCGCGCGAAGCTCGAACCCGCGGTGGGTGGTGGCCTGTGTCCACTTAGAAACCCACAAGTTGACCCTCGTTACGACGAAGTAGAAGGGGACCGGCAAACTACTACATTGTAGCCGTAGCTTCCAAGGGGAATTGTCATCTCTTCGTTATATCCAATATTTCGTTATAACAAGGTTCGACTTTATCCCACAGCGGACGTGGGTGGAGCCGCTGCAGCCGTGTATGGTACTGAGGAAAGGACCTCGACCTCCACGCCGCAATGACGTCCGCTATACACAGACCGGCGTGAGGCAGGCGTCGTGCAGTCGGCTCCCACGTGACATGCTTATGAACAACACGGCCGCTGTCCGAGCAGCTGCTGGAAAACGTACAACAGACGCTTTGTAAATTCCGGGCAGAGAGAGAGACGGGAACAAGTGGAACTAAACGGGCCCCGTTTACGGCGTGCAGCCTAAATTAGATCAGCGACTTGACGCACCCCAGACTGGAACATGCTCCCAACTGTTAGGCGCGCAGCCCGCTGCTACCAAATATTTAACAGCCACTCCGTAACTTCCCGGCTGCCTTCCGTCTCTGGATTCCGTCCGTGCGCACTTCAGCCAAACCGCACGGAATGGCCGCGCCTGCCTTCTTTGCATACTCCGCAGCGGTGGTCTGCTCTCGGCCCTGGGTCGTTTCCATGCGTACAGACTTGCGAGCGCTCGCTGCAATCTTCGAAATCGTCAAGTGCAGGAGCGCCTCGTCAGCGGTATACATACAATCGACCATCGTTATAACGAAGGGGCCTGGAGATTACTTCGTTATAGCCCGTGTTGACAGAGCTTCCAATGGGAATCGGAATTTCTTCGTTATATCCATTACTTCATTATAAACCGTTTCACCATAACGGGGATCGACTGTACTTGCGCATCACGCAGAGAGACGGTGGATAGGTCCGCAGCACTGCGGCCTTGCGATCGCCTGTGGCGTCCGCAGACATCCTTCGCGTGGACCTCCTCCAACCAATGACCCCGCCCCCTACTTCTGTATAGCGAGCGATGTCGCCGGCCGCGACCAAGCGTGTCGTCGCGCTGGTTTCAAAATCCGCGAAGCCGTTCTCGTCCACATGTGCCGAGCCAACAATGTGATAACGCCGTGCGAACTGCGCGCGCAGACACAGGCCATGCTTGCACAGCACACCTCGGTCTGCGGGCATCTATCTGGTTGTATCGCACTGTCAACACGTAATGGAATTAGGTGCCCTGTGAATTTTTTTTTTTCTTCTATGTTCGAGACGAGCTCCGAGAGTTCCATCGGCCGGACTAAGCGACATTCGTGCCTTCCAAGGCCTTGCACATAGAGGTAAAACCGGAAGTGACGCTGGAAAACGCTGGAAGTGACGTTGGAATCACGACCGAAGCGCCAAACACAGCGTACGAAGAGACCGTAGGAAGGAAAACATGTCATCAAAGTCCATGTTTCCACTAGAAAGGAAGAAAAAGCAAGGACGAAGAGCCAGAATGGAGAAAAGGGAAAAATAAAAGAAGGGAAAAGGAAAGAAGAGCGGCCGCGAGAGACCGCTACGCCGAGCCCCGCCCCGTCAGGCTCGTGTCAGCGTCAGCGGCGGCGGCCTCGGCAGCAGTCAATTTGGAGGAGAGCGCCCTTCTCCCGACCCTCGCAGTGATGGGGGAGGCGCGGATTTTGGGGCCGAAGGGTGAAACCAGCGGCAGACGAACAAGGCTGCCGCCGCCACGGAAGAACAGGGCTCTCCCGACGACGCCGCCGGGAACTGCTGCATATATGCGACGGGCGCCTTACCGTAATGGCCCGCGTACAGCCCACGCAGATGCCTCGTCTACTTCTCCTCTGTTAGGGTTTTAGGGCACGGAGTTGGGAACGTACGCTTCCCTCCTTTGGGCGCAAATTGACTCTGAATAACGACTCAATGGCTCGACGCATAGCCAACAACGCATTCTGGTTATGTACAAAAGACGCTGTCCCCTTTTGGGAGATGCCACCAAACAGGGCCCCTTCTGTCTTATCCTGGACACCCGACTAAGGGAAGGGAGATCTGTCAAGAGGGTTCGGAACTGCTCAAGCTTGACGAGATGTTAAAGCAAGCAATAAAAAAATACAGGGACGCCTAATTACATTGTGTGTTGGCAATTCGACAGCAATAGATGATGTTGAACCGGAAGCAACGTCAGTTCCGGTCTCGTGGCGTCACTTCCCTCAAGCCAATGGGAATTTTCCGGTCTGGTGACGTCACTTTCCTTCAGCCAATGGCGAATTTTGTGATCGACGACGCATTGTGGCCCCATGAGGCTTCTAATGCTGTCGTATTAAAAACCACAGTGCGCGGAGCAGGACCGGGGAGGAGGGGAGGGTGAGGATTACAGTGTAAACTATTCCGGAGGAAGACGGGGGAGTGGTGTCCAATTTCTGCATGGTAAATGTTATGGCATGGGAGGAGCGCATATGGCAGGTTATCTCAGATCATGAACGGCAGTTTACGAATATCCCTCAAGGGAAAAGTATACAAAAGCTGTACCTTACCGGTACTCACCTATGGGGCAGAAACGTGGAGGCTAACCAAGAGGGTTCAGCTTAAGTTAAGGACAACGCAGCGAGATATGGAAAGAAAAATGATAGGTGTATAAGTTAAGAGATCAGAAGCGGGCGGAGTGGGTGAGAGAACAAACGCGGGTTAATGATATCCCAGTTGAAATCAAGAGGAAGAAGTGGGCTTGGGCAGGGCATGTAATGCGAAGGCAAGATAACCGATGGTCCTTAAGGGTAACGGAGTGGATTCCAAGAGAAGGCAAGCGTAGCAGGGGGCGGCAGAAAATTAGATGGGCGGATGGAATTAAGAAGTTTGCGAGGACATGCTGGCCGCAACTGGCAAAGGACAGGGTTAGTTGGACAGACATGGGAGAGGCCTTTGCCCTGCAGCGGGCGTAGTCAGGCTGCTGCTGCTGATGATGATGATGAAATTGGTTTGGTTTATGGGGTTTAAAGTCCCAAAGCGGCTCAGGCTATGAGACGCCGTAGTGAAGGGCTCCGGAAATTTCGACCACCTCGGGTTCTTTAACGTGCACTGACATCGCATAGTACACGGGCCTCCAGAATTTCTCCTCCAAATAAATTCTAGTCGCCGCGGCCGGGATCGAACCCGCGTCTTTTGGATCAGCAGCCGAGTGCCATAACGACTGAGCCACCGCGGCGGCGATGATGATGAAATGTTATGGAGGTATAATCAATTAGTCTTTGGGAAATGGCGCGCCCAGCGGCCCTGTTTCTCGCATCGCGTTTGCGAGTGCGGAGAACACGTGAGTGTTTGCGGTAAAAGCGGCCCGGCGGCTGCGAAGGAGAAAGTTCTCCCCCGCGCGATGGGAGGGGGGGGGGGGGGGGGGCTGACTGACTGCTCTCGGCCCCCGGCCAAAATTAGCCGCGCGCTCCGCCGATGTTTGGGAAAAGGCTCGTTTCCCGCGTCGCGCGCACACATTCGGCGTACAGTGCGGCCATGGCACGCGCACCCAAGCGATGCCCCGCGTCCAATACACGCCCCGTGACACGCCCTCGGCAAGCTGGGAGAGGGAGCGTGTTAACTCTGCGGCAAGGAACGTCGACGATAACGACAACAATGATGCGATAAGTGAAATGCGACGGGGTCAACACCTGTGTGCTCAAACTAAGACCGCAAATAAAGTGCAAGGAACAAGTTTGAACAGCAGCAAGGGCTCGGGGGTAAGGGTCAAGTTACAGACAACCGGTTTGTCAGGCTAGTAGCACTATATTACTAGGTAATAATTAAGTAAGCACAACTTATTACGTATACCTAAGGTAATTCGTTTTCGGTTTTTATATTTTTTCAAATTTGGGGGGTAAAAATCGGGCGTTATTTTTCGACTTGATAATAGGGGAGAAATCGGGTTTTTTGGAGAAAATCTCCGAAATTCGGGTTTTATCGGGTTAAATTTGCAAACTAATAATTTGTTCCGTTTGCTCTAGCCGGTGGGTAACATTAGGGCTATATTTTGGGCTGCTTTCAAGCAAGTATTGCAAAATTTGGCGTTTCTTTGGTAATTAATTATTACTCGCAGTGAGAGGCAACGGTCAGTTTTGAGAAAAGAAACATTTTATTCACGAGGGCTGGTCATCGACGTTCTACACGTCCTTTTTAACATACATAATCATCTGCATGCGCAACATCTCGGTTTCCATCCGAGACCTGTCTGGTCTCTGCAGGTACTTTAGCTGAGAGAACGTTCGCTCAACGTCAAAGCCGCCATTAGCTAGGCACAACAATGACAACGCTGAATTTGCTAGCGTTGGGTAACGCACGTGCAGTTGCGTCGTTCCAATAGTCCATCACTTCAACACCTTCATTTGGGGGCTTGCTTCCAGCAAGTAGCGGTTCAACTCCTCGCGAAGCGAGCCTACATCGTCCATCACGAAAAAAAAAAATAAGAGAGGTCGGTAGGGATCAAACGACTGACTCAGCAGCCGCTTCTGGAACGGATCGAGTACGGCTGCCAGTTTCCACAATGTCAACTGGTTTTCATCTTTGTCTGAGACTGGAGGCACAGCAATTCCGTGGGCACAATTGTTTCAGAAATCGGGAAAAATCGGGTTTTACCCGATATTTTAGGAACACGTTCGGGGTGCAAAAATCGGGTAAAATCGGGTTTTACCCGAAAACGAACAACCCTACGTATACCTTATGTACAGTCGAGCGCGATTTGAAGGTTATCGCGCGAGCGTCGACCAGCCTAGCACTCCATGCACCTGGCGGCCGGTTTTGGAACAGGAAAAATCATGATTTCGCACTCTTCTCTCCCTCGTTCGCTGTTCCATACAACAACCATCACCCCCGCGAGGAACCCCCCCCCCCCTTCCTCTCTATTCTATGCTTTCAATTTGTTGCGATAAAGTGTGGACTTGGTTACCCCGTATCTTCGCAGGTGATAACAAAATTGGTGGAGAAGATCTGGTAAAGCCAGTGCTTGGCACTTCTTGATTTTAACGACTTTGAAGTTGGAAAAAATATATCAACGCAGCATCGCCTCGTCATATAGCCTTTGTTCACCAGATAATACCGAAGAATACGTCGTGCGCACTACGATCACTGCCTGTTCGCAGAACCAAAAAAGAAACTGATAGCCCAGAAGGGAGTGACGGCTGCTGAAGGAACAGCAAAAAGAGTGAGGGAAGCTGGCCGGATACCTCCCTCGCCTCGGCAGCGAATTCTGGGCCATGGCGCTGTTCATGTTCCCGGTCGACGCTAGCACGATAACCTTCAAATCGCGCTCGACTGTACATTATAAGACTAGATTGGTTTTTGACGAGGGAAAGATTAGAGTTGTTACCCCAGTTCAGGGTGCGGACATGCTTCCATTAGCCATAGAGTTTTTCAAGCCTCGCATAACCCCAGAAGGAAGTGGATTAGCATTTACAGCCGTGGAATGCTTTTGCTTGCATGCAGCGCGCAGAGCTGCGCCAAAGACGACCTCAATGCACACGGGAACCTATTTTGTTCCTCTTTCAGCCACACGCTAGCAGAGCTGTGGAGCGCGTTTTCAAGTCACCTGCGTCTAAAACGTCACGAACGCGACTTCTGCCAGACATCGCTGAGGCGTGTTGCGCAATTAACTATTTTTCTATGCGTGTATTGCCCTACCGTGCGTTTCACGGGGAGTCTTCTAAGAGTTTCGTGGATTCACAGAAGCCCCGTGACAGCCCATGGAGAAACACGATCAGAACCTGGCGTCCAAGCAAGCTACATGTATGTTATAGAGTTTTTGTGCGATAAGTTTTATTTAGCCCGCCTTATGTTTGTGAAATAACTTATGCAATGAGTGTTCCCGCTAATGAACTCCCGGAAGTCACATGGCAGCCTATATAGAAGCACGATCGGATCCCAACGCATAAAGTAAGGACGTCTTGAACGTGACTTTTTCTAGACGTTTCCAAGGAGGCAGGTTGCGATGGTTTTGTCACGTAACGAGGAGAGACGACGGATGCATTCGAAATAAGACGAAAGATATAGGGAAGAGGCCTAAAGGACGACCCAAGAAGAGGTGGCAAGGCGATATATGGAGGAATATTGTTACGTGACGGCAAGCGATGAAGAAAGGACTCCATGACCGATGGCGATGATATGATTAATTGTCTGCGAGCCTAGCACGAGCGCTCCTGCCCATGCCACTGCCCGCTTCGTCGTCTTCTAGTCCGTCACATGACTCGGGGCCACGAAGCGATCGTCCCGATCGCGCGAACTCGAAGAATGCCACAGACGATGACAAGCAGGACGTGACGATGGGCGTGGCAGAACGTATGAACAGAGAAGAGAAGATGAAGGGCTTGCCGTCACGATGAAAGAGATGATGAGCGGGTGAAGCCAGGTCCACGAAGACTGAGGAGCCACCGGTTTCTGGAAGTCAACGTCGAGGCCCGTGGACACACCCAACGGCAGGGGCTGCGGTACTTGTTTCTCGTGTGAGTGTCGGTGGTCAATGGGTTCTCTGGTCAGTGGCGGCGGTCTCGGTTCGTGGGGTCGTAGGTCGTTGGGTCTTCTAGGTTCTCATGTGGGCGGTGAGTGGGGTCACAGGGCAGTTGCGGCGGTCGTTGTGTCGTCGTGTCTTCTTGTCGTGGCTTGGGGCGGGGCGGTGAAGAGCGGCGGCGTCGGGGCATACCTGGCAGGCTGGGGAAGCGCCGGGAGGTGCGAAGCCATGAGCTCTCCACAGAAGACCTCGGTGTTCAGCAGGCTCGTAAGCTCCGGGGCCGGGATGAAGAAGGTACCCAGCACCTTACACCAAATGTTACGTGACGGCAAGCGATGAAGAAAGGACTGCATGACCGATGGCGATGATATGATTTAATGTCTGCGAGCCTAGCACGAGCGCTCGCAGTCCGTCACAATATCTAAGGCTGAGAAGCTCCAGAGGTAATGGCCGGGTTATGATAGGGTGAGGCGGAAAGGGCTGATCAAAAACAGCGATCCCACGATACAAAAATATAACAAACCTGTGAAGAAGTTAGAGTATTTAAGTAATAAGTTTTCTTTAAACGTGTGTTCCATAGTATGCTTCGTGGGTAGTTATCATTTCACGGAAGCCCTGTGCGAGCCCACGCAGAAACACGATCGGACCTCAAAGTTTTCACTGGAAATCTACTGGTTATGCAAGCCCAACGCCAGCTCGAAAGCGCGCGCTTACTTCGGCGGCGACGGCATCTCGAGATGCACGGAAGCCGGCGAAGCCAAAAAGGCGTCGCGGCAGCGAGCGCGCCAACGCGTTCTTTCACGCTTCGCTGGGAAAAAGGAATGCCGCCAGAAACGACGAGCGCTCGAAGGTTGCAAAGTGCGCTGCGTCTACGATATGATTTGCGACGGCGCATACGGAAGCCTCCTTTTCGCGCCGCTTCTTGCGAGGCAACGCAACCATCTAAAAGTGCCGAGACACACGCACGCAACAGACACACACACGTATGCAACTACGCGCAAACTCCATCCAACACCAAACGCGCCTTCGTCCGCGACGCAATAGTTATACCTCATGCAAACCTAAAATAGCACACTCGTGACACGGGGCGCACATTTTTGGGCGTTTCGTTTTCAACAATTTACACGAGGACGCCCCCAATCCCTGCGAAATTGCAAATGTATTATAATCGCAGCACATAAATCATCTAGTACAAAAATGCGGGCGCATATACTTCTTTCCATTAGGAGACCGTCATCGCGATGTCGGGCCAATGCAAATGCATTTTCCTTTTTTATTTATTTTTTTCTCCGGGCAGGCAAACGAGGCACGCCCAACAGAGTGGGGACAGAATAACATGTTTGCACCCCCCCCCCCCCCCCACCTCCCCCCAGCGACCAACTCACGATAATAAGCGCAGGACACCAGGCGTCGGCAGCGTTGCATTCGCTGCTGTGTGCATTCATGTTTGCACTCATCTCGCAAAGTGCTCGCGAATCTCGGCGCCCGGCGCGGTTTCCTTCGCTATATCGATTGTGTTCGCTTTCGGCGGCAAGGAGAGGGGGCGAAAAGCCTATTGTTCACGCACGACTTCTCAGAACGGAACACGAGGTCTTTTGCCTACGAAAACGGCTCGGTCGTTACCCCATAGGCTTGTCTTCTATGCTGCTAAGGACAGCAGCACGGCAACGGTACACCACGTGCTGAGCAGTTGTACACCTGAATCTCGGCGCCAAAGCCGACATCGCGCGCCCATTGTGTACTCAGAGAAGCGAGTTGTCGAGTTACGCGTCTATTGTGTTCGTTTGCGACGCTCTGTCAGTCGTAGACAGCGCAAATTCTTGGTCGAATAAAGGCGTTGGAATCGTGAAAATGGTACCTTGCTTGAAGCGGTGAATCCGCGGAATCGGCCAGTCGATGAAGAATCAACGCATGCAGTACACCGCGTCTGCGCCGCAGTTTCTTCACCGGTACTGCACTATTTCGTCGCACAAGAAGGCGCTTCTGGTTCACAAACACGAGGTCACGTCCTGAATTCAGCGCTTCTTCCACCACCAAGATCTGCCTTTCTGGAGCGTCTACTCCACCGATTCCACTAGGAGTGACGTCATGACCCACGCGGTAGGTGTGGTGCGGTGAAGCCACTGCCGTAAAGACGAAGCACGGAGCGGTCGGATTCCGTGCTTTGCACGCAAATATCGCGAGCAAAATGCTTCCGTCAGTGAGCACGCTCCTTAAAGTTTTTTTCTGCAAATCACGTCCGTCTTTGCACGCGCTCCAGAACATTCGAAGGAGCTTTGTACCGCGCCGGCGCGAGGTTCGTGCACCGCAGGCCCAACAGGCCTTGCACGAAAGAGAAACAAACGTGCAGCTCGTTCGGCTGCTCCAATCGCGTGTTTAGCCTCGGATGCAATGAAAACACTCACCGATCAGGTTGAGCAACAGCAGATCGACGAACAGCAGCGTCACAGACCGTAGATGCATGTCCTCATCGCGCTGCAGCCGGGCCGCGGCGGGCTCGGCACCTTTCCATAGCGCGCGCGCCGCGGCGGCCGCCAAAATGGTCGCCGCCTCCCATAGTTGTGCGATATCCTCAGTAGTGAAACTGACACAACTCTTCACATCTCGACAATCGCATAGTCTTCATAGACCTTAGTGGTGCAGGTTTCTAGCAAGTGCCGACGCAAAAAAAAAAAACCCGCAAAATTAATCACTTACGCCTTGTGCAAGGTAACCTGCCATATGTTGAGGAATTTACAATCTTTTTCTGAAGCTTTTAATAAAGTTATTGCCAGAAAATATTTATTCTTTGTTTGACAGACGCCGAAACAAAAATTTAAAGCTTATAAAGTAAATTATTTGTTGGTTAGTTAATTAGGCATTAGCGCTATATAATACCTAATAAGCGCGTTTTAAGAAAAATAAAGGCTAAAGCTTAGCCGCAACGTCCTAGAAAAATGGCGACCTTAATACGTTGCGTCCAATGAAAGAGTCAGTATTGCTTCGCAGAGAAAATGTGTTCAGTGCGAAATTTCGGCCTTGCTCTAAAATTATTGATGAAACTTATAGGTCCAAAACCTTCGTGCGACCTGCAGTGCAGCAACAGGTGACGATAAAACCGGTCGATCCGCTAAGGGCACGACAAAGGCAATCCAAGGCCGTGTGCTTGCGATGATGTCGCCAGTTTCACCACTATGAGATTTGACCACTACGAGCTCTACGATCGTTTCTTGTGTGGTGGCTCCACCTACCAGCAAGTGTTCTGCGCGTCAGCGGCGGGCCATTCGAGTCGCGGCCGTCGGCGCGCCTCAGCGGCGATTAGGATCGACCAGCGCGCGCTGCTGGCGTTTTCGTTCGCCGTCAACGGACGATGGCCAAGCGAATTCAGAGCACGCAGCTTCCTCCCCGGCGCCGCGCCCAGCGCGCCACAGTGAGGACTTCGTTGCAGCACGTCGATCGGGCGCGTCAAAACTGCTTTTTATACTGGCAGCTATCCCCCTACCGTGTGGCCGGCAGCGCGGTATGTGCGTGGGGTCATAAAACGAAGCAAAAAATAGGGTGGGGCAGGACCAGCTGCGATGACAGACTGCAGAGTTTCGCGCTCTTTTCAGTGTTCTTCACTAAGCTGACAGCTTATACGTATGCAATACACGTTTGCATTGATCTTCACCGAGGAAGAAGGGAAAGTGCTCCAGCCCCGTGAGGTGCACGCGAGAGAGCGATGAAGACTGGACAAGGTCATAAACCAGCCAAAGCTGCCACCGTAGTGGTCGAACTCTTTACAATAGATGTGAAGCATGAGCAAAACTGCAAGGTTAGTTTTGAGAGGAGCTCACTGGACGCTTGCTCTGGTCAGCTGACCACGCACTACTGGAATAAAAATGAGAAGGAACGAATGGTTGAAGTCATATGGCAGTGATTTGCATATGGGGGCTCTATCTTTTCACTGAACAGAATGCGCAAACCGCACCAGTATTGGTTGGGAAATTACAATTCCTCCATAAATCCTTGATAATGCTCACACAATGGCAGGCAATAATGCAAATACTTATTTTTCTAACAGTGTGCAGCTCGCAAACCTCGAGTCAAAAAGTGGTTCGAGTCCCTTCACTACGATCTTCACTCATGTGACACACAAACCTTGGCAGACCCCGCTTCCAGTTTTCCAACTACAGGGCACAAAATATGCACCAATCATGGGAAAGGCATCTCTCGCATTGATTTCCAGACGCTCCCGCTCCAAGCAACTTGTATACCACATCGAGCTTTATACAACTACCTAAAGCAGTAGTCATAACAAAACAAACTTAGCCCCTATGGAACGTCTGTGGCACTGTTTGGTAGAGATACCCCAGCACGAACAAAAAAACGTCATATTACCACTTGAGCAATACTTTTGTTTGTGCTAGTTGGTTCATATTTTTAGCACACTCTAAGACTGTGCAAAAGAGGACCGGCACAAAAGCGCATGAAAATGACAGGACTGGCGCCACTTGCAACCGAGTTTATTACATAACGCATTCCGCCAGCAGCGACCCCAAGATTTTTTGTTTGGACAGTTTGTAATTGGCTTTTATGTTTTGTTGAGATGCATTTGTAATATGGCTCAGATGTCTTACAAAAAAGGTTGGCATATGCGAAGAAAGAACTTAAATGCAAGCGACGCTGGTCCTGACCTTCTTTGACTTAGTCACCTTTTGTGCAGTCTTCTGAATATGCCACAAATATTACCACCCTGCTGTCCGTGGACAGAAAAACCAGACAGGATCCATGTAAGTGTTTAATAGCCAAAGAGAGACAACGCCCAGGGCATGTGCTGCTGTAGTGTAGGGAGATCGGACGCTGTCAGTGATCCATGCGCTCCTCCGTAGCCACAGCAACTACGGGGTCGGCGGGTCCCTTGTCCTCTGGCTCAGCAGCTGGATGTGTGTCGTCATCGGGAGGTGGCCGACGGTCCTCTTCACCCTCGATGGAGGCCAGCTACAACACTGTCAAGGACACACCTGAACGCCGCTTTCACTTCAAAGTATGAACAAGCAACACCAGCCCTTTTAGGTGCCGCCGCTTATTAAAAAAAAAATTATTTCTACCTGAACAGTCTCTGAAGAGCTGAAGAAAGCCAATCACAATATTTTGAAGTGTGAAACGGCCACTGGTGGTTTTCTTCAGACACGTACAACCGGTGTCAAAAGTTTATGGGGCATACAAGCCACGACGCAAGGGTGAATTTCGCCCCAGCCATTGCATGCAACCTGAAATTAAACTGTGTAGCCTACGTTTCATTGCGAGAGCACGGCAGACTCCGTCATTTTTGGAGTGAGCGCCAAGGCTACATGGAAACAGACTTTTACGGCGAGTTCATCTCCTGTAATCTTTAGACGTGAATTGCACACAATTGCATAAAAAGTGCCATAAGGGTTATAGAATCCTAATCTGCATCTGACAAATGATGTAGACAGGCACTTGAGAGTAACAATCATTTATTCTTTTTGTAGCAAGAGATAATGCGAGAAGCCCTGAGTAAAATTATGCAGAGAAGTCCAAACTATGTCGAAACATGTGCTGCTAAGGTGTTCTAGTAAGGACTCTTGTCATGTTTGCCACCAAACATTAAAAAAATGTTCCCCAGCCACAATAAGAATGACCTTAATTCCAAATTAATTTTGAACAAATAAGTAGGTGTTAGGCAAAGCACACCCCCAAGAAAAGTTCCAAGAAAAAGCAGCCTGAACTCTCCGCATGCCATTGCATAGGTAGCATGTATAAAGTTTAAAGGGAAAAGTCTTGTTAGTCCCAACATGATTAGATTTGATCACATTGAATATCAGTAACAAAATTATGGTCCACATTCTACATGATTCCCACTATTTTCTTGTTATTTTTAAGCTCGATGAAATAGTTAAATTAAATTTTGTTTTTGAGTGAAAACTAATGATGAGTTCTAAGCACAGATTCGAAGCAGTTCTGGGCCAACTTTTCCCAGTTCTTTTCAGAGCAAGGCTATCACAATGGCAGACCAGGATCGCAGGTTATTGGTTCCAATGGTAAATTTGAAGAGGTCGCTCTGTGGACCAGTCAGGACCGCTCCGCCAAAATCGGCGGATTTGACCAGAAGCCTGCATGAATCCTGTGGTGGTGCATTTCATGGAAGGAAGGAAACAATTTAGGAGAGGCCCTTATGTAACCATTTTTGAAGCCAGAAGTGAAGGCTCCACCCTGCCAATCAGCCACCAAGCCGTCCAATCAGACAGCCGAGAGAGACTAGCGACTTCATTGCTATAACAACGCCCAAGCTTGCACTGAGCAGTTCAGGACAGTAGCTACTGCCAAAAGCCTCTCGCTCCTCAGTCAGCTGAGTCGCCAAGTTTGCTGCAGGCAGTGATGCAATGACTTTGTTATCACTGCCTCCCAGTACTCCTACGAAAAAAAAGAGAAAGGAAAGCACATGGCGCCCGGCTTGCGTTTTGCAACACAGCTCAGATATCTAGGGCCTCTCTTATGTTTTCCCTCTTCCATGTTTCTGGTTCATCATTACGGTTGCTTCTTCCCTCCCGCTTCATAACAGTCGACGCGCATGGGGAAGGGGGCAAGTGATGTTGGGTAGATACTTTCTTCATCAGCGGCATGCCAGCATCTTGGTCAAAGCACTAGTGTGCCAAACGAGGACTCGGGGGCAAGTGCTCTCTGTTAGATTCAGGCGAACTGTCATGGAACAGGCGAACTGCTCTTTCTCTGCAATTGCAGCTGCCCATAAGTGTTCCCTTTTGTACCACTTTCATCTGTATTGGTTTATGGGGGTTTAACATTCCAAAGCGACTCAGGCTATGAGGGACTCTGTAGTGAAGGGCTCTGGAAATTTCAACCACCACCTGGGATTCTTTAACGTGCACTGACATAGCACAGAGCACGGGCCTCTAGAATTTTGCCTCCACTGAAATTCAGCCACAGCGGCCAGGATCAAACCCACGTCTTTTGGGTCAGAAGCCGAGCGCCGTAACCACTGAGCCACAGCGGCAGGGTGCTTTCATCTGTATGCTCCCACTGCGCCAAAGCTGTCAGGCAAATAGGTCCACCCCCCAGGCATAACATCTCTACCAGCCATTGCTGAAAATGTATTATGTCTACAAACAAGTTTAACTTCAGAACTGGTCCTTGAAAAAATGAGCACAGGCATCGCAGATACCTGTGTACTATAACCGAAATGCAATAGTGTTATGTGCACAGCCTCAGGCGAGCACTGTTTTGGGTGATGATATGTTAAACAGCATCTTAAATGCGGAGATTCGAAAGCAAGGGCCACAAGTATGTAAGCGCCACTAACTTGAGTTTGCCCTCTAATGGCAGATATGTGTACTCAACAGTGCAACAAGCTCACATAGCTGTACTCCTCTTCTTATCAACCGTACATACATACCTCAGTTTCACCTATAAAAATTATTACAGTGAAGTCTACTCCCTTATAATGAGTAATTACTCCCTTATTACATCCAAAAACATGTACATTTTATAGGTCATAATGTACATTTATAAATGTTAAAGAAGCCAACAGCCACAGAAACCAAGGGGCACAGGGGATTTTTTTTTTAATTTATTTATTTATTTTGTGGTGTTGATCAATTTAGAACATTACTGAATATGTTATCGCTTAAAGCTAATTGATTAGAAAAGCAGAAAAAAAAAACAACCACATGCAGCCGGTGGGATCTGAACCCACGACCTCCGAATTCGGAGGTCGTGGGTTTGGATCCCACCGGCGGCATGTGGTTGTTTTTTCTTCTGCTTTTCTAATCAATTAGCTTTAAGCGATAACATATAACACCACAAAATAAATAAATTAATTTTAAAAAAATCCCCTGTGCCCCTTGGTTTCTGTGGCTGTTGGCTTCTCTCATATTTATAACGAGCCCCTCATTCCCCTTCCCTTGTTTGCTTAATATATAAATGTTGTCAGGTTTGAGATACCCACACAATATAAGAGTACAGTAAAACTTCATTGCTACATTTAAAAGAAGTTAGGGAGGAAAACGTATCATCCCAAACCCCAGTTATGAAAAACGTAACTGCTCAATGCAGTACATAGGCATCTGTTGATATTTCACTTCATAAAAATCTCTATTAGCATTCCTAGGTACAACGTCTGAGCAACTGCTTTTCTACAGCTCACAGATTTCAGTCCACATATGCATTGCTGTTGGTGAAGGAGAAACTTAGCAACACATCCAGTCCGTTTACGGCAATAGCAAGTTTAGCGGTATACTCCTCCTTTACGAAGACTTCGAACCCTTGCACCAATGCACTGCGGGGAAGCTGCCTTGCGGCTGACTGTCTCAACAATTTTTGCTCTGAATTCTCCAGGCCAGGCCCGCTCGTATCTAACCTGTGCAGTTCTCAGATGCGTCACCCCCTTCCCTGCGAAGAAGTCGCTGCATTTCTCCTTTTTGACATCATAGCCATTGCTCGGCTGTTGAAACCGAAACAGAGACAGCAAGAGGGAAGATATTGAATTATAAATTATTTTCCAGTCATAGGGAAACAAGTTATCTACGTATACTAACCCACTGCTCATGTTCACAAGAAAAAGATGCAGCCGAAAATTTGGTGCTTATATTCCTTTAACTCACCTTGCAATGAAAAAGCACTACATAAAAAGTGTAGCACGCAGCTATATTTAAGCTGACAATAAAAAATCTAGTGCGTGCAGAAGTGATACCACTGAACATTTAGGAATGAACCTTCATCAACAAGTCCAGTTCGCCACACTTGTGAAACACACAAAGATTAAGTGTAGCCTCTCTATTTCCTCTTTGTGAACTGCGTGGGTTAATACAGCACTAAACAAAAACAGATAAAGAAACGAGCATTCAATTAAAAATTAGTCAAATATGGCGTAATGTCGCTAAAGCAAGCAACACACGAACAAAAAGAGCCGTCCACACACCCATTAGATTAACACTGCATTCACTTGAGAGATGATACGTTTACACCCACAAAAATTTAAGCACTTCCTGCATCTGTGAACAAGAGGTGCCTCTTGAAGAACATATTTCAGAAAAGACTTCTGGGTTTGAACCGTTCTCACAAGGTAAAGTAGCAACTGAAAAAGCTCGACAACGGCTAGACTGATAGTTGGACTGACAGCTCGACTGATAGCTATGCCAGCAGCTGAACTGATAGCTCTAATTGTAGTGGATCAGTAGTTGGACCAGCAGATGGACCAGTAGATGGACCGACAGCCAGACTGGTAGCTGGACTGTAGGGAGAAATCACCCATGGATGCAACTCCACAGCCGATTCTTGGATCCTTCTATATTCCATGGCCAAAGGTGACTAGAGAGGTTACCGTATTTACTTGCATAATAGGCGCACTTTTTTTCCAGAAAATCCGGCTCAAAGTTCGGGGTGCGCCTATTACGCGGGGTATAATTTCCGGAAATTTTTCAACTCGCAAAATTGAACATACCGCATAAACGCACTCGTGTACGGGCCGCACCTCGTTTTACCGAAGAAAATATTTTTTTTAAAAATCCGTGAAGGGCCGCACCGAAACTTTCCACGACCCACGCGGGAATAGCCTTCGAAATGCACGCGCTGAGGCCTCTGCGATCAGCTCCGGCTGCGCGCAACGGGCGCTTGATCGCGGAGGCCACACACGCGCACAGGAGCTTTCAGACGCCGCCCACGGAGGGCGCCCGAGGCCAAGCTCATCATCATCATCAATGTTTTCCTCCGCCGCAAGCTTTTGCTATCCATATCGCCATCAGCATCACCAGCTCCAGTTTTTTTTTTTTGTTGTTGCTGTCAAGTGCCGGGATATGCGGTAGCGCGTTAGTTCATCGTGGTTTGTGGCTTTGCCGCCGAGCGTTGCTGTTTTAGCTCGAAAGGCAAGCACCTTAATAGCTACACAGCTGGGAGTTTGCTCTCGAACACGGCAAGCGTGCGGCAGTTGCGACTGCGGCGTGCCTAAATTTTCATACACGACTCCAGGCGCCGAGGTTTTCGCGGGCCTAAGTCGGCAACGTTTAGGTTGGAGATGAAGCTTTCCGAACAGACGTTTAAAGTGAGCATCCCTGAAAACTGTGTGTGGCTGTTCCACGCTATGTCGTTGTACGTGCTGTGGGTCCGCAGCAGCTGCGACGGCAGCAGCACTAGTGAGGACTAGTAGTCAGTTCAGCAAAAACTTTGTTAAAATAAACATTGGGGAAGGGGGGCGGCAAGGCGTCGGCTTGCAATCGTGTAAATACAGTATTGATCACAGTGCCAAGTTCGGGGTGCGCCTATTATGCGCGGAAATAAAAAAATCTGATTTTTCGCGACCAAACTAGGGGTGCGCCTATTATGCGAGTGCGCCTATTATGCGAGTAAATACGGTATTTAATAAACAAGAAAAACTGTAGCCAGCAAAAAAAAGGATACGTAGGGGGCAACACGGTCATCATCGTAGATGGTGAAGTCCTGGTTCTTCCCCACAATGGCGATGGAGACGTTCTTTGTCGACAGCTCCACTTCGTTGGGCAGGCAGTCGCGGAGTGCCCTCAGGCCGTGCTTCACCAGCTCCTCGAGGTCACCTGCGTGGTCGGCACGTGCTCGATTGCATTTCCTGTTCCCAAGCCGTTAATGTACACCCCCTAATGCTAATCGTATACCTTTGTTTCGCCCTACAAACAGACACTTTAGGGGGCTGGTCATTCTCTATACTTGATACTACAATAACAATTACAAAAGCCTTGCCTCTAAAGTGACAGAATCCTCATTGTATTCCTTTTGTACACTTGCACACTGATGGACGACACCTGCAAAACAGACAGTGTGGCTAAGCCTAGGCACTGGACTCAAGGTAGAAGAAGCACAACTAAGAACTGTAGTGAGTAGCGAGAGGAACCATGGGAAACATAGGAGGAGCAGATTTACGGTGACTTCGAAAGAGGTTACAGTTAGAAAGCAGCAGTCCGACAAGCACAAGGAAAAAAGTTGTCCTGATACTACGCAGTTTGCTTACGAAAACAACAAGTGATGGCAACACTTGTATTCCGTTTCATGACATTTTCTAGCTCAAAAAATCTCCGCTTTCAGTGAAAGTAGTGTTGCTCTTGTTAAATCGTGGCATTCGCAACACATTGGCTAGCTTCAGTTTGTCCTCAGTGAACCTTTAATGAGAACGGCAATGAATTACGTGCACGCGGGAAGCCAGGAATTTATAAAGAAATAAGCCCAAGCAGCCAATGGTCGGGTGTTCGCATGTTTCTGACCTCAGGAAGGACTGGCACAAGAAAAGATAGAATGGTCTGGACTTAGGGGTGGCACCAACACTCAAGACAAACAGTGAAACAGGCAACAGGCACCAAGGTTTCATTGCAAAAGCCATTTTGTGCTCCCTCACAAAGTCAGTCCAGAGATCTCATCATGACTAGCTAAAATATCTTGACATCCTAAAGCCACACCAAACAGAACCAGCTGTGGCACACTGTTCGCACTTTTCTGAAATGCCGAACCGGTAGAATTGGCAACTGACGAAGGAATGACATTTCAACTACGTCCCTCCATAAAAGGGGAACAAGAGAGCAATGCGGATTAGACAAGGAACTCAAGTTACGGGCATCCTAGTGAAACTCAAGTGGAAAAAAAACACCCGGACAGGACATGTAATGCGGCGAACAGATAACTGATGGCCTGCTAGGCTAACAGAGTGGATCTCAACTGAGAGCAAACGTCGTCAGGGGTAGATGAAAGTCAGGTACGGAGGTGAGATTCGAGATCAGCACAGACGAGGCCTTGGTCCTGCAGCGCATGCGATATGTTTGATAACGAGGATGACGACAATGTCCTATTGTAGTTTTTAGTGATGTCACATGACATCTATTTTTTCTTCTTGTAGGGCATTAATTTAATCAACAGACTATTATTCCAAGCATGCATATTGACGCACAGCTCTGCGACGTTCGCTCTTGCTCGAAGCTGCCAGCTCGTGGTATTTTCATTTTGTGATAAAAAGCAACCAGATTTATCTGTAATGAATGCAAGTGTACAAGACTGCTTCTGCAGTTCCAGTACAGAACAGTGAGAAAAGGCAAGAACAGAAACGACAAAGGAGACACCACCAGCGCTGTGGTGTTCCCTTGTCGCTTCTGCCTTCGTCTTTTCACACTGCTCTGCAATTACAACTCGCCCAGCGTTCTTTCTTAAATGCTTCTACAGTGTTCTGAGACTACCTCAGGTGCTTTATGTGCCTTATCGCAAAAGTTCATCAGGTTTAAAAATTGAGCGCAGCTGTGAGAGGCAGTGGTTCTGACTTTCAGTGACCACTGAGCACACGTGCTGATGTCATCACGGAGTGATCCCTGTTGTGGGCACAGGCTCGCTGAATAAACAGTCCTTTTGAAAGACCTCACCTGTCTTCTTACCAGCCTGACTGTCGCCATCACCACATGACAATATGTCCAAACCCCCAAGTAAGGAAGCATCATGCACACTACTTGTGCATCATGCACACTACTTCTTTTTGCCACGGGAGAGCAAAATTACACAATCTTGTTTGTGTTTCTGAGCCATCGCTAAAGAAAATTCCGGATAGTTACACTATGCCAGCAATGCCAGAAGCAGAGAGAAAGCCTCCAGAACAAGAAAGTGGCAGCTAAGTAGCGCCAACAGCAGCACTGGAATGAATAAAGGCTGAACAATGGAGAAATAGTCACTTGGAAAGGCGGAACGGCTACTCTGCCAAGCCGACACCACAGGTGCAGTACTTACAGGACTTGAACTCATCCAGATGCTTCTCCAGGTAGGTGCGGGCCGACTGCGAGCGTGCCCCAATGGCCATGGCCTTGCAGTCAAAGAAGTTGGCCGACGGGCACGTCTGGTAGATGTGCGCACCCATGTCCTGCACAAAAGACACATCTCCATCGGCAAACTGGGCGATGGGCCATCAAGGAAGCACATATGTCTCGTCTCTGAACACATGGCACTCACACCACAGAAGAGCTCTCTGTGAAGAACCATGTTTGGGCTGTTGGGGCAAAGTTAGTCAGTGCGAGAGAGCCCATTCTTGAGTGAACTCTGCTCCAGAGGTAGATATCGGCCAAGCTACCAGTTTTGACAATGGTGAAACTCAGCTTCAAATAGGATTACATTCCTTTTTTTTTTTTTGAGCGGTAGACCCTTGTTCCCAACTCGACAGCTCAAATATGCAACAGTGTAGTATTTGGGCTGTCCAGCTGTGAGTTGTGAAAGCAAGTAGCAGTGCTGAACCCAGTTTAATGCATGTGCGACATCTGATGTTCGGAAAGCTACACCTGCCCTCAACAGTGCCAGAAACTGCAGCAGATAAAACAATGTGTTTATACGCTGTGTTTATGTACTTAACATGCTAGCAGGCAACATGTCTCAGGAACAGTCCAACAAACAGTTGCACAGCCCTCTTGCTTTGTTTTAACTTTTGGAAAAAAAAAACTAAACCATAGCTGCTGTCGCAGATTTATTGGTGGTAGCAGAGCACCAGAATCATGACTATGTTCTTTACCAGCAACAACAGACTTCACAGAGACAGAAAACGCAGAGAGGCAATGCACGTGAAACAATTCCTTGCGAACAGCACTGCTACATCACTCTGGTGGTTGCAAACTAACTACATCATTGCATGTGAAACCGCTACGTCAATAGCTTGCACTGCAACTACACTGGTGAACCACAGCACTTAAGAGAAAGTGAGTTATGGCACAGAAATGTGTCCAATACTGTGGACATTGCTCGGTGCCTATGTCGCCTATGTGTTGGGTGATATGGGCTCTGACTCTAAAACGCACCAGGGTCGGGAAATAAATTGTTTTCTTTCTCCCTCTCTCCAACATCAATATAGATTCTTTACAGCCCCAATGAAACTCTAGTGCACATGAGTATTTTCATTTCAGCTGCATCTAAATGCAGCTGCTGTGGCTGGAGTGAAACCAGCAACCCTGAGCTCGGCAGCCAAAAGACACAGCCATTGAGCAACAATGACGGGTACTCAGTATGTGTCTGTCACAGAAAACATGTTTGTTGACACAGAACTTACGTCGTATCCTGCAACAAGAAGGCCCACTCCGTATGGACGGCGGTCATAGCGCTGCGTGCACACCTGCATTTCTGATGACACGGAAGTCAAGGACTTTTTCACAAAAAACTGTAGTACCGGGGAACAAGGACAAAGCAAGAAACAGACATGGCATGCCACCAAACACAAATGGGGCGCTTTGGTATGCCACTTCTACAAAGCAAGCCCCATCAGAGCAAGGGAACATGGTTTAAATATGTGTGTGTTGTGTTGGGTTTAATGGCACATAGGCATCTAAGGCCATCATGCGCCAAACACAAGGTAATAGGGAATGTTTTCTGTGTGATTTAATAAAAATGTGGTCTAAAGGGCCTAAAAATTTTAACTAGCTAGTAATAACAGACAAAACGAGATTTGAGAATGGCTAATGGTAAAAGCTTTAAAGAAAGGTCAGGCAACCTCAGCGGCCATCCTTGGCTGGCCAAGGATGTCGAGGATCCCAACCAATCAAATAAAAGCCTCAGCCTTCTTCTCAGGAATGAGAAAGCGGCTGAGGTGTATCATGCAATAAAGCGAGCCAGTGGTTCAATGTTTAGTTTTTCGAGTAAGCCTGCTTCTTTTAAAAAGTTAAAAATAGAATGTATGTTAACAATGGCATTATATCATGTAAGAGCAATGTTGGATGGAAAGGAATGCATTCTTTATAAAATTGACTGAAGTACTTTTTTCTTAGTTTTTCTAGTTTAACACAAGAGATTAAAATATGGTTAACCGTAAGTTCGTCTCCGCATTCTTCGCAAACAGGTTTGTCTTGTTTGGTTAGTAGAAAGTTGTGGGTAAGGTGTGTGTGTTCAATACGTAAACAACATAAAATAACTTCAAAAAAGCGTTCCTGATGAGTGCATGATTTCCCTTCTCCTAATATTGGTTTTATTAAGTGTAGCTTGTTATTTATCTGACTATTCCATATGCTCTGCCATTTGTTTCTCAGTCTGCTCTGAACTAGCTTCATACAATCATTATGTGGCATGCTTATTTTCTGTATTTCCTTGTTGTGGGCTTCAGAGGCACATGCGTCCGCTCTCTCGTTACCATCAATTCCAACATGGCTTGGAACCCAACATAATTTTATGTTATGTCCTTGTGTTATGAACCTTGTTATGTTGTGTATGACAGTACCTAGTGATGGCATGACTGCATTTCTGGACTGTAGTGCTTTCAGTACACTGAGGGAGTTTGTGGTTTAAATATGTACTAACTCGAGAATAATAAGGGATGCCCCAAGGAAGCCAGTCGACTTCAGCTCCAGCCTAACAAACATTAAAACCGAGCTTGGGTGGCAAACCCTGTGCCAAAGGAGAGAATTCTTGAGGCTGAAATTCTTTCACACTGCATATCATGGCAACACTGGTATAGAGAAAGTATCTACATGAAGGCCTCGCACTATATTTCCCCTAGAACTGATCACTCAAAAAACGTATGAGAAATAGCATGAGAGATTCTTTCTTTCCCTTTTCTATTAATGAATGGAATCATTTGGGCGAAACAGTAATAAGTGTCCCACCCTCTATGTTCTCCTCGGCCTTGCTTGAGGTCTGTTCTTTCAGAGTTCATTTGTATGCTAGTTATATAAGTTTTTCAGATTGTATTTAGTGTTCCCTCTGTCCCTGACATTTCTTTTACAGATCACATACAACATTTGTTATCCCCCTGCAATAATGCCCCTGGGTGATGTAGGTAAATGCATGAATAAATAAATAAAAATAAACTGTAGTTAAGATCTCCCCTTTGCAAGAAACTGATCCATGAGGCAGTTAAGCCACTCAGATTGGTGTCACTGCACTTAAAATTACTTACACTGCATAAAAGTACGAGTCTCTCAAGACTGGTTGGCAACTCCCATCAATGTCACACTAACAACAGGTACAATGCATTTTACTTCATTCTATGGTCAATGAGCACCCCCTTAACTCATAAGAACAACAGTGAAACATGCATATTTTGAGGCTGGCAGATGGAAGAGTGGTTTTGAGGTAAGGAAACACATATGAACTACCTATCTCACTCTTCGGTGGACACATGAACTGCGCTGTGGTGAAGGGGATGGAGGAGGGGCTAAAAGGATGGAGAGAAAAATAGACCATAGTGCAGGGCTTCAGATTAATTTCAACCTGTCATATTTAAAGGGACACTGAGGTCAAATTGAAGTTGGCCTGTACTGATGCACTACAGCTTTCTGGCGACTACGAGAACACTCTGAGCAGAAATGGAGCCTTTATAAAATTGAGAAGAAAAAAAATACAAGTGTCATCATCACTGGCCCATTTCTCAAGTAAACTGCGTGGAATGACACTAAATTTTTTCTGTGACAATCCCAAAGACTATGTTGTAAAACGGTGGCAACAGTCGTTCTAAGTGTGGACATGATGAGTATGAATCGGATGGCAGAGAATTTCTTAAAATTCAATTTTCCCACCCACAAGTGGGCTTTTTGGTGCCAGACAAACGTTACCGCACACAGAAAGAGCCAGATATTCAATTTTTAATGACGACAATACCTGAATCAAGTAGCCCTCAGTGTCCATTTAATGCGCAATGACCACACATGAGGCATGCAGTGTTTTTGCACTGCGGCTCCATCAAAATGTGACTACCAAGGCCGAGATTTGACCTGACATCTTCGAACTTGGCAGACGAATGTCACAGCCACTGAGTGTCAGTGGGTGGCTGATGGCTGATATGGATCACACACTATTTTGCCTGACTTCTATCCAGCCTGTCCTGTCTATGCCTTCACTGGTTCCTCAGCTTTGTCTAGCGTACATAGTGACGCGAATAAAATGTGTTCAGCTTTCTTCACATTTAACACTCAGTTCCTAAAAAATGACTATGCAGAGCACAGCGAAGTTGAAACTACCTGCCGCCAAGAACATTGGCCTCTCTTTCTTCTAGAGAGGTTCAATGAAAGGATACTGTTTCCTAGCAGCGTCACTAGGCGGCTGATGGGCAGGGGTGTGTCGTGCGCGTAGCGGTTGTTGAGGCATTCGGTGCGCATGAACTTGCTCAAGAGACGCGCGTCGGCCGTCAGCCCGGCGATGGAGACGCCGCAGTGGTTGTCGATGGGGATGATCTTCTTCTGGTGCGCCGAGAGCTCAGAGGAGGCTCGCTTGAGTGCCAGCAGCACGGCGTGGGTGTTGCTCTTGAGGCCGATGGTGGCCGAGCCCTGCTTTACAGCCTCCATGGCATACTCGACCTGGTGGAGCCGCCCCTGGGGGCTCCACACGGTCACGTCGTTGTCGTACTGGTTCCGGTACTGGTGTCGGGGAAAAGCAGAGAGCCAGAAAACAAGTGAATCAAGCTCGCTCAAACTATCTTGCGGACTGACTGAACCTGATAACTGTGCTAGTTCCGAGTCTCTAGTTAGGTGCTAGTTCGAGGCAAGAAAGAATATGTGTATACGCGGAAAAGCATGCGCGAAGCTTCTGTGCGAACGTCGTGCTTTACCTTGGCTTTATTGTGAATTGTTTTTGTAGCGGCATTTGCTGTGTACTACTCCCAATGTCGAGCACGGGAATGGAGGCTTGTCATATTGCTTTAAGTTTCCTTTTCTCCTCGATATATTTGAGAAGACGTTTCTTGCATGCAATTAAATGCACAACAAGCAAGTTGAAACCCTGTGCCTTGCAAGTCATTTTCCGGCTTCCCATCCTACTCGCTGTCACGAGCGTAGGCTCATTATGTTTTTGAAGCGCGGCATGAAACGCGTGCACACAGTCAGCAGCACAGAGTCTTGAGCACGACTATTCAGTAGATGTTGGAGGAAGGAACGAAAGCTTACCATGGCTCGGTAAAGCTAAGAGCGACCGTGACTCGCCGGAACGAAACGCGAGCACCAAACGCGAGACGATATGGATTGGATTGCGTCGGCTCGCCTCGCATCGCTGACGGTCATGATGACGATGAGAGCAACACAACACGCATCAGTTCTTGAATCCGAATGCTACTATGAGACAAATGAGTACGCACTTTTGCCGTCGTATACAACTGTTCATGATACTTGCACGTGCTCTAAAGTTTTAAGCAGGTCTAAAATGTAAGATACGGTTCATTTTCAAACAGCTGAATTTCAGCACGAAGTACAAATAAGTGAGACAATACAGCCCGGCCAAACTCGCAAACTCTATAGAGATGCTATATTTTTTGCTCTGCAATGTGACGTGGCAGAGGAACAAGTAAACCACTAATCAAACGCATGTGCTGGCAGATGACAAGTCCAAGAGGTGCTCAGCCATGAGGCGTCCTGCTGGGATCCTATCGCACATCATTTGGCATATGATAAATGGAACTTCTGGATTACGTAAGGGTGACGTCTTAATCGTGACCATCCATGGTGCGCCCCGTCTGTAACTGGGATGTTAAGATTAAGATCCCATGTGGAATTTTAGCAGACACTCGATCGTTATACAAGGGGTGGTGGACTAGGGTGCCATATGGTGAAGCTCAAGCTGACTGCAATAGGCTGTTGAGGCGCGAACTGCATAATTTCTCCAATAGTCCTAGACCAGTGCTATGTCGTAGATTTGCGACGCCATTTGACCAAACACTGCTCTACTAAAAATACGGATTCAGCTTTTTCACCTGTACCACGTGGCGGCGAGCGATTCGATAAAAAAGGTGGCCATGGCTATACGAACGATCGAGCTGCTTTATGAGAACACCAATTAAAGGAAGTGAGAGCAAAGTTTATTTCCTTTGTCTCCGGTCAGCAGATATTCGCAGCTTATATGGCGTTAATTTGTTTCTTTGAAAGCTCTCCGGGGTTCCGAAACCATGCATGGTTTCGGAACGTGCCTGTCGAAAGCATGGAACAATAAAAGCCGCTGACAGCAAAGTCGATATTTACGTATCATAATGTTTGTGAGGTAATTGGCGGGAAAACAACTGACGAGGAAGAGAAGATAGAACGGCGCTGAACCTTCAGCTGAATATTATTTTTTTTTTCCCCTGTGGGATTATGAGATCTTGAGGTAATCAATGTGTTTTATTAATTTGTCTGTCTTCAAAGTGATAGCAGATACCGTGCACAAAATGTGAAACGCAGCATTTTGTCTACCTTCTATTTTCTCAACCGTGCCGTGCACGGCCAGGACAGTTATATTATTATGTTTACTTTTCAGTAAAACTTAATTGAGTAGTAAGTTCGACGCTGTGAAGTCTGCTGTTCCCCCAACGCAGTTTTTCCTTTTTGCATCCTAAAAGATTATCATAGCGTAGCTCAGTTGTCCATCTTCGTCACTTGATTTGCAGCATAATTTCTCACAAACAAAGCCAGTTCATGTTGCCGGCAAGGTTAAGAGGCGGTGGAAAGTATCATATTCTAGAATTTTTTTTTTTTTTTACAGAAGCCGTAGTTTACACGCACTATACAATAAGGACATGATCTTCAGTTACCGTAGGCTTTCAATTTCTCATTGCAGCAGTCACAGGTTAAAAATCAAAAGAAATTGTGGCGTACTACGAGAAATCCCTTCACTCATTAGCATGATTGTGTGCCGTAATCCGATAAGTAATACGAGATGCTCTGAACTGGGGCCAGCTGTAAGAGCTACAAATGCTATATTTAAAAACATCGTGCTTTGTGGACTTTTGCTATTCCATTTGAAAAATAATTTGTGTGTTAATTTTATAATTGTTGAGCATCTGCAGTGGTGGGCTTATTTGGAACACATACATATAGCTGGTCGTTTCGGGCGCAGAACGAACGAAAGCAAGAAGGAGAAAGAATAAATGAAGCAAGGCCTCCGATACTCAGTAGGCATGGCCCAACCTGAAGACACGTGTGTTGCATTCGTTCGCCGAAGCAGGACGCCATATTGGCCGTTTCGCACGAAGCGATATATATACTACATGATCGTCATCGCGGAAACGACAAAGCGCAGGTTTCCGCTCGCAAATCCATGGCAGGGGCTTTGCTACTATATAAAAATGTGACCTCTCTCTGTAGGGGCGACAGCTGCCCTCGACAGGCGAACCGGCTGCGAAAACGCGCTTAAGGTGGCGGTCCCACTCTGACGGTGAGCGGGAACCATTTTTGGTGATATTTGTACGTCGACTGTACCTCGCTCGTTCGCTTCATAAATATGGTTCAGATATCTCCGAAAAGCTACTTTTCTCTGCTTTCAAAAGATGCATTTTGTTTAACGGTAGCTGCAAATTTGTTTCAACTGTAAAAGAAAACGCAAAGATGAAAACTGGCAGTTGAGCTCAACTTGTCTCAGGAAATGCAAAATTGTGAAAAACCTCTTGCACCTAGAGAAATATCTTTCAAGATACTTTGAGATCGGATGCTAATCAGCATATTTAAGCATTTAGAAGTACGTGTATAGATTAGTTTATTAGCCACGCATGTTTGAAAAGCATAGAAAACAGAACAATGTAATCTGCAATAACTTTTGGGATATGCATTGCACTGCGGCGCTTTTTTGCACAGTTTGAGATCGTCTAATTGCCCTTCCATTCTGAAAATTTCATCCGTCTGCCTTGTTTAGTTTAAAAGTTATTCATGATCAAAGTTAGCGTTTTTTCGAAATAGTTAAAAACGGAATGCAAAACTGTTCAGGTAACCAGCGCGTGGCAGTTTTGAGATTTTGCGTGAAGAAACTTAATACTTCGCTCTACGCGGCTAAGCATCGCCTTTACTCTACGGCTTTTGGGGAATGCGCAATGTCTAGTTGATTTTAGCTACCTTTTTTGTTCTCCTCATGGAGGACACAAGCTCTTGAAACGTACCGCGGCTTCTTTTTTTATGGCAAATATACTCTTAAAATGTCGGTCTCTCATTCCTTTAATCAACTTGTAACAATTGCCAAGAACAAAGTCCACAGAATACAAACAATAATAGCAATAACGCAGCGACATGCGATAAATGTAGATAAATTTAGTAAGTAGCGCCATCTACACACATGCACGTGTACTAAATAATCACAGTTCAAAAAAATAACGAGTGTGGCGCTGCTAAACATTTCCAATCAGGAGGTGTTCACGAGAGGGAACGATACATCTACGATGTTCGCACGTTTCCCTCGATTTTGCCCTATGTAGTGTGTGTCGAACTTCCAAGCAGATTTCCGTCATATTGCTTTGCTGGATTGTTTTGTAGCGTAAAGCTAGTAAAGCCACACTGCACGGGTCAGAGCCGAGTTTTGCGCGAGTGTGCGCCGCCTGTTATGCGCATGCGCGAGAACCGCGTGACATCACGAGAGGCGCAGGTCCGCAGATGCGTCGCCACCTCGCTGCCGGCGCCGCCGGCGTGCGCTCCTCTCCGACGCGTGACCTCGTGTTTACGACAGTTGCGCCGCGCGCTACTGCGCATGCGCGAGGAGGGTGCGCGGAGAAATGACGGTCGCGCTCAACATGTAAGCTCTGGTAAGCTAAGGAGAGTCGAGCCGCTGCCAAACGGCGCAGAAGACTGGGAAATGTAAATTCTTCCGATCCCGAGGTTGTCGCCTGGCAGTTTGCTGTCGAGCAGCCAAGGCGAAACGTGCGGCCGAAACACCGGATCACTTTACGCTACGTATACCCAGGCATAGCAGAGCTAAGCCACTGCCAATTTTTTTCACCTGACGCTACGAAACGCATTCTGGGCGTCGTATTATTTTTCGAGGACAACTTTGGCATTGCTAAAGCGACAGGAAAGGGAAGAGACAGGCTTTCGCCTCGTGCTGCCGGTTGTTCGTTGTTCCGGCTAGCGCTGTGGAGGGGAGTTGGAGAGCGCTCGATTCGCCTGCACTCAATGCACCAGTTCGGCAAAGTTCTGCGGCAGCGGCGGGTGTGTACCGCTAGTTCCGGCACTTTGAGCGCAGTTTGGCACTGTCTGCTTCCAAAACGGATGGTCGAGTGCAGGCCTGGCCGTCGCTAGCCTTTGCGATGCCAATGAATTGTAGCCAGCTGTTTACAGCCTACATCAGCGGCAGCCAACCTCTCGTACCTCATGAAAAATGTGCAAACCGCACATCACAATAACATGTTGCCATGAACCAGCCTCGATCCGTTTCTTTGGAGAACTCGAGCAGCGTTCTAGCTTGTCGACGAGTGAAAGTTACTTGAGTCTCCGCCGTTTATCACAACCCGCAAACCGTCATCTGCTTCCATGGCGGCTGCAGCTGCACTATTTCAGCACTAACCATGGAGCAGGTGCAGTTTTCCTGAACTAGACTCGCACTTCTTTCAAACGAATGCCGTGGTTCAGAGGGCGCCATGTTCCACCGCTGAAATGAATCCATGTGGTATATAAGTCGGGTACAACTCAAGAACGAAGCAGCACATGCCCATCAAAGGAGACCGCCCAGCCAAGCGCGTCGACCGAACAGTTTTCTGTTCGGTCTCCACAGGTGCGCCGCGACAGCAGTGGAGACTGAAGCTGCCACGACCGTCTGTTGCCGAATATGACCCCACCTGTAACATTCAGCGCTTTTGCGAAAAAGACGCTCTCGCGCGGATCTATGCGAAAGGTGAGCAGCCCAGCCCTCTCTCCCCCCCTCCCCCTTTAGTGGCCAGTGTAGCTGAGACAATAAACGGGGGCACCACACCTACTAGTACCTTCGCCTTTCTCCCTGTCTTTTCCCCTGCTCCTGCTCTCAGGTGCTCCTAAAGACGATGGCGGATGCCGGGGCAGCAAAATCTTTTCCTTTCTTTTTGCGTTATTATTCTTTTAGCCTTATCCCGAACAAAGGACATCCACCGTCGGCGACACGGGGACAAAGCGCCGACTCCTTCGTTCTCTTTCGCAGACTTGGCTGCATGCACAGCCACACAAATCGACGTGATTGGCTGGAGAGCTCCGTCTGAGTTGCGTGTTCCGCTTCGTTCTTTTGTTGTAACCGACTATAGTGCTGAGAAGTCCCCCTTTTCGGGAACTGGCACAAAGGACCGCCCCCTCCCCTTGCTGCGCGCCCCTCCTGCAGGCGGGGTAGACTAGCGCCGCAGGAAAAGGAATTCTCGGAAAATGATTACAAGCACGTTATAAGCGGTGTTTACATGACGGGTTGAGTGGAGGATTTGAGCTGAAAACCGGTTACTGGGTTCATGTAAACGAGTCGGGTCCGGGAGTCGAGGGAGCGAGTCCAGTCAACTCCGCTGCAGGGGGTCGGTTGACTCACTCGACCCCAACAGCAGATAGCACGTAAACCGGTCTGAGTCGGGTTAGTGGAAGGAGGGGTGATAAATGCGAACCTGTTATTCGCTTGCGCCGTAGCGCCTGCGAGGCAGCCGTGCATGCCGCAATCTTCCCGGCTGCCACTGCCCTTTCCCGCTGCGCCGTTCGGCGCTTGGTGCCGCTGCTGTTGAACCGGTCGCGACTCGCTAAAATCGAGTTCATGTAAACATGCAGTCAAGTTGGGCTGACCTTGCTCAACTCGATCTCCTGGCTCGACCCGCCGAAGTCGGGTTCATGTAAACGAGGCTATAGTTTCCTGACAATAGACGGTGTGAAAATAGCAGCTGTTCCTACAGTTTCCAGGTACGCGCGCGTGGACACGCACGCATACACACACACATACGCGGGCGCACTTTTTCAATCTTTGACCCAACCAAATCGAGGCAAATCGACGCAAGGTTAGAAAGATATGCATTTCAACACGCGATGGAAAATTCTGGAGGGAATAAGCAACCTAATGATGCAAACTGGATACAAGAAAGACGTACGTCTAAAATGAATAAGAGCACGCAGTTGAGGGTCCAAAGGAGAGAGGGGAGGGGGTCGCCCTAAGTGCCTACAGAACTATCGCTTTGTAGCCGACCCCTTTTTTTCGGCAGCATTCCTGCACACCTCGCCCCCCCCCCCCCCCCCCCCCCGTTCTTCGTACAATGTCTATAAAAAAGTCTCGAGTCCGCCTCGTGAATGGTATGCATCTGTATTCTGCATTTTTGTGAGCCTTGGCAAAATTCCGTCGAAGTTGATCGGAACTGGTTGCAAGGTGCCGCCGCATGTACGACGAATATTTGCTTCTGAGGTAAACACATTCCGACACCCTGCGGTGCTAACCCTCTCAATAGCAATTTCATGTCTCTTGCGCAATGTCGATTCATCTCAAGGGTAAACAGAAATTGACAATTGCCCACTTCTCTCTGCCTTTTTCTTTACCAACCATAGTTTATAAGGTTGGACAGGCATACGCTGAGCGTTGACTAAATTGTATAGCTGTCTTTGTTATAGTTTTCTTATCATAGATGCAATATCATTTGATAAAAAAATATATTTTTTTCAGCGCTATAGTTAGCAGGTTACACTCTAGACCAGGAGTGTTCCGACTACTACTAATATTACTATGCATCAACAGTGACGAAGCGATTGAACGCGCAAAAGACGAGGGCAGAAGGAAGGACACAAGAAAGGCACCGATTTCAACTATAAGGTTCATTGAAAAAAAAGAACGCTAGAAATATATACATGGGACATAAACATAATTAATTTTCTTTATTTCACACCTTCCTTATTTTTGGCGTCCGCTTCCTCTTTTCGCTTACTTACTAATTTGCTCTGTGCAATTATGTCGACAATTATCACTAACTCTCCAAAGTTTCCACTGTGTCGACGTTGTGCCTTTTGCGATGCGGGCTGGGCAGCATTATTTTTTTCTTTTTCTTTGCTCCCACTAATATATGTCACGACATTGAAAACTGGAAAGTCTGTAGTCGCGTAAAACTCAAGAACGAAACGGCACGTTCCCTCAAAGGAGGCCCTCCAGATAGTAACATCGACGGTACAGCTTTCTGCGGCTATTTAGCCAAGGCTAAACAAGAGAGAGAAGGAAACGGTCCTCTGTTCCCGTGCTGGCATCCTTATCTCGAACAAGGATCACCTCACCTCTGACGCCGTTTGGACAAAGACGGTACCCTCTCTGCCCCGGCTCTCCAACTTTTTCCCTTCACCCTTCCGGAACCATAGACCGAATAAAGGAAGCCCCACTCTCTTTGGCTTTGGCGAGGGACAGGCAGAGAAAGAAGCATGCGGAACCACCCCAGCCAACACCTCCCCCCACGCACGACGGGGACTAGCAGCCGGGCTTTCCATGGTTCGTTTGTAATCCTCTGAAGGCAGGCGCAGCAACAAAAGAAAAGCCTTCACGCAGCACGGGTGCACGGGTCAAGAAAGGACCGGACACGTATCTCAACATCTCAACCAAAACCAGTCTCGGGTCGCTGGGGGCAAGACGGGTAGACACTTTCTCAGTGATGGATCAGTGTCGTAGCCTGGTGGCAGAATATGAACTACTCGCAAGATGGCGGCAGTGGAACCGCCACCTTAAACAGAGCTCGCCCGCTGACGCATGCCATGCAAGCTTCCGCAGACTCTGGTACGTCAACGATCAGAGAGAACCTCGGCATTCCTCTTCAGAAAATAAAGCGGCTAAAACTTCGGCAGCTATCCCGGTTTATGGAATGACGTACTTGAGCCGAAAATCTCGCTGGAAACTTCGACTAGCCGAACCTACGTGGCAGATTTACTGCAGAATTCAGGATGCCGCGCAGGGTCCAGTTAAGCGGCATATTGAAATAAATCTCGAGTGAAAAATTTTCAGACACCTAACTTTCTTACGTCAATGCGATACCATCTTATGCAACCTGGCAAGTCCTCGAAATAAAAAAAAGCATTAGCAGCTCTTGATGCCTTTGCCAGAAGTGACGTCACTTCCCTCGAGCCAATGGGAAAAACTTAGGCTTGGTGACGTCACTTCCTTCCAGCCAATCAGCGCCGACGACACATTTTCTTCCCGATAAGGTTTCTAATGCTATCGCATAAAAACCTCACGCACAATTAATATCATTCTTGGGAAAATTAAAATGTTATTGCACTTCTGTGGTCCTGTCACGGTCCGTCGTCCGTGGAAGTTCTGGGAGCAGGTGGGTTCAGGCAAAGTGTAGGGTGATGTGAAAGGGGACCTTATAATGGCTCTTATGTATGGAGGTTACCATACGCACATCGCTGCGACTTAATTATCAGCCCTGGTGAAAGGTGAGAAGTGTGGACGGGTCCCTTCTCTTCGGTTCTGCGTACTCCCTCAGCAAATTTTGACCGCCAAGCACCTCTTATTTCTTCTATCGATAATTTTCAGCAATCTCGGGGATACGGGTGAAGGGTTTTTTGAAGATGAACATGTACTAAATACGCTGTGCTGAGATAGATCATGACCTCTTACTGAGGAATAACGGGGTTATTGCTTTTTTCTCCGAGCGAGGAGCCATATTTTGACTGTTTGTGACGATGAACAAAAGCAAAGAAAAGAGTTTGCTGTACTTTCTGAAAAAAAAAAAAAAGTAGGCTTTAAAAATGGCGCTTCTGAGTCCATTATTCAGTGAAAACATTTCTGCTAATGGAAATTACTTTCATGCCATCAGATTAACGTTGTTAGAAGCTGTGATAATGAGAGAAGAGTAGCAGTGACTGTTCATAGCTAAGCAGGTGCTGCCCCCGTAACAATGACGACGCTTTCCTTCCTCCATGGACGACGCAGATCACTCCATCACAACGTTTCATCACGACGTCGACTTTGCTTGCCCCACTATGCATTATTAGGATTTCCGCGAGTGACAACGCCGCTGGCGCCGCGGTGGGGCAGCACAGCTGGGCTCAAAGCTTGGGAAGAATGGCGGCGGCGCATCGGGCTGACGCTAGTGCTCGGATCCTGTCAACGGTTCGGCGTCGCTGACGGCTCGTCGTGTCCGGGGAGAATGCACAACGCATGCGACCGGCGACGGGAGCGGCGGCAGCGGGGCATCGTCGGGGTGCCGTGTGCGGTGGCGTGCTCGTGACAGTAACCCTAATGCTATGTAAATAAGTGTGCCCCGGGCCGGGACCCCTGGGCGATGCCATCGTCGGCGTAGCGGATGGCCTCGTCGTTGAAGCGCAATGGGCCCGAGCTGTGGACGGCCGCGTACGACTACGAGGCGTCGGGCGACGACGAGCTGTCGCTGCGCCGGGGCCAGACGGTCGAGGTGCTGTCCAAGGATGCGCGCATCTCGGGCGACGACGGCTGGTGGACAGGCAAGATCGGCGACCGGGTGGGCATCTTCCCCTGCAACTTCGTGCAGGCGCTCGAGACGCGGCCGCGCGAGATCGCGTTCGGCGAGCTCGAGCTCGAGGAGGTGATCGGCGTGGGCGGCTTCGGCAAGGTGTACCGCGGCCTGTGGCGGGGCCAGGAGGTGGCCGTCAAGGCGGCCCGCCAGGACCCCGACGAGGACGTGGGCGCCGCGGCGCAGAGCGTGCGCCAGGAGGCGCAGCTCTTCTGGCGCCTGGCGCACCCGAACGTGGTCAGCCTGCTGGGCGTGTGCCTCGAGCCGCCCAACCTGTGCCTGGTGATGGAGTACGCGCGCGGCGGCCCGCTCAACCGCGTGCTGGCGGGCCGGCGTGTGCCGCCCGAGGTGCTGGTCGACTGGGCCGTGCAGATCGCGCGGGGCATGCAGTACCTGCACGGCGAGGCGTCGCTCATCCACCGCGACCTCAAGTCGAGCAACGTGCTGCTCAGCGAGCCCTACTCCGAGCACAGCAGCCGCAAGACGCTCAAGATCACCGACTTCGGCCTGGCGCGCCAAGTGACCGGCACCACGCGCATGTCGACGGCCGGCACCTACGCCTGGATGGCGCCCGAGGTGATCAAGTCGTCCACCTTCTCGCGCGCCTCCGACGTCTGGAGCTACGGCGTGCTCCTCTGGGAGCTGCTGACGGGAGAGACGCCCTACAAGGGCATCGACGCCCTGGCCGTCGCCTACGGCGTGGCCGTCAACAAGCTGACGCTGCCCATCCCGTCCACCTGCCCGGCGCCCTTCTCCCAGCTCATGCAAGGTGCGCAGCTCGACACAGGGGTTGCAGACACCCCCCACGTCAGGGCGTGTTTACAACATCTTTGTGGGCTGTAATAATGCTTGTGATAAGGCCTCTGTACCACACATTTTACGGCCATAGCAAAGAATGTACTACCGTCAGCGTCAGACGAAACATGAAGAGGAGATCTGAAACACGAAAACAAGAACAGAAAAGAATGTTGGCTGCTGGAGCGGAAGTACAGGCGCAGTCCATTAATGTGGACAACGAGCAGTTTGTTGTCTATGATGTAATAATCAACAGCACTAGTATATAGTGCCCATTAGCTTAAATTTTCTCCTTTTGCTATTTCAATTTCAGTTGTCTTGTGCACATTTTAATCTGATGCTGATAGTAGATTCCTATCTAGTTCTTTAATTTGTCAAACAAAATGGAGTTTCTTGCACTGATTCAGCAGGTGCAAGTTCCTGTACAGAATCAGTGTGGGCGTGCTTTATGGAGAAACTCTGTTGGACATGTCACATTTTTTAAAGGGAAAGCCCATAGGTATCATTCTGTGAATAAGCCATGTGTTCGTAATTGCTTTTAATTCATTTGTGAATTCAGCTTGGAGCGAGGCTTGGCAATATGAACTACTACTGCTATTTGTTTGCACGGGGCTACAGCTAATTGGCCTAAATGTAATCTGTCCTGTTACATAACTGTTCTATTCGAAATATCACCCGCTTTGATCAATTTGTTACATCTGCATTGGTCATGCTGCCTACATGTTTCACCTCCTAGTGAACAAGAAGAAACCGACTGACTTGCCAGGACTTCAGCACAAGTTTCGAGCATGCTGAATCCATGTATCCTGGACACTGGTGTGAGGCACTGAACAAGAAGCACATCAATCTCTATGGGACTGTGCTTGGCTGTGTAAAGTGTGGATTCTGGAAAGCTTGTTCTTTGCTCCACGAAGATCAGTTTTGTTGTTCTCATTTGGGAACCGAGAACTAAGGGCAGCTTTCATTTGTCTAGCTGCGGGAAAGCTTGAACGAACTGAAAAATCAGTGCTGCTCCAAAAGAGATGGTAGAAAAGGCATTCTGTCGCTTTTCTAAATGTTTCGTTTTGAATTCCAAGAGTGAGTTTGTTCATCACATGTCAACTGTAGCACACCTAGTTGTAGAACGTACAGTGTGTAGTGAAATATTGTAACTGGAGGTACTGAGGAAAGTGAAGAGTTATGTACACAGCTGTGACAGGAACCATACCTTGCAAATAAAAAAGTGTTGCTTTTGTCATATTAGGACAAAAGTAGGACTTTGTTTACAGGAGTACAGACACCTAATTTTAGTTGTGTGTTTTCTTCTCTGTAATGACGTATAAGACGTTAGTATACGTGGATCACCACTTTGTATTTGCCTGCAACTGCTAAGTAATTTACAATTGAATTTTTCTCTCGTGCTGTTTCGGTTCTGGATTTCAACGACTGAATGATGGCCGCGACGTCACAGGTTAATATAGGTCATGTAAGGCATGAAAAAATTGCGATGTAATTACTGATGATACATTGTTTGTTGTCATTCTAGCCCTTGCAGGAGGCTAGCTTGAGCACTGCAGTCAATTGAAATGACATACCTGCCAACATATTTTAGTTATTTTCAATCCTCACATGACCTAATCCCACCTTTCATGTCAAAGCAATCATTCAATTGTTGAAATTGAAACTAGAACAACATCAGAGAAGAAATTCGGTTATAAAATATTTCGTAGTCATAGGGGAATACAATGGGATGCTCCATGTACACTAATGTCGAAGAAATCTTTACAAAGGAGAAAGTATGTGAGCAGAAATTTGGTGTCTATACTCCTTTAAATGATAGCCGTGTTATATCTTTACTTTTTTGATATACTGCAGCCTCACATCAGGCTGTGGCAGGAGGAGATAAAAATGGAGACACAAATCACCACAATCAGCAACAGTTTACATGTAAATTGGACAAAGATGGTTAAATAAAATTGTAATAGCTAATAATAGTGAGATGTGTAAAGGAAACATTTAAATATAGCCCGCAGAAACAGGCAGTCATCCTATTTATATGTCCCAGGTTTCGCAGCTGATGGGGTTCGAGTTTTGTGCAGCACTCGGAGATATGCGTACCCACAGACTGTGACGCATTCTTTTGTTAGGGCTAAGATCTCTAATCACTGTGTGCCTGAGGTACATGGAGAAACATGACTTTACGGCATTTCCTTTGTCTTACTAGCCCCGTGTACTTGTCCGTGAAACTTGTTAGCAGTGAGAGTGGAAGCTTCAAGTGTGAAACAGCGGCTCCCAGACCCGTTCAGTTAGCTTGTGAACATGCAAGTACAGCAAGCTAGCTGTCTCTTCACTCTCGTGGCTATCGTTACACCGTTAATCGGTTGAAAGATGAAGAACAGTGTATGCAAGCTTGGCTCGTGGATAAGCCCACCCGATTCTATGTGAGAGAGCGGTACTGCTATCCAGAAGTGGTGCATTGGTATTCTGCTTGCTCCGCGTACATTCGTGGAGATATAATTTGAGGGCTGTCACTTTTGCTGCTGTTATGTGGCTAACGAAACGAATACGTTTACTTTCTAGCACCTGCCACTTACCGTACTTTGAGAGAACTGTCACTCTAGTTGACTTGAGCTGGTTGCTAGAGGAGCATCATATGCAAGTGAGTGCTCTCTTGTTGCTGGCTGCTGCAGCGTGCTGGAGTTCGGACCCCCATGAACGTCCCTCATTCACGGCTATCCTGACGGAACTGGAGAAGATCACTCAGTCACCTTTCATGAGTACACCACACGAGTCGTTCCACACGCTCCAGGAGGACTGGCGTCACGAGATTGCGCACCTCTTCGAGGAGGTGCGAGCACATTCATTTTGTTGTTCTTTCTTCTATGTTCGTGGCCATTGTAAAAGACCCTGGAACAGCTCGAATAATATGCTGCAGTTTTTGTGCCAGAAACATGTGTAGAGAGCGAATAGTGCTCTTTTCTGTGACATGGTGGGAAAAAAAGGTCGCCACCGTCTGGAAGACGAAGTAACGAGCGTTAGCTGTTGTAGATGGTTTTGCAGGTCTCAATGCGAGACGTGCTGTTTTCTAGTTGCTGCCACAGATGGCGCTGTGATCTCAGGGTGGTAGCAGACCCCACGAAATCTTGAAACGTGATGAGTAAGCGCTAACACTCAAAAAGTTGTGCTTGGTGGTTGGGATGCAGGGGTGTTACCCATGCATGCCCAGTTGCCTACCATACATTTGATGGGGAATAAAAAAAGAGCGGAAGAGGAGGGAGATGAATCTGTTGTGGCCGTGACACGTGACCATGGGTCCACCATGGCCCATAAAAACAAAACAAATGACCAGTTTTGCCTTCAGTGTGTCTATGAATTGAATAACAAAGCAAATAACCACATTCAATTTGCAACTGCACAGTATTAAGCAGGATGTGGTTAGAAGCCGCTTTGAGATCAAGACCTGGGTATAGGAGTGCACATCAGTCATCATGTAGTTCAGTTAAGCAAAACTGAAACTAAACTAATTCAATCATTTTTCAGGGTTGTCGTTTTCAGCGCATCCCTGTTGGCTGGAACAGTGGAAGCGGCGTTTGCAACAGTAATTTGTGGCTGGGTGTGCCTCCTGGTTAAGCACAGCTGCAGGGAAACGGAAATCACGACTCCTAGCTGTAAAGACAACTGACCTTGAAAGTCTTGTTTAGCCTTTTCTTGTCCCAGTTCTCACAAAACATTTGTGTGCAGACCTTGTAGATTATACGCTGTGGCTACACTCCCATAAGCACAAATATCCCCATGGTCCTTTTTCCTTGCAGCAGTTCAGAAAGGGAAGAATTAGTTTCCTAAGAGCCCACGAAGATCCCCATGTGGTCAAATTTTACTCCCTAAAGTTCCCTAAGAGCCCACAAACATTCCCGTTTGGCCAAATTTTACTCCCTAAAGTTCCCTGAAGAGGTGAAAATTCCTCAAATGGAACATCAATGCTTGCTGGACACAATTCTATCGAACCCTCCAGCATTTCTACTTGGGGTGTCAGTGCTCTCACTTGTCCCCATGTTTGCACCCTCTGTGTGCGTGTTATCATTTCTCGGGCAAACTTTCGATGATGGCATGTGTACTCCCGTGCAGGTGCGCTGCCGTGAGAAGGAGCTGCGGTGTCGTGAGGAGGAGTTGCACCGCGCCTTCGTGCAGCAGAAGCTGCAGGAGGCCCTGCTTCGCCAGCGGGAACAGGAGCTGGCCGAGCGCGAGATCAACCTGCTCGAGCGCGAGCTCAACGTCATGATCCTGGCACAGCAGGAGCACGCTCCGCCGACGCCCCGCAAGCGTGGGGGACACTTCCGCAAGTCCCGGCTGCGGCTGATCAAGGGGGGCAGCCAGATCAGCTCACCCTCTGGTACGCCCACCCCCTACCCGCTTCTACAGACTTATGAGAACGCAGAGAATTGAACAAATGAATGTGAAAGGAGCCATTTCGGACTGTTAACCACTGTACTGCTTTCTTTTCTTGTTTTGAACAGATTCCTTCAAGGATGCTAAGCGGACATGTTGCCATCTCAGTTACTGGGAATGCCAAATTAATGTTTATGATGTTTCATAAGTATGTGGAGAATGCTTCCCTGTCTGGATATGCAAGTTTCATGATGATTGGCATCTACTTTGAACATGTAACCAGCTTGCTGCATGGGAAAAGCATTCTGCCTTGCTCAGCTTTGTTATTGGAGGGAAAATTAGTCGCTCCTCTGGGTTGAATGTCGGGCTGGTTGGTGTTGTAGACCAGATGCTCTAAAACCGGAGACAGCCAGAAAGCTGACAGCTGGTAGCATGAAGCTGGATCAAGCGGTGCTTTAAATGCAATATACTGATGCCTTTTCTTGCATGGCACTCAGGTGACAAGTTATGGTTATGCCCCTGAGTAAGGATGCATTTCTCCTGCAGACGGAGCCTGCGTTTAGCATTTTTTCCATGTCTCTCCTATGTCACACAATGCTGCTTATGCTTTTAGGTTCACTGTGTTCTGTTAAAAAAGAAACAGTTGCCAACATGCGTAACTGTGCTTTTTGTTCACTATTTTCTCAGGTTGAAGAGCCTAGTTAGTGGCTGTAAGTATGGTTGTCTCGAATGAATGCCTTCTCGGCACTTTTTGCCGCCGCGTTTTAGAAGCTTCGTGCCGCTGAGTCACCATTTTCGTGGGTGCAGATTTCCGGCACAACATCACGGTGCAGCACACGCCCACGCATGACTTCCGGTCACTGCGGATGCCAGCCAGTCCCGAGAGTCCCCCTGCTTCACCCAGCCTGCCGCGGCTGAGGGCCTATGCTTGTTTGTACACTCTCCTGCAATTCCTTGCTGGGTATTTGTGCAGTGGTGCCGTGCCGAAGAAGTTATGGCTGAATTTGGCCATAACTTAAGGGGGGACATGGGTCTTAAAACATTTTTTTTTATTTACAGACCAAATGCAATGAAACTGCACAGACTTCTTCAGTTTTTTTCTGCTGATTTTAAATATGCAAGTTGTTTATTTCTAGGTCAATTAGTTCCTCAGATATTAATATATTTCATACCATTGTGTGCTCAAACAATAGAAAAAAATGGGCCGCCAGAAATTTAATTTTAATGTGTGGGTAGATACTACAATGTGTGAGGAATGCAACGCTGGAAGCAGTTTTCAGTTTTTTGTCCGTGTGGACAAATGGGCTTAATAGTTAGTTTCATGTGTGTCATGTGTTTTCTGGCACTGTATGTCTGGTTAACTCACTTGAAAACTAACTATTAAGCCCATTTGACCATACGGACAAAAAACTGAAAACTGATTCCGGCGTTGCATTCCTCACACATTGTAGTATCCACCCACATATTAAAATTAAATTCCTGGTGGCCCATTTTTTTTCTATTGTTTGAGCACACAATGGCATGATATATATTAATATCTCAAAAACTAATTGGCCTAGAAATAAACAAATTGCATATTTGAAATCAGCAGAAAAAACTGAATAAGTCTCTGCAGTTTCATTGCATTTGGTCTGTAAATAAAAAAAAAATGTTCCAAGACCCATGTCCCCCCTTAAGACTTCTGTTTTTGACAAGAAATGACCATAATTATTGTTAGATGCAACATATTCTGGATTGAGACTTGTTGCTTTTGCAATATAATATATATATTACAAAATTATTTTTGTAATATATATATATTGTAATTATTTTTGTATTACAAAAATAATTTTGTAATATATATATTATATTGCAAAATTATTTTTGTGTAAAACATTCTGCATGCATATGCCTCGTTACAAGCTAGTAGTAGATGTTCAGGTCACATTGTTTCACAAGTTGGTTGTCTCAAATTTAGTGCGTGGTGTGCCATTGAGCACTTCTGTCACACAGTGTGGTATTGCAGTCCTTTTTTGCAGTAAATTGTCTTTCTTTGATTTAGCAAGCTCAGTGCATGATGAGTGTTTTGTGGCCGTGCTCCTCTGAGGCACATGGCTAACTGTGATCTCGGAAGGGGCTCTGGTACAACTGGTTAATTAGTTCAGTCGTGTTGTGTTAGCAATTTTTAAAATGTCATAACTTGTTTAGGAGCTTTGATTCTCTTAGGCACCTAAAAACACGGCAAGCATTGACACCTGCATTTTCTCCAAGGAGTAGCAAGCTGGAGTGAAACTAGGTAGGAGGCGGCCGCGAGTATGGCAGTCTATTTTTCTTGGGGTGTGCAGAGATGGGGAATCTCCAGACTCTAGAGCTTGCAGGGAAGTGAGGGTACATGTCTTAATTTACTGGTATCTGAGCTGGAGTGCATCTAGGTCACTGCATTCAAAATTGTTCACTGCCTTATTTCCTGCATTGAATCGGGCATGCCACGAGCTTTCATGTCAGATGGTTGTTCCTGCAAATGCTTGGTGCCTTATGCCTGTCCATCGATTTGTGGTGCAGTGCCACCTGACGGGGGTCTCAAGGGCAAGACGTGGGGCCCTAGCTCCGTGCACCAGCGCGAGCGTCAGAGCCCCCGTACCCGGAAGCACCTGCTGGTCGACGCCAACAAGCGCTGGTCTCGTTCGGCGCCGAACTTGCCCCGTGGGGACGACGACGACCAGGCGTCGATGGTGACACCCCTGCTCGCTGGGACATCAGCCACCAACGTGTCGTCTTCCTCCACGTCGTCCCCTCCACGACGGCTGCCTTGCCTGCGACGCGGCACCGAGCTGCTGCTCTTCAACGCGGGCGCGCTGCTGGCCGCGCCGGGCGCCGGCTTTGACGTGCGCCTTGCGCCGCGCACCCACCCACGACTGGGCACCGCGGGAGGAGCCCCCGAGGACGTCCCGCTGTACCCCGTCTGCGCCGCGGCCAACGAACAGGCAGCCGCGGTTGCCGCGCTCAACAGCTTCCATGGCCACAGGCAGCAGCTCAGCCTAGATGCCAACACTACCCGGTGCCCGCTGTCGCCATTTGGCCGCCGAAAATCGTCGACGGCGTCCAACGACAGCTCGAGCGACCAGGCGTACGCCAGCTCGGCGAGCAGCTCGGGCCCTCCCTTGTCGCCGCCCGAGGGCCGCCTTGAGGTGTGGTCGCCGCGGCAGAGACCCCGCCCGCTTCCCACACCCAGCAGTGAGTCGCGCGTACGCTTCACCGTCGGTGTCGGCACCGAGCCAGCCACGTGCAGCCGCGCGGCCGGCACTAGCGACCCCGCCGAGCCGCTCTCCCTGTGAGCTAGTCTCTGCCCATGTTGTGAAACATTCCAGGACACTGCCAGGCACGACGACGATGAACAAAACCTCACATTCCACGCTCCTATTTGTTTTTTTTTCGTAATAAAGTCCCCCCCGCCCCCTCTCCTGTCGTGCTGCACACTTTCAACGCCCCTCCGTGACGGAAGAATCTGTGCCTGCCGCCATTCGTCGTCATCTTGTGCGTGCAGCAAGCTGACAGCTTGACAGACTCTGTACCAGACTTGGCAAGGCTGGGACTGTGAAGTTTTGTGAACCTCAGCTTTGATCATTTATTCCGGTGCACAGTCAGTCACATGTCTGGAAACACAAGGTTTGTCTTCTGTGGCTGCTTGTGAAGAAAAAAAAAATCATATTGCACTCCATCCTAGTCCTGTCTCATCGCCTGGCAAACGAAATGTGCATGTGGCTTACCAGCAGTCCTTAAATATACTGAGGACCAATTTGAAGTTGGCCCATATTGATATACCACTGCGTCCTAATTGCAAAGTGGACACTTTTTTAAGAGCTAAGAAAGACTAACAAATGAGATGCAGGCATTGCCATCAACAGCTGTTTCGTGAAGCAAACCGTGATGACGTCGACCGATTTTAAATGAACACTTGTAGAATTAATGTCGGCAGTCCCTGTAGCATTTTTTCTGGACATTGCACAAATTTTGATTCCTCACTGAATTTGTTATAACCAGATTTGCATGTGGACCAACCAGCCTGAATGTCCCAATCCCAGTCCTCGAGCCACCGTGTTGCTTCTGTCTAGTCGCAAAGTAGCATTACAAATTCTGTTTTGGTGGGACTATTACTAAACCAGAAATTGTTAAAAGGCACCTCATGTAATGACTGTGCAGGGACACCAATGCTGCTGCAGTCTTAAAGACAAAATAACGAGGTGAGAAGGGAGACGCTGAGTGCCCAGGATTTTAACTAAAGCTGTATCTGCGGTGTACCACACGTCAAAAATGGGTGGCTGCTATAGTGAAAAATTACGAGGAACTTGGTGGCTAAAGCGGTGGAAGGCGAAAGCCTAAGTGCTGCATTCTGCTACGCGATTGTTCACTTCACAGTCTGTTCGTGCATTAATTAACTGCCAATTAATGACACTTAATCTTAGCCTTTAGGAGTGGAACGCAACAGCGTGCTATAGCGCTGCCAGGGAGTACGCAGTAGCTCCCTGGCAGTAAATTAAGCAGCAGCTGTCTCGCATATCTCAGTGGACACCAGTCGAAAATTGTATTTCAGGAAAGGAAATTGTGGAGTAACTGTCTCGCATATTTCAGTGGACACCCGTCAAAATTCGCGCGCAGTGACGTTTCCACCAATCTGAAACGCGGACAAATTTGCTAACACGTCTTGGTCACGACAGTATGAGCCATTAATGGCTTTCGCCTTAATATGCAAGCCCGGCATTCATGGCTTTTGATCAGCACAAACTTAGTGCATAACAGTCAGCACAAACTTTGTGCATAACAGTGCAATAGCTACTGAGAGAACATTCAGCACACTGTTATTACTCTGCAACCGATGAGACACCAATTTAGACTAACCACCACTAAGTGGCCATCTGCTGGGATACGATTTGTTTGGGGTAACTAGCCTGTGTAGTCTTCAGAAGATTTGCTTACTAAACAAGTGAAATGTGGGCTATCTTGTGCTAGGGTAAGAGACAGTAGCCTGCACCCGAGATGTATCGTCATAGTGGACAGGACTATGACTGCACATGTATCATTTATTAGTAAAATCGCACGTGTGCACACGTGAGGACTGCGTACGGCAAACAACCTTCCGCACAACCTTTGTGGGAGTGTGTGTCAATTCATATCTTATCACCCCATCAGGAGTAGCACGCCAGGTATATTCCCAGGCAGGCATGTCCAGTCATTACTGAAGAGTGCCTCCTCCAATGTTGCCTCATCTAGTGTTGCCTAGTCACACATGAGGATGTCTTGTGGGCCACAGCTGATAAATGCTGTGTGACATGGGTCTACTGATATGGGTGTTAGCTGCCTCTTCAGGTGAGGATGCTACCAGTCTTGCTGATGGGTGATCCACGACACAGGTAAGGTAGATGCAACGCAAGCTGCTGAATGCACTGTTAGACTGTAGAGAACCTTCTAATCTCAACTAAAGTTGCATATTTCCTGCCAATATGTATGATATAAAAGTGCGCAAACTGCACCAAACATTACAACTGATGAGTTGGGTGGTGGGAAAGCACAAAGAACAATGACGGCTACATCCTGATCGAAAACTGCAATGGAGTGCTGAAGCCATATGTCCCATCACACACATCACTGAGTTTTCTAGTTCACAAAAAGACTGCTCTAAACCTGAGCAAACCTCACATAGCTCTTGACTTAGATTAAAGCATGGGCTTCTCACTTCGGTTATGAATAACACTTGTGACGAATACAGCGCAGAAGGTCTTTAAGTGGAGTTTCCTATGAAACACCAACTAGAAATTAAGTGACAAGCAATTATGCCATTGCTTCTGTTCGCCAAGAATTGATATCGGTTGACTAGCACATTGCGAGGCCCAAGTTACCCACGGCTCTTCTGAAATGGTTACAGGTGCCTCTACTGGAAGTACAAATGGTTTGTGAATGAATGCAAAATATTCTGCTCAGTGCTTGAAAAGGACTTGAGTGCTAAATATATTGGTACAAAACATTCACTCCAATCTGAAAGCTGTAGAATTAGCAGCAGCGGTTTCCTCGGGTGATGGAAAGAAATTTCATGACATTCATAGTTGCAAAGGCCAGTGCTGAGAAGTCCATAGGCTATTCGAATGCAAGCCAAAAGTTAGGCTTTCAATTCTAGTGCTCCTCGGGTCCAAAACAAACGCTAAGACAAATCTCTTCTTTGAGAAAAAAAGATGGCCACACTTTCAGTTCTTGGTATATCAGAGGTACCATGAAATAAACCAGCCCCTGTTAACATAGCTGCTCAAGTCCTAGTTTAGCCTTGCCAAAAACTGTTTCACATTTCTCAGTAAAACACAATGTGTCGAGGCACTTCTCTGAACAAGATGGCTGCTTGTGAAAGTAAATGTCGGCTTCAGAAGAACATTTTTAACTCTTAAAAGCCATTCATTTGCCTAGAAAAGCTAACAAACAGCCTTCAAATATTTATTTCAATGACTGTTTCACTTGTTCCTTTTCTTATCGTGCTGTACTCGCAACACAGCTCAACAGTTCTCTTGCATTTGACTCTGTCCAAGTCCTCATTATATGTATTTTTCTATTTTCTGTGTTTAACATTAGAATCATTTTATTTATACATAATAAGCCACTTCTGCGTCAGTTTGATAGTAACGATAGAGCATTCAAGAAACTAGCCATGCTTAATAGTCTTTGCCTGTAAGCATTTCAAACACACACTACACCAGGGGCACCAAGTCCACACCGTTTACAACAGGAGTCTCCAGTGATCATGGCAACATACTAATGAATGTCTCAGCAAACAGAAAAGACAATAGCCAGGAATGCTGCAATAGATAGCACAGAATGACCCCAGAAATCAGCTCCAAATCCATCTGTTCTGCTATTACCCCAGCTGTGCCTTTCTTTTTACAATTTCCTTGGAAGTTAGCAATACGGTTTATGGGGGTTTAAAGTCCCAAAGCGACTCACGCTATGAGGGACGCCTTAGTGAAGGACTCCGGAAATTGACCACCTGGGGTTCTTTAACGTGCACCAACATCGCACAGTACACGTACCTCTAGAATTCTGCCTCTGTCAAAATTCGACTGCCGCGGCTGAGATCGAACCTGCGTTGTTCGGGTCAGCAGCCGAGCGCCAGGTCTTTGCAGAACTCTGACATAATACATTGCATGCGTTTATGTGAAGCCAAGGCAGACATGCCACCCAGAAGACCACTGTGTGCGCAGCAACCTTTTCAGACTAAAAACATTCAGTTGAGATTTTCTTTATTACGAAGCACAGGCGAAAACAATGTGCAGTCCATGTTACACAGGTGAAATTGCTGCACATGCAACACCTTTCTTGCTTGCAGTTATTGGCAGATTTACATCCCTGATATTGGCAGCATGAACAAAGTGTGCTAAGCATAAACAGCAAAAAGGCTGCAAGAATAAATATCTGGCACGAGTATCGGCCAAAGTGCAACATTAACCTTGAATTAGGCACGCATGTATGTGTCAAAACAGACTGAGAACATAAATGGAATGCCCAAGGCAGCTGGCAATGTGTCAGCGCAGTACTGACATCACAAAGATTGTGACTACAGCCACTCGTCAAGACTGTTTAGTTACGTCAACTCCTTTCATGAGTTTCAACGAATACGGACAGAGGTCTCGAAGATCAGTCAGTAAGCCTGGTGCCCATAGCATACCCCCTCCTCCCCAATACGATAAATACAGCACAGGCTTGCATCACCCCAAAAGACACGTACAGCTGCAAAAAATATAAAAGGGAGCACGCGGGCCGACCGCGCGCCCGTGACTGTTCCGCAAGTTGGAGGCACAAACTGTTGCTCTTAAAAAGGGGGGCGTGGCTACGGTTTTAAGAACAGTAGCAATTTCAAGAAAGTGCCTCCAATTAAAAAAAAAAAAATAGTACAAGCCGAAAGAGCTCTTCAGTGCGACTATCACATCCCGCTTCACAGCATGCGACAAGCAAATATGACGCAGGGCGTGCCCATCGGTGCGTCTTCTATCTGTAGAACCACGGGATGAGTCAGGCACAGGCTAGCGTGTTCCCTTTTATACCGTTCGCGTCTGTACAACGGATACGCATACGTACTCACACACGTCTAAATCTTGATCGACTGGCATCAGGAATGAGTAGACATCACGCGCTTGACACCGTGGCCCACGGAAAGCTCAGACCAGCCGCCCAAAGCGAGTGCAATCACGGTGCGTGCGTTCTCGATGGCGTCGGCGTGCGCCTTCGCGTGCAAGTGGCGGCGGAGTGCAGTTATCTCGCGCGACGTCTTTCTCCCTCACCGGCCCCGGCTCGCCGTGCTCAGTAGCGCGGACCCTGCTGTTGGGCCGGCTGCTGAGCCGTGACTTGGACGAGCTCCGGCCTCTGCCAGCCGGGCTCCTGCTTCAGATCCTCGTCGTCTTCGTCGTCTCCCCCGTGCTCGATTTCGTAGCGGTACTTGGGCGCCGTGATTCCGAACCAGTTGGCTAGGTGCTCGCCCAGGTAGTCGCACACGGCCAGAGCCTGGGTGCCCAGCTGCAGCGCCCAGTGCAGCAAGAACGGCGCCCAAGGTAGAGTCCTCTGCGAGTCACCGCCGCTAGAGTTCTGCAGCTGCCCCGCCAGGCAACAACTCACGACAGCACCGTCGTACTTACCGGATCCACAACGGTCGCTGCCGGGGCTACGGCGGTTGGTTCCTCTTCTTCGGAGTTGCACTCCTCGAGCACGCCGTCGCTGAAATGTAGCAACTTACGTGGCGCGGATTGTTTCGAAGACGCTGCGAGATCGGCCATCTTTCGTGGATTGGATTGGACACGGCTTGGATTCGTTCGGATTAATTGATGACGATAGCGCCCCGGCTGATGTTGAGAGACGGCGACCTTCTTTGACGGCCGAATTACGGAACGATCGCAATCTCAAACCAGGGAGAAAACAGTCACGAAGCCCTACTCCGGGCTTAACGAAATCCACCTGGTCTTGTTTAAAAACCTCGTCCGCTTACATTGTTAAAGGAAACACAAATGCTACGTCAGGTGGACCACAGCCAAGCGAACGAGTGGTCCAGGAGATCCTAACGTCAGACCCCAAAACTCCGCGTGCAGCAGCTTATACTTTCGTACACATTAGAACAGATGCTTGAGCGAGTTGGTATGCCGTTTTGAGATGCACAGCGCTTACTTAGAAAGAGACAAAAGGGAATACATACAGGAACATCCTTTTGTAGGTACGAATTGCGCACAAAAGACATACACAGGAAAAACATATAGACATATGTCCAAGGAATATCCTTGTACATATGTCTCCTTTTTGTCCCTCCGTACACACTGTTCATATGAAAAAAAAAAAAAAAAAAGCCTTTGGTACACCCAAGAGGTGTCAGCACCGCGAAAACTTGATGCTAAGTTAGTTGTTAGTACATACCTTAAAAGTAAAATAGTGCAAACAAACGACCACAGCAAGACGAAAGATGACACGACACAAATCAAGATATAGCCCCGGCTGTCGGAAGAAAATATGCAACACTAACCAATAAACTTAGACACAGTGTACCGTGTGTCAAGACACACACATATCATTACTGGTACTCTGTTTTGCTGCAATTTAATCCCAACATGGCGGATTTCATAGGTCCAAAAGTCACAAATATTAAGCTCCGCTGCGAAAGGCATCCAATGAGTGCATAGCAACAAAGTCTTGTGCAGTGGCCATGTTTGATACCTCATAGGTGGACATGGCATAATACATAACCACCTTGTAGGCACTGTCAGTATTCTCCAAATATGTTTATTGCTAATGTTCAGCAACATCCGCGGAACGTCTAATCGTGACCCTTCAGTCAAACCTGTATCCACTGACGGCCCATACACAAATCATTAAAGGTTGCTTAATTGTAACATGAAGTGCATTTGCTGTAGATAATACAAAATGTAATTTGCCATAATGGGCTCAAACTTAGAAGCACCTTATTTCCATTCACTGAATGCAACAAATTATTGCAATTTTAAGCACAGTTAATGGTTGCGACCTCAGCTAATAGAAGTGCATTACTTGCAACACCATTATCTTAAATAAAAGCAAACCAACTTATTTGCATTTGAAAAACAGATGAGTACTGAGACAATCACTGACTTTTGAAATACTGCAAACCTTATCCTAGCCTGAGCACGCTTCGACAATTATTTACTGAATTTTAAAATACTGCACACCTTATCCTAGCCTGAGCACCACTGCACTTAACAGAACAATGTACCCACGATAATTCATGAATAAATCAGGATTAATGCAGGATAAGAAATACATTAAGTACCAAAATAAGCAGCTAATGGAACACACTGTTGCTAATATGTGCAAGAAATTCACATGGCTCTTGTGCAAGTTGGAAAAACCACAGCACAAAACATCTACAAAAATGTAAGAGACAACACGCAGCAATGTTTTGAGTAATGCTGGTGTGCCTGTAACATGTGCCAATGGGCATAACCGATCATGTTTCAGCATTAAAGACTTAAGGAAAACCAAGACGAATTCAACTCAACAAGCTACACAAGTCAGAACTCTTCTTTGGTCAACCCATGGCTTTCATTTGGTCCAGCTATTTGTTTGTAAAGTGAAAAGACCCTTCATTACTCCATTGCTGTGCATATCTCGTATGTCAATTTGGTAATGCCGGCTGATAGCATTCACAACACTAGTATTATGAATGAGTCAAGAGGGTGACTTTTACCAAAACAAATACCATGCAAAATTTGCCCACCAGAGTTTTTATGATAATGCCATGTCTAGTGTCAAAAGTCGAGTCAGTGCAGGAAATACTAAAAGTCCCACCAAACAGGCGTGTCCCTCTTATAAGGAAACACACCTAAATGTGTTTAAACTGCAGTGATCATGATCAAGAGAGACCAGACACCAGCTCCTGTTCACAAACGAACAAACACAAACCTGCCTTTGCTGTCTGTTCAGTGTACCAGGGCAATGTACAATGCTAGTGGAGATTATGGACTGCAGGATTGAATTGCCCTCAAGAAGGTGCCAGGAGATCATTGCTGCACCTATTTTTGAATCCTGTTACAATAAAAATTAAAACACAGCAGTCAAGTGCTAGACTGTTAGTTGTGCTTCGTTAGTACATTTAAAGTACTCCAAGTGTGCACGCAACATCAACAGCAACATTCATGTGAAAGGCAACATCGAAGGGTGTGAGTAAAGCCGTAATAAAAGGGTCAACTTCTCACTCATTAGTTTAAAGCATGGTGCAGTCACAAAGTCAACAGGCCTGTAGTCAACAAGAGACAAAATTGGTACAGCAACTGTGCCACTGGAAGGTTGTAATAAGCATAAATATTAACCAAAAGAAGATGTTGTATTAGCAGTAATGTTCGCTGGCTCTCTTAACCCTTTCACTGCCAGGTTTTTTTACTCACATCTGCACACACCCTGCCGGGTTTTTTTTGCATGTTAGTTTCCTGGAAATTTTTTGCTAGTAACGCACTAAAATGCTCTGCAGGACATGTAGACATGTTTATTCAGGATAATCTTATAGATATTAGTTGTAATGAATCAAATCTTCCAGCACCAATCTGGCCTGTCGGATTTCCTCCTCTTACGCGGATTTTTCGGTGGCAGGGGGACTTCATCGCTGTCATCACTCGACAAGGCACTTAGGTGGGCGCCTTCCTCGTTCTCATTATCATTGAACTCCGAATTCACAAGCAATTTTGAATTTCTTCGTCCGTCAAAGCGCGGACAAGTGTGGCACATAGCCTCATGGCTGCTGTGCGCAGACCAAAACGAAGTGACTCGGATGTGGAAACATGCGCGCCATCTGTTGTTTAAAATTTACCCTACAAGATCTATGAATTTACGGAGTTTCTCTATAGATGGCGCTACATGTTTGCATAGTTTTTTTTTTACACGAGTATTGTCAGGAGCGGCAGGGGGTGAGTTAAAGAGCCAAAACGAGTTAACTCGGGAGAGGCAGGGGGTGTGCATATGTGGTAGCCCGAGTTATCTCGGGAGTGGCAGATTAAGGGTTAATGAGCGACTATTGTTTTATATACGTGCCTTTCCAACAGCACTTAATTAACACTGCACTATTTAGGAAACCATTCAATATAAAAATGCAGAAAATTAACGGAAAATTTTCTGAATATGGTACACCCTTTGTTGACTATTACAGTTTCAACAAACTACTCAATATTAACCTGATCTTGTTGCAATGTCTGACCCAGATGCAATTTCAGGCCCTCGCTGAAAACAGTCTGTAGAGTGCCAAGAAAATCAACAGATCAGTACTAAGTGCACAACTTAAATTTTTAGGTGACTCTTCTGTGTGTAGATTCCTGTACATAGCAAAGATGCCCAAAAAGGGTGCATTAAGTGTAATTTTGAATACTACTGGGCCAGCTCAATGACAACCATAGAAGCTGAACGGAGATTACCAGTGAAGGATCAGATAGAGTTCTCGCAGAAAACAACCTATAACAGCCCTCTATGGGTGATCCCCGAATATGTAAAATATTTAACAAAACTCTAATATCTGTGTGCAACAGAAGCAAAAAGGAAAGGACAAGTATTGCATACGAGCACAAGGGCAGTGAGTGCCATTCGATCCCCTAATACGTAAAATATTTAACGAAACTTTAATATCTGCGTGCAAAAGAAGCAAAAAAGAAAGAATAAGTATTGCGCACGAGCGTGACGGAAGTGCCATTGGACTCCCGGCAGAAAGAGCACAAGTGTTGTAACTGTTGCACACCATGTATTCTCAACAGCAGTTCTTTAGTACAAACTGGTAGGCGGAAGCCATCCGCATCATGACTGGGGACAGGTACGACCATCCCATTGTGGTGTGGGCCTGCCAGCAGGCTTCAGCCTGTCGAAGGCCAGTGCCAAACACCAGCGGGAGGAGATCTGCGTGCAGTGGGTCCCAACAGAGGGCGCCAACGCGCCACCATGTTTGCAGTCGTGGAAGAAGAGACGTGGTCCACCCACTTCAGAGGGCAAGCAAACTGCTGGCATAGGCCATGGGCTTGATGTTCGGATGGGGCTGGAGACGGAAAATGTGCGTAAAGACAGGGCACGGTTGCATGACCACAGCAAGTCAAACTCTGTTGTGTGCATGTAGCAAACTTGAAGGAATTGGTGAGCGCTAAAAAACAATGGCAAAAGGACGAACACACTGGACGAAGCGCTTTCTAACAACTGTTTTAATCGCAAAAGAAACATGACTATATACACACATTTGACGTCTTATCATGCACGGAAGAGGGAGGTACGCACGCGCTGACAAGAATAAAAATGAAGGAAAAAAAGGAAAACAGGTAAAAACTATGCCCGCTTACAACAGCCGAAGATTGCTATTCTTGAGATAGATTAATTCAGTTCCCCCTAACATCACCGAAGGGGAGCAGCATTGCTTATCCGGAGCAACGTGCATTGCGAAAGCGGATAAGCAATGCGTCAGCTTCCCTTCGGTGATGTTAGGGGGAACTGAATTAACCTATCTCAAGAATAGCAATCTTCGGCTGTTGTAAGCGCGCATAGTTTTTACCTGTTTTCCTTTTTTTCCTTCATTTTTATTCTTGTCAGCGCGTGCGTACCTCCCTCTTCCGGGCATGATAAGACGTCAAATGTGTGTATATAGTCATGTTCCTTTTGAGATTAAAACAGTTGTTAGAAAGCGCTTCCTCCTGTGTGTTCGTCCTTTTGCCGTTGTTTTTTAGCGCTCACCAATTCCTTCAAGTATTTATTTCCAACTAGCCCCAGTAGTAGCTCTTTTGGCATGTAGCAAACAAACTAAAGCCCCAGCATCACACCTAATCGGCCCAACATTGGAAATGTGCTGGCAAAGACTGGGCCTACACAGGACCAGTGTGAAGCCATCAATCTCCAATATTGGGCCAATATCAATTTCCGATATTACTTGTGCTGCTCGGGTATCAAGCAGTCAAAAAAAATTATCTTGTCACTGCCAGCCACAGTGTGTCCCCTGCAGGGCAAAGGCGTTTCCCGATGCACCCTAATTACCCTGTTCCTGTACACCTGAGCCTTTGCCCGCTTATCCCATCTCATCACACACCACTGGCTACCTGTTCGCCGCATTACGCATCCTCCTGTTCGTTTGGTTAGAATACGATTAAGTTTCTTCCCTATTCTGCACTGCTTTCTCTGTGTCTCTAAAGGCTATCGCGATCATTTCCTTTTCCACGGTACGCTGTGCTGTCCTCAATCAATTAATAAAAAAAAATGAATAAATAAATAAAAATACAATTCAGTGTATTTAAGGAAGACCACAAAGGTGAAGTAGACTTATAACAACAGAATAATTCCAATAAAAATTTGTACGAGCTCAGCTGTGCACCATACAGGGTGCATACACCTCTGTCTAGTCTGTGTAGAAAAAAAAAAAAGACTATTACCCTTGAATGAGGCTCTGATCCACAGATCACTATTTGACTACGCAATGATGTTTACCAAAAGAATCAACACATGGATAGGCAAGGCCAAACTTAGAAACAGCTTGAATCAAGCACACCCATCTGCGAGCCATCCAGTTGTACTGACTAGCTCAAGTGGAAAAACAACTGCCCAAGTCTGGTGATGGTCCGATCTATGGCTTACCTCACCAAGAGTTTCTGCCCTCCATCTGCACATCTCTGGTGATACAATGGGGAGTTTTAGAATAGGGGGCCCCAACGCTTGGGGGCCCCAAGGAAATAGCGGGCCCCAGCGCTACGTACGAGTGCGCCAGTGAGTTTTAGAATAGGGGTCTCCCCTACGCAGCGGGGCCAGGCTTGCGTTTATCGACTGCAGCGCCACTACGGCAAACCAAAAAGATACTCTTAAAAAGATTTCAAAATATTCGTTCATTTCTTTGTCAGAAACTGTTATTATTGCAGACACACGATTTAAGAGTAAAAATTATAAGTGTGTGTTTTTACTGAGGCGGGAAACTCCATTCGAACGTCCCACCAAGTCATCTCTACAGCAACCAAACGACGCATACTCGCTAAGCCTAGCAGCTTTGTAAACACAGAAGCACTCTGAAAATATAGGGCATTTCATCGCTAAAACTTTGTGGTGAGGGCATCATCAGACAAAGCGATAGCTTCGTGTGCCTTTTGTTTGCCATGAACTTAATACACAGAGTAGCGGCGACAACGAATCGGTGGTGAAATGGGAGGCCCCGCTTCGACGGGCGCCGCCATGTTGCCTGCACGTAGAGCGGCATTGGGGCTCACGCCTGTTTGAACCTCGCGCGCTCTCCGACGTCAAACGACGCATACTCGCTAAGCCTAGCAGCAATGTAAACACAGAAGCAATCTGAAAATCTGGGGTGAATATCGCTAAAACTTTGTGGTGAGGGCATCATCAGACAAAGCGATAGCTTCGTGTGCCTTTCGTTTGCCGTGAACGTGGGGCACAGCGCAGCGACAACAACGAATCGGTGGTGTAGTGAGAGGCCCCGCTTCGACGGGCGCCGCCATGTTGCCTGAACGTAGAGCAGCGTTGGGGCGCACGCTATTTTGGCGAAATAGCGTTCGCCGCTAACGTTAACCCAAGACGCAGGGCGGGGTTTGCGTTCTGCGCATGCGCACTTCGACGCCCCAAACTTCTTGGGGCCCCCAAAGCTTGGGGCCCCTATTCTAAAACTCCCTAATGACTGTCACAGTTAACCCAAATCTGTATGAGACGGTTCCATGTGCGTGATAAAAAAATTGGAGGGGGCACTTAAGCCCCGCCTTAAGGGTATGACGCGATAGCGTAATGGGTTAATTTCCATATATGCAGAAGATCACTCTCTACTTTACATTCATAGATCCCTGGCAGTCCTCATACCCCTCCTGGCGCTGTGGTGCCGTTGTTTAGCGATGCTCCACTGCCCTGCAGTGGCAGGTGCTCCCAGCGGTGGGCCTTGTGTGGCAGAGGTTGCTCTTCCTGAGCGACCAATCATTAATTTAACTACCACCTGCCACGGTGGGCAGGTTGCGATGATGTCACAAAGTCACGTGACTTAGCTAGCCCATCTGCCTCCTGGTTTATTCTCTGGGGACCACCTGCTAGAGCCACGCCCATGATTTTTCGCTCACAACGTTGATGCCGACAATGCGGACACCAGATTTTCTGGAGAACGAGGCCTTCCACCCTCTCATGTTAAAAGACCTGCTGACCACACAGCTGACGTCGAGAGTTCTGAGACAACCATTCGTGTGAAAATGTGCAAGACGCTGGCATCGGGAAAGCGAAACTCACTGTGCAGCAGACTACCAGAATAGCAGCTTGGGCACGTTGGTTATCCATTTGCAAGTGGACAGTGCGGAACAAAGTTACATAGACAGGAGACAAGCGCTGGCCTCCTGTCTATGTTGCTTCGTTCCGCACTGTCCACTTCTAAAAGTGCAACAGAGAACGAAAATGTGCCTGAGGTGTGGCTAGGCAAAGTGTGACAGGAGCCGCATATTCTCAGTAGCTGCTGACACTTTGATATTCAGCAAATCTAGCATGCATAAGACAAGGCATAGATAAACTGCTCCCTAATACAGTCGATCCCGGATATACGGAACCCTTATATCTCAAAATATCATTCACATCGGAGAGTCAGAACATCGCCTTGAAAATCCAGCGTAAAAAGTACAGCACTGTTCGCGTTTGTCGAACTCCCATTCACCAGAATATTCAACATATCGAAGCATGCCACACTCTTGCAAGTGGCAACTCTGTTAACGGCGTTCCCGCGGTCACTTTACATGCGACGAGATGGGTTAGCTGCACGGCCCCGGGCACTCACTGACTCCACTAGTGTTGTAAAACCGCGCGAGTAGCCTTTAGTCTCTAGTGCTCATTTTCCACGCGACACTGCTGTCACGCAGAAAAGGCAGCTTTCGGTGCACAACTTGTCATGCGGCGAAGCCAACTTATCCGACAAAAGTCTAGTGGCGGCCCTTGCCTGGCATACTTCGCTCACTCCGCTGCCGAAGGCGCTGAGGAAACCAACTGCGCCATAATTTTAACAAGTAATTATTCTATTCACAGTGCACTGGTAACAGGATTGGACCTCTTATCATAGGCAGTGGATATTTCCAAGCACCCTTTCGCTGCGCTTTCGATACAGGAAGGCTAGGCCCAGAGACGTGTTGTGAGTGGTGTCAGAACGTCGATGGGCACGTCACTACAAGAAGCACATCTCTAGCATAGGTGCAGCTTATTCTTGCTTCCGGTTTACAGATATCCTTATCTTTGCCATTTTTAATATATCGAATTACTGATTAATTGAACTATTTCGCAATCCCCTTTGAATTTGATATATCTGGGGTTGACTGTACCACAAACCTCATCTCAGTACAATCTATCAAAGATATTAGTGCAGCATTGCTAACATGGCACACTTCGCAGGAGATGGTGCCACGTGTTATGAAACTCACCACAGCCTCGTATGTCGTGAACTTGGGTTTCAGGTCGCCACCAGTCATGGTGATGAAGGCCCCCTTGTTGCCCATTGTGTCACTGCAGGGAAAGCATGTGGGCAAATTAAGGGGGGACACTGGTCTTGAAAAAAAAAATTTTATTAATGAAGTCACAGTTACGAAATTTTCAGGGCACATGTACTTTTGTGCGCTGATTCTAGATATGTCACTTAATTTCATGTAAAACAATTCCTTGAGCACTTATCCACTTTTTATGCTAGTATATTGTGGAGAGTTTTGAAGAAAATTTGCTGCGGGAAACTCGCTGAAATGTATGCCATTGGGTTCTCCTGACACCAAGGAATACAATAAGGGTGAAATTGTCTTCCTGCCTATCATAGAACTTAAGTTATAGAGTTTTGAAGTTGTCGCTTCAGAAATGAGAAGGAAAGTGTGTGTTCCTGTGTCTGAAGTGGCAGCTTCAGTACCCTATAACTCAAGTTCTATGATAGGCAGGAAGACAATTTTACCCTTATTGTATTCCTTGGAGTCAAGAGAACCCAATGGCATACATTTCAGCGAGTTTCCCACAGCAAATTTTCTTCAAAACTCTCTGCAAAATACTTGCATAAAAAGTGCATAAGTGCTCAAGGAATTGTTTTACATGAAATCAAATGACATATCTAGAATCAGCGCACAAAAATACATGTGCCCTGAATATTTCATAACTATGACCAAATTAATAAAATTTTCTTTTTAAGACCAGTGTCCCCCCTTAATGAGAGCACGTGAAATCCCCACCTTAACCACAGGCCACACTAAAATCAAGCCCCGCATAAACCATGCCCCCTCCTTCCATTCCAGTAGTTCTGCACACAATGCATGGATGCAGGTTACTGCTGGACAAACCACACGCCAACGGAGGTTCATGCAAGCAATTCTAGAGGAAAAGCAAACACGAGGAAGGGTGCGCGACTGTCAGGTAACAAAACCGCAACTTACAGTACCTATTACATATTAAGCATATCAATTCGGCTTTTGCCTCATTAGAATTCTCTTTCTGGGATGGAGACAGCCTTTCAAAACAGGACACCAAGGACAACCTGAACATGCCCAGTACTGACAGATTATCACGTTATGAAAAGTTAGATATTTTTATGCCATGCCACTTCTTAGTTCCTTTACTTTTAGGACTGCCTTTTGTTGCTTTTGTGCCTGAAAACATATTCCATTACATTTTTCATCTCTTGTATGGGGTATTACTTTTTGCCAAGGAGTTGTATCAAAGGGACACTAAAGGGAAATATCAAACTAGGCAAACCCTGCCGATGGTTTCTCCGAGAGAAAAGGTGGCTGCAATTGCAGGAAAACCACAAATGGATGTACCGAAACACTAACGGATTCGAAGCACCTTCAAAAAATGATCTGCTGCGATGTAATTTCTATGACGTCTCTGCAATCGCCACTTCCAAAGATCGAAAATGCGACCCGAAAGTCAACAGATGAGTGGCCATGGCGGCAAGGTGCAAGTGCAAGTTGCCTCCGACCCCTACAATTTCAATGGGGGCTCTCCCCTGCCCATTCATGATCTGAGAGTAATTCTTATTCTTCTTGTTATTTCACTCTCGTGATCCAGAACAGCGGTCACTATCTGCCCTAAGCAGACTTATTCCCTCACCCCTTCCAGCACCTCGCTACCATTTGTAACCTACTAATTTCCTTACGACGGAAATTCTTCAAGGGCCGACCAATCTCTCTAAAAGATCCCATTTCGGCCTCACTACAGGGGCCTTGTGACAGAGCCTTCATAAGTTGTGAACAAGGCCCCCGTAGCGAAACGTCATTTTTTAGAACGACTGGTCGGCACTTGACGAACATCCATCGTGAACATACCCGATCAGACGGGTTTCCGTCAAGCCCTGGATTTCAATTTCTTTAGAGATCACTGAACATTACTTTAGTTTTCTGTGTGTTAATTTCTAGACCTACTGTTCTGCTTTGCTTGTCTAAGTCGTTGATCATGCCTAACGATTTATCCTGAAAGTGACTCAGCAAGGCAATGTATACTGAAACAAAAAAAAAACAACGTTACTTACGCTGAAAATGGAGCCTTCATAAGCTAGACAAGGCCAAGAAGTTAACCAGGCCTCCCTATTTTCGCAGGTTATCTGCGGTGACGTCAAGGTGGGTTTCTCTTGCAGATCCCTAAGGCTAGGCTGCAGTGCTATTGCAATCACAGTGCGATCCGGTGATCACAGTCTTTTTTGGTCCTGACATCACGAGTTTTAAACTCGAAAAAAATATTGCAGTTTTAAACGCAATTTTTCTCGGCAATAAATGTGTCTGTTGCAGCCAAATAAACATCAACACAGCCACAAAGACCCAGGCAACTAATTTTTACCAAGAGCGAAAATTGGATGGAGCTGTCCTTAGTTCTCAAAGGTACACTAAGGAAAAATTTAAGTCATCTTTTTTACAGTGTTCTAATAACAAAAACACTACTTTCATTGAAGAAGGGGCGTTTATAAGCGAAAATGTGGGAAAAGAAAATTAAATACAGTGTACAGGTGCGTCTTTGAAGCTCAGGTCGGAGGCCGTTGATCGAAGACGCGCCACGGCAGGCGCACACCCAGGAGTCACTTGGGAACCAGCACAGCACTTCGTTCACCTCTTCGTCGCACCGCGTGAATGGCTGCCGGTCGTTCCCATTACAACAGGTATCAACATCACCCGCTGCTTTTTTTACCTAAGCTGCAGTTTAACATGCAAATCCCTGAGGCTAGGCTATATCATCATTCACACCCAAAGAGTGATCACAGAGTTCTTTTCGGACTTGCCGTCATGAGTTTGAATCGAGTGGCTGGAGTTTTTAAAGGGGCTCTAAAAAAGTTGTGGTGTGCCTGTGATATTAACCCTTTCACTGTCATGGACGTACCGGTACGTTTTCGCGCTTCCCCCCCACAGTGTCACTGACGTACCGGTACGTTCTCTATCGTGCATTCAAAATTTCGCGCTTGAGCGCAAAGCTGACGCTCTTGGACTAGCCACACCATCTGTTGAATCTGTCTACAAGTTCGTATTTTCGCCCCTTACTGTTTTGGTACGTGTATTGAAGAGTACGGAGCGACTGCCATCCCACCCCTCTCTCTTTGCTGAGTGGCGCGGTCGCTCCGCATTCGCCGGATCATGACGCGCGTGCGTGTGGTTATGGGTCCAAGGGTTGTTCTGCCATCTGCCGCTGTTTTGCAGGTTTTTATTTTTCTTCTGTCGGTGTGTGAGCTACGGCGCTTCAAGTTCAAGGGCGCCTTCTATAATAGCCAGGATGAAAATTTTACCCTTATTGCATTCCTCGGTGTCAAGAGAACCCAATGGCATGAATTTCAGCGAGTTTCCCACAGCAAATTTTCTGCAAAACTCTTCCCAAAATACTTGCATAAAAATTGCACAAGTGCTCAAGGAATTGTTTTACACGAAATTAAATGACATATCCAGAATCAGCGCACAAAACTACATGTGGCCTGGAAATTTCATAACTGTGACTTCATTAATAAAATTTTTTTTTCAAAGACCAGGGTCCCTTAATTCGTACACCCCTCCTCAGCAATGTGCTTCTGGCCTGCGCACTGACCAGTAGTTTGGCGCGGAGAAGACGGTGATGCATTTCCCCTGGTGGGCCACCTCGTAGCCGTCGGCCTTGACTTCGTGGCTGCGCACGACATAGTCGAGGTTGTTGCGCTGCAGGAACCTCCGCGTCACGTCGGGCCCAAAGTGGATGCCCACGCCCCGCTTGCTGGGGGAACGGCCGTCCTGGGGCTGGGGGTCCGACCAGAGCAGCTCGCACATGATGCCCTCCTCCGGGGGCTGCCGGTTGCGGGGCGTCTTGCGGATGTCGTCCAGGGTTACGTTGTCGTCCGAAAAGAGACCGCCGTGCATCACCTGCATGGGGGGGACGGTATCACCGCGGTGTCCACAACTGCCCACATCCGGGTGCCAGCACGCAAGTGATGTCACATCTGTGCTGCTTTGTTGCACGAATGCTTTGCTTTGTTGCACGAAAGTCTTGCACAACCATCATACAGAGAGAAGGGCAAGGCTGCTGTAATGGAGAGCCTAAAGCTTCGTATAGAAGTACAGGTTGCTAGAATGAGCCCGTTGGAATATGCAAAGCTAGAGTAGTGGTGATCACAAAACAAGAAGACTGCCCTGAAAGACTAGTGCAGTATGTGCTCTCTTCGAAAGCATACCCAGCAATACAGAGCTTAAAGTGGCCATGAAATACCTTTTTGTCAATAATAAGCAATGTCTAGGAGTTATACCCCTGTCAGACGAGCAAGTTTAGTGTCATTTTCAACGAGTGACACTCGCCTGTAGTGTCATTCGCATCATGTCACACAATGAACTTTAATGACACTCGCCGCTGAACGCACTCGGCAAGAAGTGAGTTTGGGGAACTCACTTCACTTTTCCCGAGGGGCGAAGTGTATAGCCTCGGTAGCAGCGTTTCGAAATTAGAATACAACGTCGGTAATAAAAGTGGCGTTTTATTGAACGCAGATAATTTTTTTTCCCCTCTTGTTCATGTAAACTTATTTGCACATGTATGTCGCCACCACTTTTTGCCAATCATATTGTGTCAGATGTGCACAAACGTTATCGCCGTGGGTCGCCATGATGCTTCAAAAAGTGAAGTACTGCTCCTGGCTTGTCTCGTCTTGCGAAGCCTTTTTTCAAGTTTTTTGTAATCGCCAATATTGCACAAAGCTCCTTGATAATCATAAAAAATTGCTTGCAGTTTGGAATCTACTGTACATTAAGTGTACATTAAAGCTTTGAAGCGCTAAAAGTAATATTTTTTGTGCCTTACTTGAAAAGCCATCGTCACCACCATCAATTCCGAATTACACTTTATTTTTCCGTGTAGCAGCACGCCCCGAAAGTGTCACTCGTTCTGGAGAAGTGCACTTCGTGAAAGTGTCACTAAACTTGCCTGTGTGACAGGGGTATTAGTTTGGCACCTTGTTAGTGATGTTGTCCCATAAACTGTGGAGCTCGTGTCACTTTCCTAAAAGCCATTTCCGTTATGCCAGAATGACAGCAACAGAAGAGTCCAAGTAAGGAAGGAACCATTACTTTCGTGGTTCATTTGTGAGCCCTACACGCCATATTAGGTCATGAAACTTGCTTGAGTTGCTCAGAGTAGCCCATTCTACTCATCGATTGCGTTGACTCTTTATGCACAAGAGGTCACTACTTTGTATGCCCAAACATTTTGCATCCCTGACATGCATGTAAAAAGGAGCATGCAGACACAAGGCAGCCGAAGAAATGCTCAAATTCAATTCAAACAGCTGTACGGTGAAACAGAGGAACCCAGAAAGCAGCGAAATTCAGTTTAAGAACCCTTGTCTTACGTACAAATGGAGCATGAACCTTAACTCAGATATGTTCATCACAGCACAAAGTAGCAGAATGACTTCAATGAAATGTCTCGGCATTCCATCTTCTTTTCGTCTATTGACTATTGCATCAGAGAAAATCGAAAAAAATTCTCTCAGCCTAACCGCAGGTTTGTTCGGGTTCAATCTTTGCACAGAGGTTGCATTTGATAGTCAGTTTTGTTATATACTACATTCAGGTGGGGTGCTTGCCTGATTTGGTCAGAATTATTTGGAAATCTCTATTGTCTAGGGCGACGGCGAACCAAAACCGAAATGCTTTGCAACAATGGTACCTGTGGCGCCATCTTGCACCCACCGAAGAAACAAGTCCTCTACCGTGGAGAGGGTGGTGGGGGAACTGTGCGGTTGATTTGAAAACGGGCTCGTTTCTCTGATTGACACAAGTCAGTAGATACAGAGACCTGGTCCTTGCAAACAATTTCCACACCACTCTAGACTACTGTAAATTATGACTGGCGAGAAGGTAGAGTTGACCAAACAGCCTATGACTAAGCCCAACAGGGAAAATCACAGCCCTCTTTCAACTAAAGAACCACAAGTACGCACCAAAACTCGTTCGTTGATAAGGTGGGCCAGAGGAAGCCAGTTGAAGACCTCTGTGAACAGTTCAGCCATCTTGGGTGTGTACCTAAGCAGATGTGGGTTAAGGAGACCTCCCGTGTCACAAGGCTACCAAAGTGCACGCTGCATTTAGTGGCAACCAATCTCTTGAGCCCTTTTCCTGTACCTCTACAGCCAATGGTGCAGGTGCTCGGGGCAGGTTAGCTGCATCACACCCTTCACAAAACTACAAACCTCAACTCTTGATCAAAAAGAAGCTACACCTAAAGGGAGGACAGGACGCCGATCAGGAAGGCTGGGTTAACAGTCAAGTTTTCCATTCAATGTCCTCTGAAGTGATTTAACACCTCCGACCCTGCGACCTAACCGCACAGACTTACTGTACTGGTTTATCAGTTGACACCATTGCCATAAGTAAAAGGTGGACAGGTGTGGCATATATGCAATGATTTCTTTCTTTAAATGCTCTTTCTACCTACGCAGGCTCGGATTAGGAGATACGGAGAATTCAACTTCAAATTTTACCAGCTGCATCAACCGCACCTGTCCCATCACTGTGAACACCACCAATGCAAAAAGAAACGTCCTAGGTTCAGGACCAGCAGTAATGCAGCAATGCTAGAGTGCAGTATGAGGGTGGTAGGTCACAGAAATGTCCGGTATGCTTGCTATTGCAGTCCGCTGTGTGCATGTGTGCAGCTGCCAGGAGACTAACGTGCAATTCGTCACGTGACCTTTTCACCCACAGTCTGATCCACCTGACCAGAAATTAGAATACAAAAATTCATTCAAGATATGAGATATCTGCTCAACCACATGCTATCACAACCACAATCCATCAACATGAAAGTGTATTGACGACAGAGCTTGGGTGTAAAGGATACTTGGCCTTGACCTCCCCTTCGAAGCCATACATCTGGTTCATGGTTTGGCTCTCGTGATTCCCTGCACAGCATAGGCAGTCAAAAAGTTCATACATGGTGTCATGTTTTGACACACAGAATGAGGTGGTTCCGTTTCTTTTCACTGGTTCCTTACCTCGTGACATGTACATGTGATTTGGATACAGCAGCTTGAAGCCAAGGAGAGTGAAGATGCATTCCACTGAAAATGAACCCCGGTCCACGAAGTCCCCATTGAACAGCTGGCCAAACACAAGTCAAGGGTCCAATGCATTAGAAATGACAGTCGCAAAACAAAGCTAGGGATAATTCCCGTCATGTTAGGCGCCAGAGGATACATAAGGGTTGGTCTCGGATGGCAGTCCGTTGAGCTCGAAGATGTTCATCAGGTCAAAAAACTGGCCATGAATGTCTCCGCAGATCGTAAACTTGCAGTCCTGCACCCGAGAAGGTTGCTGATGAGTTTCCGCATGAGTTTGCGCATGAGTTTGCACATGAGTTTGCACATGAGTTTGCACATGAGTTTGTGCAAAAGTGGCAACATTACCGATGGCACGTGAATGTCTACGAGACTTGGCAGTGGCTGGAACAGTGCCTTGGCGTCGACCAGCATCTGTAGTAACAAAGCCCCATTCACCACCAAGGTTACCAAGCAAGCCACAAGAAGGCAAAGACACACTTCAGGCGGCTGACCTATGAAGCAAAGCACTAGAACAGTGCAATGATTTACATTTAAGTAGGCACTGCTTCTGGAGATCAGCACAAATGCAAGAAGATATGTAGAGGAATGACACAACATAATGATGCGTACAGCTGGTTATGTGTGGAAAGGACATAGAAATACAGTCGAACCGGATTATATGGAACTCGTTTAGTTTGAATTATCCCATATATAAAACAATTTCTGAGCACTGTAAAGCTACAACGTGAATGTATCGGAAAATGTACGGCTATATAGCACAAATATTAGCCGTCACATCCGACAGATCGAGCAGGCAGCTGTTGCGACACAGCATAGCTACCCACCTTGTAGGCGTACTTCCGGTGCAGCTTGCGGCCTGCCTTGAAGGTTTCCATCAGCTCCTTCATGAACTCCAGGGTCACCCGGCCGTCCTGCAGCTGAGGCCCTCGGTAGTCGTCTTCAATGCCTGTGTGCCACACGTAGCGGTTACCAACGGCTGGAAGTGCTAGTGTGCCAAACCTGAAGCACTGAACGCCGTGTTTGGAATCAGGCCTACATTCATATTTAGGTTCCTGCAGGGACTGATTGCCAGCAGTGTACACTGATTGGCCCAAACAGCAAAGGCAAATTTGGCAGTTCAGCTGCCATGGCTTTCACTGACTCCTGGACATACTCAGCACAATCTTATAACTGAGACTGCAGCCCCAGAGACTGAACAGTACGTAACAGTTCTGCAATGTCATAAAAGGCAAGTCACTACCTCTGAACAATTGTTTTTTCATTTCAATATGTCAGAGAAGCTAGTAAGGCGCTGCAATGTCCCCACATCTTCTCAAGAGCTGTGGCTGTGAGTGGTGGTTTTAGTTGCTTGCTATTTCTCATAAATGACAAGAACTTCTATATATTTCTGGGACACAACTCTTTTATGATGCATTGCGTTCATAAAATAATCACTTACATATGCACAACATAGTGCAGCTTTCTAGTGCGAGTGGAACAAGTATAGATGGCTCCCTTGAACTTTTCATCGCGACAGAACTGCAACAATGTCTGTATGTCTAACCAGCCAGAACCTGCTACTGGGTATGAATTCTTGCAGGCAGAGAAGTCAGAATATGGGACCAGGTCTCACAGTGAAGGTGTACTGGTTGCAGTTCCAAATGTTCACTTAGAAGCTAGAACAAAGATCTCTTCCTGTTCTTAATTTCACATGTTTTCACAACTGATATGCTACTTGTTTCAACATTAAGTGCCACATAACAGACTCTAGCAAAGAGCAGTAAAGAGCATTCGCATTTTACTCTAATCATGTTTCATTCCAGGTTAACAGCATACAACATTAGTACCCAGTGCGGCTTGTCAGCACACTGCACCACACTACTCTAAGGAAAACAAAGATGGCAGTTCTTTCCCATCTGAGCAGGACTCCTCTCCATCACAATCTTCTACACAGTTGAAGATTCTCACACCTGCTCAAACCACCTTCGTCTCGGACCAGAACCCACCACCACTTAAAGCAGCCCGACATGGTGCTCGAGTCATGGGAGGTGACACTGGCTAGCGGCACCCTGGAAACCAGGAGGCACTAGTCGCTACCACCAAAGTGTCAGCGGAAGCTACTGGAGTCATGGACTGAGGACCCTTCCCCCCCCAATCTGCTCCGGTCTCCTTTTACATAATAAATGTTTATTCTCTTTCTCCACAGTTTTGGATATCTACTCTGACAAGAGATCTAGGGGCACACCAATTGAAAACACTGTTACTGTGGTGCAAATGCATGCAGTGCACCATTCTAGTTCTAGTGCAGAAGCCACCATAGTTGAAATAGGCCACAGAGATACAAGATCTCACTGCAGCAGTCTGGCAACTCCCACGGCTGCCTATGACTTACACATGGCATCAATGTCAATGCTGTCGGCCACCGATTTCTTGGAGTCGTCCACGGCTATGGCCCGCTCAAAGGCCATCCGCCGGACCACCTTGAGGCACTCGCTGTACTTTGCATTGGCGTCTCGGTCGTTGGGCCGTGCTTTCGTCACCTGCACCAAAGTGACTGCGTTTGTGCCTTTGGACAGTTGCAGCTATTCCTGTTGTCTTCTCAGTCACCACTTACCGCTTCAAAGTCCTTGAGTGCTTGCTTGAACTTCCCCAGTGACATGTATGCTGCTGCTCGCCTGTAGTAACCCTGCAGGGCCCAAATTGTAGCAACGATGTCACTGCAATCTAACACTACAGTACGGCTATGTCATTTAATCGAGGGTTCAACAGAATCTTGCCTGGAGAGGGGGAAGCATGGCGATTCAAGAAATGAAACATGCATTCACCAAGAAACAAGGAAAACCATTAATTTTTGCAGGTTCGTTCTTCTTCTGAAGTAGTCTGACTTACCAATGTGTGGCACATCACAGTCTTTGCAAGAGATGATGTGCACTACTCCAGTCTAATGGCGTCGTTTTTCTTCATTCTTCGGCGAGTGCATGGTGTTTTATTTCTTGAATTGCTGAATTGCTGGCGACCTATAGGGCATCGTCTTAGAGCTGGTAAATACACAACTGATGTCATTATAATAAGGAGGTAACAATAGCCCTATTCTTTTCAGTGGTTCCATTAATGATCATACAATCAGTTATGAGAGTAACTCTGGCTGCAGTAGATCAGTGAGGGCAGGAACAAACACTGATGCAAGTCCAGCACTATCTCCGCAAATGTTTACCTACGGGAAAACGAAAATCCTACCAGCAAGTGGTTCTGCCAGCGAACAGAGAAGCCCAGTTGCACCAAAACCTGACGGCAGTTTACCATTACGACAATCAACGAATGGGAACTGCACTTCAGGCGACTTCAATAAGCACGCATCAGCTGCGCAGGCCTAGACGGCGTGCCATTTTTCATGCTACATTGAATGACCACTGAAGCTGGCTGATCTCACGCTGATTTTTTTAATGTCACCGATTCACGCGGGATCCCTTTAGGTTTAGGTCACAGCAATCCGTCTACGACAGGCGTATAAAAGCCAGCGTACAACATGAGTGGCCAGCAAATGCTCTGCGAACCCTTCGAGAAAGCGGCGGCGCAAGGCAAAATCGAAGAAACGCCGCTAGTCTCGTAGACTGTGCGGCACTGACAAGATCAAACCTCGGCACAGCAGCGAACAGCCGAATCGGCTCGCACAAGCGCGATCGAGGCGATCGACGCACAGGTTGCCGTAGCAAGCGGCGCACCTTCACATAAGTCCTGTCCAGCTCGATAGCCTTGGAGGCATCCGACAACGCGTAGCCGAAGCACTCCGTCTTGAGGTACGCGAAGCTGCGGTTGCCATAGTACACCGCCTTGTAGGGATCCACCTCGATCGCTTTGGAATACAGCTCGATGGCAGCGTTGAACTCTTGCTCTGCGAAGGCAACCGCACACGACACGGAGATCAGAGGCACAGCCAGCGCGCACGCCGACCAGCGCCGCAGCCGGCATGTCCATGTGCTCGCTCGGGCGGCTCCGGACACAGCTAACACTTACTTTTGAAGTGGTCATTGGCTTGCTCCTTGTACTTGGCGGCGAGCTCTTCCTTCTCGGGCGAACACTGGTGCGCGTACGATTCATTCCTCACCAAACATTCTGTATCGGAGCCGCCAGAAGCCTCCAATATCGCCGCCATGTTCGACGCAATCTGACATCGGCCGAGACGCACTTTCGTATTCCCGGATCAATAATTGATCGCAAAGTAACTGAAGCCGCTGAATAATACGAAAAAAATAGCCCTGTAGACGCCTATTTTGTATACTGTGTTTATTAATTTATAAAAAAATTACGAAAAAAAAAGAATTGGTAATATTCTTGTTTAAAGAAAAAACGTACAAAAGATGTCTTACGTGACTGCGCAAAAAACGAAATCTATTTTTCCTCTCTCATCCCGCGAGAATTTGAATGCACTTTGGCTCGGCCGTTCACACTTCACGGCCAAATCGGAAGCAGGGTTTGTAGTTTGTAGTGTGCAAGATTTGTAAGTGCATTGTGTAACGATCTTGCTACGTTACACTTGACTCTTGAGTTCGGCGCCTCGGCAATTTGTGACTTCCCAGTTCTTTTACACCTGCTGCACACACTGCTGCTGTCGTGCGCTACAAGCGGGTAGTATTTTATATTTCACTGTAGGCGTAGGCAAAAGATTAAGAGTAGCCGGCTCACAGAAAATATACAGGGCGTCCAAGCTAAATTGTATCGAAGTTAAAAGAAAAAGCAGCAACAGCGTTCTTCATGACTGAAATTATAGCATTTTTTCGTTCCGTCTACTTTGATGATTAGTTGACATACAATGCTTTTTTTTTAATATGGCTTTAAAAACGCTCAGATGTTAACAGGAAAAGAAAAGAAACTGCGACTAATAAGTACTCTGTCATAAAGGGGCACCGAAACAGTGTCCAGCAAGGGTAAAAAAAAAAAAAAGGCCGAAATACTGATAGATATTGCATCAGCTATCATCCTCGCGTAAAAATTCTTGATCTAGTAAATATAGCACCAGAGATATCGGTGATAAGAACAGCCTCCCCCTTTTCCCTCTCAACTCATACACCGGACGAAGCAAGAAAAATAAAGATTACACACAGGCACCGCACTCGGCCAACAAAAGCGGCACCCAGCCAACACGGCTCGGTTGTTTCTTACTTTTTTCTTGCCGCACGGCGCTCGCTCTCCCGACACGGCTGGAAAATGCGGGTACTACTGCTCTACTGCCTCTCTCCGCTCACTTCAGATCTCTGTGAGGTGTCACACCTTTGGCAGCATGTTAACTCGGGAACTAAAAAAGAGGAGAAAACGAATGGTTACTTCAGACAGAGGAGGAAAAAAACGAACCCACAAGCCACGTTTGATGACTGTAAGAGTTATTAGTTAATTAAGTATAGTAAAAACATTTTCCTTCCTCCAAGAGTAAAAATGTCAAAATTGCGTCGAAATAACGCAGACGTCGATATAGCCCCGAGAACAGTGGGACGTCACATCCACCGGAAGTCATCACGGCATAGTGAAAATTGTCACAGAATGGTCGGAAAAATGCCGGATTTGTGTCAAATTAGATAGAAAAATGTGTAATTAAGCGTAATGAACACTTAAGATCCCCGAAATATGTATAATTTGGGTATCGATTTAGCCACGGGAATTGTGTGACGTCACATCCATCGGAAGTCGTCCCGGCATAGTGTCCTCGGCTTTCGCCTCTCAACACTTTAGTTGCCAAAGTGTCCTCGCAATTTTTTTGACTGAAAACTCTCCATGATAGCGAAAGATGATTCAAGAGGTGGTTGGGTGGACCCCCTAGCCCGCTTACCAGTCCTTGCTGGTGTTCAGGGTCACGCATGCATTATGTGGAGCAAATGCCAGTGAGTGTGCATGTCACGTACAAATCCCCAGAAGCGAGCCGATAATTTTATCACAGAATTCGGCGCAATTTTTGAAACAAACAAAGAAAAACACCGCCGCGCGCACGGCGTTTTGCCGGCGCGAGCCGAACGGGGGAGAGGGAAAACCCCAGCTGAGCGCGTGGCTCTCTCTCCCCACCACCACCGCTCACCGACACTGTGTGCGCCGAGGGAATGAGTCATCCATGCCGAAGATTTCTCTCGAACATACGAGTCACTTCTACTGGTGACGGGGGGAAAAGGGCGTAGCCTTGCGTGCACTAAGACACGTCCCCCTCGCCCGTCGGCGACGGCGCCACGCCAGAACACGCTCGAAACTTCGAGATGCGAACCCCGTACTCTGACCAATGGGGACGCGCGGCCGGTGAGAAGAGGGAAGGGAGACAGCACTGCCGATGCTGCGTGTATGTGCGCGCCTACTTTGGCGCGTAGAACAAACAGACGTGAGAGCGAACCTATAAAAGAAGGACGTTGAACGCTGTCAAGTCAGTCCGGACCGCCGTTTAAGCTTCATCGAAGCGCGCCCGTTCGACTCCCGGGGAAAACACCACTCGGCCAGCATCGGACCAACGAGGCAACGTTCGCCAGTCTGCGGGACGGCATCGTCGTGGAACTCTGGTCGTCGGTCTTCCGCAGTGCCCGGTGAACAACTTGTGTTTTGCTTGTTTGTCTCTCTGTTGTGCTAGTGCACTTTAGGTGCATTATTTCCTTTGCATTGTATTCTCTTTCTCCAGCTTAACTTTGCACGAAGTGCATTGTTTGGTTAATCACTTTGTATGTGCTTGTACTAGTGATTGTGAAATCCTCTGTATCGTCTCATTGCTGTATAAACATTGTTTTGTTTGTGAACCTTTGGCTCCGACCCATTCTCTGGCTTGTGACCGGCGAAAGCTGGACACCAAACGACCAAAAACCTCTTGTCACTTGGTAGCTGGTCTCCGCTGAGCTTGCCACGCTGAGTCGAGGGCATCTCCTTTGAGTCCGAGACCGCTACCCCCACAGGCTCTAAGGGTGTCTGGGAGCTTCACGCTAAAGCTGCGCGAAGTCTGGGTGACAAATTTACAAATATTTTTTTAAAGAACTCCCGCTTTTGCCTAGGTCCTCGATCATGGTTACTTGGGAAGGCAATATTGCTAAGGTATTCTCCATTAGCTTTAATCCCCCTCTTAACTCTAGGCACGAATACGCCTACATGGGAGTAAATGGGGAGTAAGCTGTCCTCTTGTTCATTCCCTTCTGCAAAAGGATGCGCGCCAGAGGACAGATTACTTCCTCTTTACTCCTTTCTGTTTACAGTGACGTATTCCAATACGGAAAGGTGTCAGGCAGGGAGACACGATCTCGCCAATGCTCTTCACTGCCTGCTTACAGGAGGTATTCCGGGGACTGGAATGGGAACAGTTGGGGATAACAGTTAATGGAGAATACCTGAGTAGTCTGCGATTCGGCTGATGACATTGTGTAGCTAGCTCACTCAGGAGATGAACTGCAGAGCATGATCAATGAGATAGACAGGCAGAGCAGAACGGTGGGGTTAAAAATTAACATGCAGAAAAGCAAAGTAATGTTCAACAGTCTAGCAAGAGAACAGCAGTTCGCAACTGGCAGCGAGGTGCATGGAAGTAGTAGTAGGAAGTGAAAGTAGGTAGTAATTTTTACCTGCGTGTTGTCATCTTTGCAATGATGCTTCAGACATTGGTATACTTAGATCACCCCCTGGTATTTTCCTATGATCGAAAAATAATTTATTATTGCATTTCTCCTTGATGCTGTTTCGGTTTCTACACCGAACGATGGCTTTGACGTCAAAAGTGGCCTTAGGTTGCGCGAGTCATAAAAAAAAAAACTAATATAATTGCTGACAGGCGCCGGCTGCGGGGGGGGGGGGGGGGGGGGGGGGGGGTCGGGGCGTAGCTAATGGCAGTGGAAACCGTGCACTGCGAAGGCAGATACGTATTTCGCTGCTAACTGTAAGTTGCTCTTTAGAGCGCGGGCAAAAGGGCCCAATCTCATGATCGGACGCCGCGCACCACGGTCCTCAAGTTTCGAAACCGAAACCCAGCGATGTGTGCCAGCCGGCCAATCAAAGAGGTCCACGTGTAGGATACAAATACCCGAAGACATTGCCTTGGCATGGCATCGTGCTTGGCATGAACGTGCACCACGTCTACATCAGACACGTCACAGTAGACGTCCGCGCTCCGAGCATCGAACGTATTGCTGGAGCTCTGCGTTGGTGAACGTTCCGATCTGACCTGCTCCGCAAGAAATTTCCAGGTGCAGCGTGTTGCTTGTGTGTGAATTCCTCCGACGACTAAAGCCATTTGGGACCGTTCGAAAGAACTTGGTGACATCAACTGCGTGATGCGCACCTTGCCTGTTGTCAACAGCGGCCTTACCACGCAGGAGGGACGCCTGATGCCGTACATCAGCTTTGGTTATACACGCCTGGGCTTTCTTCAAAGCCTCCCTGACCCGGTGCACGTGCAGTGCACTGGGGTCGACGTACTCATCAGCGCAAAGCTCGACGAAAGCGTTCGCCAACCTCAGAAGGCTCGCGCGCCCGCCCCGCGTCCTGTAGCGCGTCCAGCACGGGAACGGCCCAGCGTTCCGCAGCTTCTGGAAGCCTGCTGGAGAACTTACTCAAGCTCATGGGCGTAGGCGATGTCCATAAGCGCGTGCTGCGGGACGCGTTCTATCGGCGCTTCGGTACGTCGCTCGACGCTGAACAGCACGGCTTCGCCTCGCTGGAAGACTGCCTGACACGGATTCGATTGGAGGAAGGGAATGGGGCAGGCCTGCCACAAGCTATCGTCGCCCTGTTGGAGCAGTACCCGGAGGGCATTTCTATGTCGCTCTTCGCCGAGGCGCATGCACGTGAGCGAGGCCGTCCGCCGACCCTGAGGACCCTAGACCTGATGCGCTGCTGGCCCGACTATTCCGCGTGCAGGAGCCCGAGTATTCGGGCGAGTTCTTCCTGCCGGCCGTCTATTCAGACGCTGTATTGCAGCCTCTGCCCGCCGTGTTTTCTATGCGTGTGACCAACGAGTGTGGGAGCCCCGTCGTCTGCTGGCACCGGAGAGCGGGTCGCCGCTGTCCCTTCTGAGGGCGCCCATGGATCACTTCTACGGGCCGGCGGCCTTTGGGCCACCGTTCGACGCGGAACCCCGGCGCCCCTGTGCCGCAGTGTGCGTGGAGACTTGGCACCGCTCACGTGTGGTCACCGTGACAGGCTGCACCGTGCAGGCAGAGCTGGTAGACGTAGACGGGTGCCGTTCTCTCGCGCCTTGTTTTACCGATCTGCCCGCACTGTGCACAATGGCGACCATCATCATTTTGCCGCCGGGAACGAGAGCATGGATGGTGCGAGACGAACGGCGAACGCCTGCTCGAGCTCACCCAAGGTTGTGAGCTGACGTGCCTCTTCGATGGGACTCGCGTTGAGCTGCAGGACAAGCAGGGGACTGTTGCTGACGCGACATCTGGCCGGTGAAGACCTATGGAGACCAGCGTGGTGACATGCGACACTTTCAGAAGACAGCTTCAAAGTTGTCTGGCTGAAAGAGCAGCGCTATACATCTTGTCGTACGAGCTGTCACGTCTGATGGTCGTGACAGTTTACTGGGAAGAACTCCAGCGCCGTGGAATCCGCTTCCAATGCGTGTGGCTGTATCGCGACTACGAGCCATGGTGCATCCCCGGGACCGTTCCTTGGAAGCAGCACCGATAGTGTACCTCTTCCCAGCCGACAACTTTGCTGATGCCATGAATGTGCTCTGCTATCCACACACTCAAGCCGGCATCGAAGTCACGGGGGAACTTGCAAAGCTTCAAGACAGCTGATGAGAAATGTGACGTGGTGCCATATTTATGATGGAACGTGATCTTGTTCAGGGACTAGCCATTGGGGCTAAAAAGTCCAACTTCCTGTTACGGGTCACAAACTGAAGCAGCATTCAAAGCATTCATTGCACAATTTTGTATTTGTAAAATGATTGGTTTAGTTTACGGGGTTTAACGTCCCAAAGCGACTAGGGCTATGAGGGACGCCGTAGTAGATGGCTCTGGAAAATTTCGACCACCAGGGGTTCTTTAACGTGCACTGACATAATTTTGCTTCAATCGAAATGCGACCGCCTTGGCCGGGATGGAACCCTCGTCTTTCGGGCCAGCAGCCGAGCACGATGACCACTGAGCCACTGCGGCGGCTTGTAAAATAAAAGGACATTATACATTCTTGCGTGGTGCCTTGTTTCTCAGTCCCAATTTCTTCCCTTGTCTCCCACTCCACACAGGGTGGCCTTTATGTGGTTTCTGCAAGACCCGTGAGCAGGCTCACTGACACGATAGAGCATATGTTTACGGTGAGCATATCAGCCATGTTTCATGGTATGTAGTGCTTAGAGTGCGAAGTGAACTTTACTTATTGCTTGCAGTGCGCTGCTGCATCTTTATAACTCATTGTAGTCATAGAGCCAACGCTCGTCCCTCCACCACTGCTCGAGCAAAAGCAGGCTTATGACTGGCAACGATGAGCAGACGTGACTGGTAGACAAGGCGACAAGGCATCTTTCCGGGAGCCACAAGGGAGGCGCAGCTCTTTGGCGCCCGTTTCTACGTTTCGCGGTGTCGCCGTTGCCCCTCGTAACCATTTCCGTAGCCGGGGGTGGTGGTGGTGAAAAACTTTAATCAAAGAGAGCTTGAGGGTTAAAAAAAAATAAATAACCCTGTTGCATGGTCGGTATCCTTAGTCCGGGACACCGCATGACGAGGCCCCGTCTCGCGCCCGCTTGACCAGAGCCCTTTGGGACTCCAGTGTGGAGCAGTTGAGGAGGGCAGTCTCCCATGCCTCTCGGGTGGGGGTGGGGGAGGGGGGGGAAGGTGAGGATTCTGAGTACATGCCCACACCATGTGAAAGATATCGCAGATCTCTCCACAGTGCGGGCAGCGCCCATCTGTGTTCGGATCGAAGTGTTTTGCTATTGCAGGACAGAGAAGGGTTCCTGTCTGCAGGCGCCGCAGAGTTCGCTCCTCCGCCTTACTCAGCCCCTTGGCAGGTGCCGGGTAGAGACGGTGGCTGTCGCAATAATAAATTAGGATTTCGCGGAACCGCAGAAGCGGTTTATGAGCTTCTGAGCCATGAGAGCTAGGATGAGGAGCCCGGTGTGTGAGCGCTCGGGCGGCCGCATCAGCGGCCTCATTGCCTCGTAGACCCTGGTGGCCAGGAGCCCAGATCACTTTTGTGCGAGTTGGATCGGCGAGAGCGCGTCTTAGAATTTGCGATGCCAGAGGTGATATTTCGCCTGCAAGATAATGTTCACAGGCCCGGCGAGAGTCTGTAATAACCGTTTTCGATTATTACAGACTCTCGCCGGGCCTGTGAACATTATCTTGCAGGCGATCGGCCATGGAGGTAGAAAAAAAAAAGTTTTCTTTCCTCCATGGCGTCGGCGTTGACGTTTTAGACTACGATCATTTTAAGGAAAGGAAGTGCGCATAAATGGCTCCCTGGATCAGTAGACGCCTGAATAGTGCTTATAGGTACGTGGGGTGATGAGAGAGAAATGTGGGCTGCAGGCATTGAAACAAGGTTGTGCCAGAAACGCGGCGCTGAAGCCATAGGCCTCCGGCGTTCGTTGTGTTCATTGGTGTTGACAACGTTTTACACTTCGACCATTTTAAGGAAAGGAAATTCGAATAACGGGCTCCCTGGGACAGTGGACGCCTGAATCGCGCTTATAGTTACGTGGGGTGATGAGAGAGAGATGCGGGCTGTATGCGTTAGCGCTGACAACGGTGAGCGAACTATCGCGATCAACTAATAACTGCCACCTGCCGTGGTGGGAGGGCAGGTGCGGATTTTAATGTAGATATTGTAGATATTTTAATGTAGATCTTTCCCGCAACAATATGAAGACAAACAGGAATCTCTTACCACTTATATGCGGGAGAACATCCCGTTCCTCTCGCTCGTAACGCCTCCCCACAGCTGTGACAACTTCGCGAAATACTTGCGCAGACCTCGTCTTCGAGAACCAGGCATTGGTGCAGCAAGTGCAGCATATATCCATCTATTTCTCCAACCATTAAGCTTCCTTCACGACAATCAAGAAGTGTAGTGGAGTGTTTCTTGAAGAAGGAAAATGTGTGAAAAATAACAAGTTGTCTGTAATTGTGCACACGTGTCTTGCTCGAATTGTTTGCCTCAATCTATTGAAAAGCTGGAACAGCTGATGTACTGAGCTCAGATTTCGCATTTGGAAGTAACGCAACAGTCGGCATTTTTTTAAGGCGGAAGCCTTTAATGTCTCATCTTTGTAAGCAGGAGTTGTCGACAGAAATGTCACGCTTTTCAATTGGTCGAAATAGTAGTGATGTCACAGTGCGCGAACTTCAAAAGGGGCCAATTGTACTTCGGCTAGTAACCATGCAACCAATTAAAGGGATCGTATAGTGATGCTCCAAGTAAGTGCGACTGAGTTTAGTTAATTGATTAATTAACCAATTAGCCTAACTAACATTTCTAGTAAGATCAGATAAATAAATAAAACTGAGTAGGAAATTGGTGAGTTGGGGAATCGAACCAGGGTCTCCGGAGTGCGCGATGAGCACGCTAACCACTCCGCCATGCCAGCTCGATGGTTTGGTATGAGCAAAGGCGCGTCTAGTGAATACGGTGTCTTCGTTCACTCCCATCTTCATCCCTTCCCGTTACAACGAGGTTGAGAGAGAGAGAGAGAAAACTTTATTACAACAGGAATTCGGGGCACGCCCCAGGGTCCCCGCACGACCCCACTCCACTCAAGTGTTTATGTTCCTGAGGTCCATAACACTGGAAGCCCGGCCGGTGGCGATGGTCTGCATGGCCGGGTCCTCCGAGCGCAGCAGGGTCTCCCAGTCCTCCCAGGTCTTCAGGTTCTCTAGGTCCCGCGGGGGAGGGTCCGCCGGGCAGAGGGAAATGATGTGGAGGGAAGAAGCGTAGGGTTCTGGGCATAGGGCTTATGCCGGAGTAGGGAAGGAGGGATGATAGTGGGCTAGGGTAAGGGGCGAGGGGAGAGTGTGTGTCTGTAATCTGCGCCAGAGTGTTGCGTGTCTGTTATATCTATAGGGAGGGGTGGGGCGGATGGTAGAGCTGGCGTGAGGCTCTGTATACCTGGGTGAGCTCACTGAATGAGTGCATGCGCTCCTTCGTGAATCCCGCATCCGAGGCCACCTGAGCCCGGTTTAAATAACCTCGGGCTAAAAGGTTGGCGGCCTCGTTTCCGGGATTCCCGGAGTGCGCAGGCACCCATATCAGCTCCACCAGGCGGGGTGGGGCGGGGGTGCATCGGGCGAGTCCAGTATGCCAAAAGCAGGGACATGGATTCGGCCTCGAGCAAAATTTAGAATCGCAGATTTTGAATCACTGAAAATGTACCGGGCTTCCGTGCGCGTGATTGCGAGTACAATGGCGACTTCCTCTGCAGCCTCTGGGGGGGGGGGGGGGGGGGGACATTTATAGTGCAATAAATTTTTACAGAGAGGTGATTGGGGTAGGCCCTATTGGCCCTTTCCCCTAACAATACTAGGTGGAGCCCCTATTCCGGGGCCCCATTGGCAAGCAACGCCGCCCGCGTCCGGTGAACCAAGGCCTTTTGGGTCTTTAGGTCCTGACAGCCGAGCAGGGACGCCTCCCAGTCCTCTCTGGTGGGGTTGGGGTTGGGGGGGGGGGGGGATAGATGGGTTGGATTGACACGCCCAAACCATGTGGAAGGTGTCAGCCACCTCACCACAAAACTGGCACGTGCCATCAAAGGATGCGTTGAAATGTTTAAGTACCGCCGGGCACAGTACAGTGTTAGTAAGAATTTTGATGAGGAGGCGCTCGTCAGCGCGATCCAGTCCCTTACAAGGGGCCGGGTAGCGCCGGTGCTCCTCCTTATAGTAATCGGTGATGTGTTTGAATGTAAGGGCCAGATTGTCTGATTGGGAGTAGGCTTCCAAGGACGGGGAGAGATGTCGGGAGGGAGAGGTAGTGTGATGAGGGCAGATAAAGAGGAGTCCACCACAGCTGCTGTCGCTTCATCACCCGTGCAGGCAGCGTCCACCCATACGGCGTCCGGCTCGGAGCCGTACGCTCGATGGAGTGCCTTCGCACGGGCTCTGCGGCGCTGCTCATGGTGGGACGGGTGCATATTCCTCGGGAGCGGCCTGATGAGGAGCTCCCGGTGAAGGGATCGTGGGATGGCGAGGAGGGTTGGGTCGATGGCAGGTATTCTGATTCCTAGGGAGTCCAGGATATACCGACCTGTGGAGGTTTTTGTGAGCCTGATGTATTGGGCCTGTCGGTCGGCCTCCACCAGTTCCCCGATTATGTTGTAGAGGCCCAAGCCTAGTAATCTGTCTGTGGGTGTGTTGAGAGGAAGATGAAGTGCTACTTTGAATGCCTTGCGAATCAAAGCATCCAAAGCGTTTATGTCATGTTTGGATAGTTGCAAGTATGGGATAGTGTACAGGTGTCCACCGAAATATGCGAGACAGATACATAACGAACAATTAAGTTTGTGGCCATCCATTCTCTACCAACAAAGTGTTCATCAGATCATACATAAGATACGGCCGACAGTATGAAACCCTTTTGGCTGATGTTTGAAATCCAAAGACGCCCCTCGTCTTTGCCTCAAATAACTTGCCGCTCTTTGCAGTGCTATATTTTTTTTTTTGAGGAGCTTAATTGCTTTTCTCCATGGTTTCGCTGCGGAGGTCATACCGACGGATCAGACGGCCGATGTAAGGCCTATGCGCAATAGTTGCATCCAGCGATGCTCATGCTTTTATGCGTCTGTATTATGACACGCTACCGTGGAGTGGAGTTCAACTATAAAGCGAGAAAAATGTTGCGGTGAAGGCGCATTGATTCGATGTTGGACAACGACACAAATGGAGGCTGATTCATAGTACTAGTACTAGGGTCGGTCAAAAAGTAACGCCCCATCAGCTGTGGCTCGGTAATCGTAAACACCAGACAAATAAAATTCTGTAGGTAGAAGCATTGGTCCTTCATCCCAGTGCATGAGGCCGTGTACTGTGCGATGTCAGTGCACGTTAAAGAACCCCAGGTGGTCGAAATTTCCGGAGCCCTCCACTACGGCGTCCCTCAGAGCCTGAGTCGCTTTGGGACGTTAAACCTCCATAAACCAAACTTTATGCCAATGCTAGCCCACACCTAATTTTTGTTTCCTGCTGCTACTCATGGCTCGCCACTCACTTGAGCTCACTCAGATTCAATACTCATCAGGGCTGAACCACTCATTACAGCTCACGACTCATTTGGTCTCACTCACCCATATCGACTCACAGCTAATTTGGACTCCCTCATTCTTTTTGACTCACAGCTCGTTTGGGCTCACTCACCTTCACTCACCACTAAATTTTGCTCACTCACTCGTTACGAGTCGACTCACATCGGCATGGGATCGCACTGCGTAATATGGGATCGAGGCGTCCAAGAGAATCATGAAGAGGGAATCCCGCCTCCCTCGCAAAAACACTGTGAAACTCGGAGTTGCCGACATATCCCCACGCAGCTCACTACCGCATCCGCGTAAACGAAACGGGAAAAATGCCGTCTTTCTTGTTTCCGCGGTATCCTCTTTTTCGGTCGCCCACAGACAGCGCCAAGCCGCCTCACCCTCAAGCGTCCTTGGTCGCGGCTGTAATCTTTCCTTCCTCCCTCTGTCAGAAGACTAGGAGGAAAAAAACTAAGCGCACACCATCGTCGCGATAACGAAGATCATGATCTGAGCCTGAGCCCGGACTCACAAGTCAGATAATGATGAGGCTTGGGAGACCCTACTGCGCTCCGAGGACCCGGCCAAGCAAGCCATCGCCACCGGCCGGGCTGCCAGCGTCATGAGCCTCCGGGACATGAACGTTTGAGTGCAGTGGGGCCGTGCGGGGGCCCACGGACCTGTGTGTCCCAAACTCCCCAGTTTCAAATAAAGTTTTCACCACCACCACCCCCACCAGAATGTGAGTCCGGACTCACGACTCGGATCATGCTCTGAACGTGATGTATGCACTACGTCACGACTCAGATCGTGATCTGAATGTCAGCTTGAGTAAGCCTGAGTGAGTACGCCGGCCTGTGCTGAAGGGGTTTACTACTGAATTAGGTTGGAACGTTGGTTGGAACAGAAATGTGGACAACTGATTGAACCGCTAAGTAATGGTCTGCAAGTTTAGCCTCTACGACAGCGAATTTCACAGCTAAATACTGAAAGCGAATAACAACGCGATCAATGCAAGACGCGGCAGGCTTACCGGCCAAAAATTCCCCAAGAGTCGCATACTGAATGACACAGCTCCTCTTGGAGAGGCTGTCGAAACAATTTGCAGCCAAAGCAACTGTGGGACGCAAAAGGTAGTACTGATATCGCCTGTGGTATACACATGTGCTCTTCAAGCGATAAGGATGACAGCGCCACATCAAGTTTTGATAAGAAGAGCTGCGCATTGCTGCTGTGAAAGACCGGTGAACTGACAACAGAATGTCCGAAACGGTAGGCGTGTTCAAGCGTAATGAGGTCGCTTCAGCTTAGGAATCAGAAAAACTGAACTGTGAAGCTGCCCATTAAGTACTTATAAAAACTGCGATTTCTCCTTTTCTGGTTGGACGTGTGTACGAAAAAGCTTGGTAACTAGGGCAGTGAATTCCGCGCAATGTAGTCAGAATAACTATTAATTAAGTATACAAATTCGTCGAAGGTTAGTCGAAATGATGAAGTTTTGACATATAACTGAACCAAGTGTTTCCGAACGAATGCTAACATGTTAACGCGCGCTAACTTTAAACTGCTAACAGAGGCATCGGAGAAAAACCTGTGCACATCCGTAAAATCAGTGCATTTAATATATTCGATGTCAGCCATGTCTAGGCAATCTTTTCCAAATCCAAGATCTTTTCTATTCGAATGAAAGGTGCTCCCTCGGACTTCCTTGCGAGAACTTTTCCGTTTCTCGTCCACACACACACACAGCTGTTTTCTTTTTATTTGGAGCATGCCAACTGCAACTGCTCCAAGTTATTCCCGTCAAGTTTTCATTGATGAACAGACGAGGAAGCCGACCAGGTTCAGCAAGATCCGGAAGAACTTTCCCACGGCTTGCCACGGCGCGCCGCGCTCTTCCCACTAGAGGCGCTGCATATGCAGTATAAAACACCTGCTTTCGCAACCTACCAGGCTTAACCAAAGCTAAGCCCCCGCCAATTTTTTTAGGCGTAGTGATTCGGCTAAGTTGCGTATGAAGGATTTGAAGTCTTCCTCTGGTTAGCCCATTCATTTCAAAATTGCAACGTGTGCCATACTCTTCTATGTTCATTTATTTGCACTGCCGTTTGTTTTTTATTTCAGTCTGACGCATGGCTCTAACAGAAAGTGATTCCACCTGAGCGCGTAGCTTTCACCTGCGCTAGATTAGCGGCCACGGCCGACAGAATGGAATCTCCCTTATACGAAAGGAGATCAATACAAGTTTGGTCTGGTTTTTTAGGGTTTAACGTCCCAAAACGACTCAGGCTATGAGGGACGCCGTAGTGAAGGGCTCCGGAAATTTCGACCACCTGGGGTTCTTTGACGTGCACTGACAACGCACAGCACACGGGCCTCTAGAATTTCGCCTCCATCGAGATTCGGCCGCCGCGGCCGGGATCGAACCCGCGTCTTTCGGGTCAGCAGCCGAGCGCCACAACCACTGAGCCACCCCGGCGGGTAATAGAAGTTTGAATGTCGGTGAGGTGTCAGCCACCTTTTCAAATGTTGCCTTGAAAGAAAGCAACTTCTCAGCCTTCATCACGAGCGCCTCAGCAGTGCTGGTTAGTTGGTCACTTTGGTATGAACAGTCGCAAAACTGAGAACCGAGTGAGCCATTGCTGTGTCTGGAACCTGCAACAAATCTGCAAGTCTGACACGTCCACAATTCACGCTTAACGGAGGACATTTTGGCGCATGCACTTTTTGCAATCGCGGAACAGTTTTCCCTATGTCGTAGCTCCCCTTGAAACCTGAACAGACAAGGAATGTGCCCTCAACCGGCTCTGTGCAATCCGAGCACAGTCAGCGGCAAAACAGTCAGATGTAAGTACTAAGGGCAGTTTAAGACCTCACGCGCACAGCTTCGGCGACATCGGCCGACTTTTCCGCTGCGTTGAAGCACGGGCGTGGCAGGCTTTTCATATAAGCTGCGGCAGACGCCAGGTATATATAACGGGTTGAATTGCCTTGCACCAAGGGATGCTGCGAAGCGATACACGGGAAAGACCGCTGAAGCTCAGTACTGATGCGCCGCAGAGGGTCCGTGATACCGGCGCACGAAGACAGTGATATGATAAGATCCTGGGTAGACGCCGCCGTTGACGAATCTGCCGAAGACGAAGCGAAGCTTCCGATACACCGGCCGATTTTGCTGCTGACTGCTGTAATGTCACTGTCACGAAACTGCCATGTGATTGCCATGTCCAGTCATGTCACTGCCATGGCATGACCGGAAAGATTAGTCATAGTGCGTAATAGTGCACTGCACGGGCTCGGGCCGGCCCGAAAGCCCGGGCCCGGCCCGGCCCGCGGGCCGGGCCGGGACATGATCTGTTTTGCCGGGCCTGGGCCGGGCCCGGGCCCGGGCCTGAAGTTGCGGGCCCGGGTCGGGCTCGGGCTTAAAGCTGCGTACCCGAGTCAGGCTTGGGTCCGTACAGAAACGGCTGGTGTCCGACTATTCATTCACTATTGCAGAGTGAAGTACACAACTGCGGCATTGGAGCAGCGACACGGATGAGCTGTGGGTTATAGTATGCGCGGAGAAAAAAAAACTAAGCTTTATTCATTGACTTATATATTTCCTTATTTCCATGCCATGGTGGCTTAGTGGTCAAGGCGCTTGATTACTGAGCCGGGGAACCAAGGTTTGCTCCTAGCCTCGGCGGCCGCACTCCTGTTTAGGCGGCAAGCATGACAGCCATGTACTTTGCAGTATCAGTTTTCGTTGAAGAAACCCGGGTGGTCGAAATGATCCGGAGCTCTCTGCTTCGGTGTCTCTCACAGCCTGACTCCCCTTGGAACATAGCTTTTATTTTATAGCTATATTTTTCTCATGTAGAAAAATTTCCAAACTAAAGCGCGTTGGGTTTTCTTTTTGATCGGCTCACTGGAACGTCTCGTAAATGAAATAGCCACAAAAGCTCGCGAAAGTTTGTAAAGCTCATTTCATAACCACATCTATCCCTCCTCGCTTCTTCAGCCTGATTGTCATGACAAGTGTTGCCCTGTAAGTTATCACGTGGTTCGCGTTATCTTCTGCTCCACCAGTAAGAGCAAAATTCAGCCGGGTCTTAATTGGCCATTGATCGTTCGTCATCCCAAAACATACCAGCACACTATTAGAAATGTATTCGGGAAGAGCATGTTAGTTTAGGATGCTTATAGTATTCAAGCACACACCGTGAAATACTCAAGCCTCTTATCTTTTCGTTTCTGCTGAAAGGCGACTAGTTCGGCTATGAGTTGAACCTGTGAGATTGCGTTCACAAAAAAAAAAAAAAAGTCATCCCACTGCTTGCTAGGCAGCTTTAATGTTTATACGTCGTGAGCGCCAAAATATAACTGATTAAAATCATGTGGGAATGAAAAGTAGTCCATTACGCGCGCATGCAGCCCTTTTTATTTGGCTCTCGGAACTTCCGAGTTTATCTTTGCGCACCTACACGAGATCACTGTCCAAAAGATGGGCCTGGCGAGCACAACTCTTAATCACTTCCTTCTGAGTTAAAAAGAACCAACCTTCTGTAAGCCAAACTGTGGTTTCAGAACCTTTGTCGGCCAGTTTTTTATGCGTCTAGTAGCAGTCTACTTGCTCAGAGTAAGCAGTATACCTCAAGTGATACTGTGAAACGGGCCGGGCCGGGCACGCTAGAGCGATAATTTAGCGGGCCTGGGCCGGGCCCGGGCTTGAAGCCGCGGGCCTGGGCCGGGCTCGGGCTTCAGGTCTCGGGCCCGGGCCGGGCTTGGGCCCCAGATTTAGGCCCGTGCAGTGCTCTAGTGCGTAACACGTAAAGGTGGCTCGCAGTCCTGAAGGGCGTTTCGTGGATATGCGGAACTTGAGTGTGCTGATCAAGCTGCGTCGCTTTTTGCTAGTGCATACAAAAAAATATAGGAGAGGGAGGGGGGGGGGGGGGGGGGAGTCAACCGTTCCTTCTAGGTCCCCCTTTTGGACGCCCATGGTTGCCGTTTCGACATTGCAACTTTTGCTCTTTGTCACGTGACCTTGTGACGTCATCACATCCTTCCACCGGACTGTGAGCAAACTGCGCACCGTGGCAGGTGACAGTTTGATAAGGATTAGTCGAGAGAGGTTCCTCGGGAAGGGTAACCTAAGTCTCACAAGCCCCACCGATGGCAGCGCCTACCTTAGCAAGGCAGCAGCTTCCACAGAAACTTCGGGTTTCGAACCGGGACCACCGCCTCACTAGAGGAGCCGTTCTGCCGAGCTAACCAGGAAGGCTAGCATATGGTAGGGCGAGAGCGAATAGATCAACAACTCGAAGCGGGAACGGTGTTGGCCCAGTGTTTAGGGGAACCCCCCAAGGTGGATTAGATCAAATCAAGATCAAAACCTGCCCACTGGATTGTGAGAAAACGGACCACCGTGGTAGGTGGCAGTTAAATGATTGGCCGCTAGAATTTGCTCGGGAAGAGCAACGTGGGTCGCACAGGCCGCACCGGTGGCTACGTCTGCCATCGAGGGCATTTTTTTTTTTTGTTCGGCGGGAATTCTTCTCACATGAAGGGTTCAAGGCCTACCCGCTGCAGGGGTACAGTGGCCTTGGCGTTCGGCTGCTGATTCCAAGCTCGCGGGTTCGATCCCTGTCGCGGTGACCGTATTTGGATGGAGCCGATATGCAAAAACGCCTGGGAGCTGTGCGATGTCAGCGTGAGGTTGTCTAAAATAATCCGGAGCCCTCCATTGCAGCGTCGCTCATAGCCCGAATGCCACTTTAGAGGTTAGACCTCAAAATTGCCAAATGAAAAATTTTAAGAGCTCAAGGCCAGACTGTGTGCATGCTTCGTAAGACATTTTGCTCTTTATTCTCTGCACAAAAACTTTCTTACTGCCAATTTTGCCGATGATTTCGCGGAGTAATTGATACCGGGGCAGAACCTTGCATACCCCCGGGTTCCCAAAATATATATGGGTCAGTCGCTTGGCCTGTACCTCTTAACCGCATTCGCTTGTGTACACTCACCGAAGTGAGGTACCCCCCTTCACCAAAAGTAACCGAGCAGCTGGTTTTTGCTTCTCAACCGCATAACGGAGCCTTTACGGCACCCATAAAGACCGAAAAGTGTCAGAACGTGAGGACAAAGGATCACCTGACTTTACACAGAATCATAGCTTAAGGGCTGCTGTAAGTGCTTCTCCACGCGGCTAAGAAAGGAACTACTGTTGCCCGGTTACTTTTGGCAAAGAGCTGTATGTACATTGGAGGAAAGAGGCGAAGAAAATTTCATTGAAAATGGGGCCCAGCTGAACAGCCAAGCCGGCTGTGCTCGTACTTTGTATGCAAGGCTGGTGTAATGTACATGGTTGCCGAAATCATGGCGTCAGGTTTTTCCTTTACTCCATTTCATTTCATTTCATTTTTCATTTTCATTTTTTTTTTAATTAGCACACCCTAAAGGCACTTTTTGGTCATTACATGTGGGGGGAGGGGGCTGTTGCATAGAAGGCCAATATTCCACCTTAAACATCACAATACAAATACAAAAACAAACAAAATGAATGAACAAACTGAAACCTTGGTTAATGGCAACAATAAATATGTAAAATCAAGCGCACGCACAAATGGAGAGCGTGTATCTGGAACTTGTGCGCAAAAGCCCCTCAGTTTTTTAACAAAGGTGCAATGGTTTGGTGCGGAAACGATTTCTTCCGGTAACTTATTCCAAAGATGGACGGCGAGAAGTAATGCTGGGTCACTAAGGAGGCTGGTACGTGCAAAACAAGAGCTCAATTTTGAAGTAAGGATCTAAGCACGGTAAAGATACTGTGGTTTACGCTAACTTGTCCTCGGTCTGTGCCATATTTATCGCAATAAATTCACATGCTTCATTGGAGTTCTGGGCATCAACTGGAAACGCTGCAGCCTCACTGCGCCTCAACCTGTGTCCTTGCTCCTTTTGCTAGTGGCAGAGGATGAATTGCCCTGCATTACGAACGTCGGATGGACTCCACTGCCTGTGGTGCTGCGCTGAAGACCGCACGATAACTTTGTACGTGTTTCCTGCTGTTCTTTTCCCCGTTCCAACGACCTCCTCCGACAGCGGTGGCAACGGGGCCCCCGGGACTGCTGTGTTTCCCGTGTACCGTAACAAGCTGCCCCGCAGTTTCCGCTAGGACGGAAGCCCACAGCGGCGCCGAGTTTGACACTGCGCAGGTTCGTTTATTTATCATAACAAAAGGGCGTCCTCACTTTGACATACGAGGTGCGAGTGAAGGCCTTCAACGTTCCTCAGAGAGATGATTGCGTGTGTGTGTGCGGTTTTTGACGCTGTTTTCGTCCCGGAGTCGACGAACACGCGGGGTGCGTCCGTCTCGTCTTCTTCCCCTCTCCACGCCTCCGGGGCCCGCGTCCTTCAACGAAGCTCTTCCGAGTAGCGGAAAGGGGAGGGGGGTAAAGGCGCTGTTTTGGGGCCTCGCGTGTTGAGCGAGCCGAATGCCGGTTGCCGCCATCGATCGCCTCGCGCGCGCACACACACACAAACGCGGCTGCTACTGCCAGAGAGAGCGCGTGCGGGGGGGGTGCGCGGTATAAAGTGGACGGGGGGAGAGCGCGCGGAATGAGCGGATGATCAGCTCGGCGGTCTCTCTTGCGGGCCGTAGCAGCATCGGCGGCTGACGTCAGCCGAGCGGAAGCGGCCCAATTGGGCCCGGGAGCCGCCGATGAGGAAGCGCCGAGGAGGCAACCGAGTCGCGGCCATGCGCTTCGCGACAGCGGAGAACGGAGCGCGTCACCTGCTCTCGGAGGAGAAGCCCAGTCCCGCCTCCGAGCAGCGCGCGCCTAATCACAGGGCGCCGAGGCCTCTCTTTTCCGGGGCCCCCAAGAAGACGCGCTGCCCCGCCCCGGCCATTAATCACGCGTCAGACGAGGGAAGCCATTAATGGGCGCGCCAAAGTGGCAGAGCTGCAGCCCGGGGGCCCCGGGGTTGGCGCTGCAGCGGCGACAGCTCCCGACCCCGGGCCCCGCATGCAAATAGCGCGCCTACCCTGATGGATGGCGCGCGCGGGACGCAAGGGTTGCCATTTGACGTCGTTATACCTGCGCCGTTGCACGCGCCCCCGCCAGCGCTGCCGAGTATACATATACAGGGCGCCCGTCCTCCCCCGGTCGTCGTGTATGCGTGGAGAGTACGCTAGCGTCGCATCTCGCTGCCGCTCCGAAGCGGGCTTTCCCTCTCTCTCCGCGCCCCCGCATCCATCACCGAGACGGCGACGTCGACGCGGGGCTCCAGTTCGGCGGGGGTCGGTGAGGAGCTTGGTACGTGACGCGCGGCGGCCCTTGTTACGGGGACCTCAAATGTCATAGCGCGGCGGCGGATTGCGCCAATAAGCGGGGAAACACGTTCCTCCCTCCCAGGCGGCGCGGTCGTCGGTCGGAGGAAGCGCGCGCTTCGTTAGCGTCAACAGCGCTTCTTTGTTCTCGCTGCGAGGGCCCGCCGGCGACAAGAAACTTTTAATCACGCCCCGCGATGACACCGCACGCAGCCTCTTCTTGCCGAGCGGGGGCGCGCGAGTAATTGCGTCTCCGCTCGGCGCCGGCACATCGGTAATGGCGGCTAATGCAGCCATCAATCGGGGCCACGGGAGGCGCTGTCTCTTCTTTTTTCGGGGTGCAGTCGGACAGCAGAGGGAGTGCGAGTCGCGGGAGCGACGCGAGGAAGACTCCGCTAATGCTCTGTCGAAAGACGCGTGCGGTCCCGAGACGAGCTGCAGAGAGCCGGCACCTGTCTTCGCGTTGCCGACCCGAGCATCCTCGCTTTCGCGCCGGAATCCCTGGAGCGTTGGCATGCCGCATGGCTGGCTCTCCCGTCTCGAAGCGCGAGGAAATAACGGTGCGACCCCTGCGAAGCTAGACGCCGCAATTTTCTCGGGCTCGCGATTGCCGCCGGCGTGCAGGGCCGGACAGTCGTAAAGCTTTGCCACTTAGAGAAAGACTTACTTTTCGCACTCTTCAATACTAAAATACACGCTGATTTCTGCACTCGCGCGACGCCATTCGCAAGTTCTCATTCGTCAGCAAGACTGATGACGTCATTTGAGAAGTTTGAGAGATCGTAGGTTGTGCACTTATAAAGTTACAGCTAACGTAAGAGCGCTCAAAAGTCGCCCAGACTTGTAGCTCCAAGCTAGTTCTTTTGGTCTCCGATGATGTTTCAGAGGGAGTCACAGCCGTTGAATGTTCTTTAGCAGGGTCTGTGTTCATGCTTGCGCGGACAGGGCGCAAAATTTATAATGTTTTGACTATAATGGAGCAATGGCGATTGTTCAGACAGCGCCATCACTATAACGTTTAGTCTGCTTGGGGGTGTCAAAGACCTGACTTTACAAGCGTTTCATCAAGAAGAAGAAGGTACCAGCCAGTGATATTCCCTGCCGTACCCGAAAATTCCCTCAATTAGGCCCAAAGCTCCCCATTCCAGGCCCTTTCTTTCGTGCAGCAGCTTGAAAATTGCGCTAGTTTAAAGAAAAGGGGCAATTTCTGTTCATAAAATTCCCTGAAACTCCGTCCTTTTCGCCAGATTTTACCCATCAAACACATTGAAAATAAAAATTCCCCATATGAACCTTCACTGGTAAAGCAACTGGACACCAGTGGGCACGCGGCTGATGATCGAAGCCCGCACCTCCCACATACGAGGCGGATGCTAAAACCACTAAGCCACTTCTGGAGGCGTGCCATCGAAAGGATACATCCAGGTAAACTATATCAACTTGAGGAATGAGGGAGCGAAATCGCAGTGATAAGGACACGCCATTCACCATTCTGAACTGCAAAGTAAAGGAGCATACCAGATCAGAAGGGCTTGTATAGGATCCATCAATATTTTAACGGTATATAGTCAAACGAGCAATTGCAAAAACAACTGCACCAAATTGCTTTCATCATGAAAAACTAAGCTAAACTATGTTTATAAGGCGGGATCGTGGAAGGTAGTCAAACTCATAAACAGGCACATCGACTCTTCCTTAGAGATATCCCACGGCAACTAGTCAAAACCTGCTACCATTTTATTAGCATTTCATCAAGAAGAAGACGAGGCTAGGGGAAGTTACCAGCCAGTGATACTGCATGCCTTGCTGTAACGGAATGACATTTTCTATTTGCCTGCATTATGCTAAGGAGGATGCTTTGGTACGAAGGCGAAGTACAAAAACTTGAACATCTCGAATTCACGCTTTTCTTCTCTATACGTCTGTTGTTGAGGTCGTGATAAAGAACCCCAGGCGGTCAAAATTTCCGGAGCCCTTCACTACGGCGTCCCTCATAGCCTGAGTCGCTTTGGGACGTTAAACCCCATAAACCAAACCAAACCAAACCAAAGATAAACAGTATAGTATATGCTTAATATGTGGGGTCAGCGTACCGAAAACCGACATTTTCCGCACTGGATACACCGTATACAGCGTCGAATGGTACAGTGCACTTGTGATGAAACTGATCGCTCATATCTATATACACCGGCGTACCTTCTTTCACTGTGCCCCGCATCGCTCCCTCTGAAACACGATCTGAAACATGACCTCCCCGCGGGAGTCACCATGTGTCGCTTACGTCGGCCGCCAGACCCACACCACCGACGTCCGACACCCGAAGAGCCATGCTTCAGATTCCGCACCTGTCGACACAACATTGGTTTCGCGGCCGACGTGACGGTACCGCCACCAACGGCAGTAGAGCAGCCGCGACGGCAGTTGAAGCCGATCAGCGTTGGAGAGCAGCGGCCCAACAATGGCCGCCGCTGCGGTGCTGTCCCCCCTCTCCCTCTGTCCCCCTCTCCGTAACGGCCACGCCCGCGCGGCCCAATTACCGTGTCGCGCGGAGCGAAAGAGACAAATGACGCGTCAGCCGATCGGGCGCTGGCGCGGAGGGGGACCTCCAACATGGCGGCGGCCGCTGTGAGCCGCAAAGGCGGCTTCGACGCCGCGTAAAAAGAGGCGTGGGGCGACACTAATTCGGGGCGCCCTCTTTGTTCGCCAATTGAGCGCCCCGAGCCGCCGCCGGCGTCGAGAGCGAGGCGACATGTTTCGACACGGACCGACTTTGCGATGGGACCTCCGGCGCTGCTTCGAAGTCGCCGCCGCCGACTCCGACGCAGCGGAATTGGAGCGAATCCGGCAGCAGTTGTTCCGCCGCTTGTGCGGCGGCGCCGGAAGCCAAAAGCACCGCCGCCGCCCCGTGTGCCTGTTGTGGCCGCCGTGCGGCGCTCGGGTGGCCCGATGCCAGCGCCACCCTGCGCTTGATGGGGCGCGCTGTAGTAGCATACCATATACTCAAGATGGCCCCGTGGGACTGCATACTGCTTCCCACGAGACATGTCCCTTGTGGTTTCGTGTCCCAGTCGCACTGTACATAGTGCGGCGATCATTTCTAAGTATACGAATTACCCTCAAAGAGAGTAAAAATGAGTAAGCGGTCTTCTAGCACACTCCATAGTAAGGACAAGATATGTGGCCCAAACCCTGGGGTAGATTTACGTCACTAAAATAACGGAATATTCACGGTTGGCGACGGAAACAGATTCCTGCTTCAAACCTTGAGAAGTTCTCGCGATTAACAAGCTTTTAACTGAGATTCCTCTAATTGCTAACCTCAATACCCCTGATGCCGCGCTTAAGGGTCACATTGCTTTGCTAACTGCATCAAGTTGCTATGCTTCCAGGTGGTAATATGCCTCCATGGGCAAAGGTAAGCATTCCGTATATTTAGTGACCGAAATCTACCCCTGAAATCTACCCCTGCCCCTAAACTGGAGTGTTATAAAGGACAGTCTACTCCTTTTTTATTCCTTTACAGGCTAATTTGTGTTTACAATGCAGGCGCTGCAGACATAGGCGTGCGCAGGGTTTTCCATTAGGGAGAGCAAAGTTTCACCACAGCCGAGCACCATAACCGCTGAACCACCACGGTGGCTGCCCCCCCCCCCCTTGCCCCCGTTCGCATGCACGCATGTGGCAGCAGATGATTGCTTAAATCTGCGCCTACAGGTCTCTTCGTAAACAGGTCGAAGAATGCCGGCTTATTGGACCCTTAACTGCTCTCGTAGAACAGGAGAGAATTAAGAATCAAGCTCCCCCAAGAGATCTCCCCGCAGTCCAAATAACCGGTTTGTCTGAGGGTCGTGAGTGAATGTTGAAACTTATTTCATCGATGGATCTCCACGTGACAAGAACAAGGAGCTGAGGTAGTTATAGTATTGACCCATGATTACTAAAGCACGAAGGACAGTGGGAATATGAGACAAATGTCGATAGGATGTCCGATGTCGCCCGTTCTCTTGTGTCCTTTATTATTACGTTCCAGACGCGAGTTTATATGAACATGCAGAAAATGTCCCCTATGTGAGTCCACTGCATTCCATGCAAGCAACCTGAAGCTTCGGTGCAGTCGTCAATGGGTCAAGAAAGGAAAAAAATAAATACAGGAAGACTGAACATCGTGATGGAATGGAGCACGCTACCAAATCACTATTAGCGACTGAACGTTTAAATTTTGAAAGTTAATTTTTTTTTTTATGGAATACATGACCAGAGAGCTAGAATTTCTGATCGGCGTGCCAGGTTGACAACAAAATTTCTCTCTGGCGATACTGATTCCTGCCTGACAAGGACCATTGTGCGCATTCAATCCAATACTGATAACACAAACTATCAAATCAGTCCAACATCCATGTTCATGTAAATAAAAAAAAAACTAGTAGTAACCTACGCAAGATTACCTCGGAATATTACAGAATGTAGCAACGAACACTAGTTGTCATCTCTCCAACTGAAACAAAATCACTACAATGTTTTCCCTTCCGATGTTCGTCTTCGCATACACACACACAGAAAATAAAACAAGTCACAACCTACGCAATAGGTGACAGGATGATTTCGGAATGTCGCAAAACGCAGCAAGAAACAAATAAACAATTACCATCTGCCCAACAAGCGCAGTGCAACAAACCGAAATTTCCTCTTCGTACGAAGAAACAGGAATGCACATGCTTAAAAAAAATGTATAACAATAGGGTATATTACGTTCTGAAAATATTTTTACTTTATTCTAATCGAATTCGTCGCAATGTTCACGACGAATATTTTAGGGGAAGAGTTTTGTCAGAACATGAATAATTAATGTGCGACAGCTATACTGAGAGTACACTGTGCTTGAAGATGTTGGAGTGATTCGGAGCCGTACGCGTGTCAAAGTATACTTATTTAGTCAATATATGCAAAGCACAGGTGCAGTCAGTATCGTTCGCAATTATACTGAGCTGTTGGTCTCGCATTCCAGCAGTTTAACACGCCATCGAAAGCAGATAAGGGGCATACTGAAAGCTGCCTACTCTATCTGAACGAATCAGTAAGGTATGCCATGTCTACGGGACTGGAGAAGACCTACTGACATAGCTTCACAGCGCGGTGCCCTCCCCCCATTCCGAACTCTGACATATCTGCTAAGCAGAAATGCAAGCGAAGCTGTATTCAGAAATGCGGAAAGGAAATAGCATCGAAGTCAGTACCATGAAAAACTCAATTAAGCAGTGAAGAGGCCGCAAAACAAAACAGGATAAAAAGTAGAAAGAAAAAATGTAGCGGTTCGGCGTTACGCCGAGCTGACTTTTTAGTTTTCAGTAGACAAATACGAGTTGCAAGGTGTATGCTATACTCGGTACATAGCGTTTTCTTCGTAAAGTTCTCAAGCATGTCCCTATAAGTATCCAGCCTCGGTATATCGAAGCAGCGTCCCAAGTCACCGATATCTGCATGGTACCCAAGAATTGACTATTAGGATTTTAAAAAATACTCAAGCTATAGGAGCCTTCCTATTGGAATTCTAAAGTTCGGTATGGTACACGTCTTCGTATAATTGGGGCGCAGGTCTTCTCTCGAGTGCATACGATTTCGCTGATCATGAGAGCTGTTTTTCTATAGTGATATTTCTGAAAGCATATGCTATGTCGGTTCTGCGCTTATGAGTTCCATGGCTAATTTTTAATAATAAAGTTTCATTCAGTGAGTGATTTGTGTTCATTTACTAAAAAGTGGTGCGATATAAAAGAAATGTAATGACGCCCCTTTTTGTGTCCCTATATTCCATTTTGGAGTGCACAGTTTAATGGTATGTCTGCCTTTGTTTTTCTCATACCCCCACAAGACAGGAATTATACACAGCGAACACATATTCCCGACTATCTAATAAAACGACAAAGAGTATGGGAGGTAGTAAACAGCCTCATTGAAACGAACTCATACCCCAACCCCTGGCGCATGAAGCACATCGACCCAGACTACGACGGACAACATGTGTGTGACCAGTGCAGTGAACGTGTAGACTTGACCCACATGCCATGTGGTTGTGAATCAAGTGACGCCTACGCCCAGAACAAGGAACATTGGGACAAAGTACTAAAGAGTGCTTCACTTCACGACCAGCTTCGGGCTCTCTGTGCCTACGTGGGAGCTGCCCTCTACACCTGGCGCCTAGCCGAGTGTCCTTCAGGACCCCTACTGTGGGAAATAAAGTTTTACCACCACCACCTATATAACCGCCCAGCGGTAAGGCACCGTGAGATGTTTCCAAGAGCGGTTGATCAAGCGCTCGCAGCCACCGAAAAAAAATATAATAAAAGAGCATGCAGCTGCCACCAACTTTAGCAGCGCCTGTCGAATCTGACAGCTCCTAAGAGGGTAGCTGGCTAGTACCCCCCCCCCCCCCCCCCCCCCCCTGCCATGCAATCCTTCAGATGTTCATATGACAATTTGCTACGCTGTGCGTACCTTTCGATTGATTTCTGCGCGCGTACTTGCGTTGTGCGCGTGTGTCATCTACATTCACTGCGCCGGTGAAGAAAGAGAAATAAAAAAAAGGCGCGTCTAGTGAATACGGTGTCTTCACCCACTCTCATCCTCCTCTCTTCCCTTCCGGCGAGGTTTAGGTGTCCACCGAGATATGAGACACAGATACATTTCCTTTCCTCAAAATCTCTACCTCTCCCGTAACCGAGAGTATACAGTAAGCATGAAATGTTTACGGGCATAACACGAAGCGTACGCGGACACGACGAGACGCAGGCCTGACAAGAATGTACTACATGCAACGCGTTCGAAACTGTCTAAAGTACGTAGAGGCGAAAGCGTTTTCCGCACCACTTTGCCTATGTGACACTGGTGACGTTACCACTGAATTACGTCACACATAATTGATGACGAAGTAATGACAAATTACTTATTAGTAACGAATTAGTGACTAATTACTGATTAATGACTAATTAATTAACTGCTAATTGATGACTTAAGCTTCGCCTTTAGGAGTGGAACGCGACAGCGTGTTGTAGCGCTGCCAGGCAGTCCACGGAACGCCACCACCCGTTCGGCGCGATGCCTTGCCCTTTGAACGCAACGCTTTTTTGAGGAAAGGAAATGGCGCAGTAGTTCTGTGTCATCTCGGTGGACACCCGAACCGCATCGTACAGGAAGAGAGGAACGCCACCACCCGTTCGGCGCGAAGCTACCGGCGCTTGTATGCCGGTCCTGTAGGAGGGCTTAGAGAGTCTCGTTAAATCTCGTACGGTGCCCGGATGCTCTCGTTTCAGTGCCCGGATGAGTGGAATTCAGTGCCCGGATGTCGGCTCTCGGTCTCGGCGTGACGTCACCACACTGCCGACAACGGGGGCTAAATTTCTCTAAGCGGCCTTCTCTCAAAGCCCCTAACAGATCACGTATGACAACGAAGTGTATTGTGGCATCTATGTGCTTTTTGCGCGCGTTATTAGAAATCGGAAATTATAATTCCGTGCATTATCAAATACACAGCTCGACTGATATCTTGATAAACATTGAGAAGGCACTGGCAACAGTTTTTTGTGACTCGTTTGGAGAACAACCGGCGCTTGTATGCCGGTCCCGTAGGAGGGCTTAGAGAGTCTCGTTGAATCTCGATGTCTCGTACGGTGCCCGGATGTTCTCGTTTCAGAGCCCGGATCACCCTGAGAAAGATCCTTGCCCCCCCCCCCGTGCGTCGTTGCTACGGGAGGCTGATTCTTCTTTGTCCAGTGTTCGTTCTATGCACTATAGGCTGTAATTTGTGATATGTACGGTGTGTTAAAATAAGGTCATGGTGTTTCTGGGTGGCCACCCACTTTGTATACATTTGTTTTGCCCTCAGTCATGAGTGTGTTTCCAATGTTTTGTTTGTTTGCACTGTTGAATAAACTTCCCTTTTATTCAGAGCCCGGATGATGGCTCTCGGTCTCGGCGTCACGTCACCACACTGCCGACAACGGGCGCTAAAAGCACTTCGAAGCTGTTGATGCCTTCGCCGGACGTGACTGATGGGTCTTGTGAGACCCTGGCTGCTCCTTCCAAGCTCTTCCCGTAGACCACCTGCCACTGTTGGGAGGTGGTAGGTGGCGCCACCTGCCAAAAAAAGGCCCGTCACATAATTCACAGATGGCAGGCGGCGTCACCTACCACCTGCCACTCGGGATTATGTGATGCCGCGTTTTACTTCCGTTGAGGCTTTCATTCAATAGGGCTAAAAAAATTGGCTGCGGTTTAGCTCTAGTTAAACCTGGTAGAGTAGCGAGAGGTACATACCCCTGGCTACGCTTAGGCTTCGCTTAAAGACACACGGTTTACGTAACGGCTTGAACTTTAATGTTTATACCAATGGAGACGCTCCGGTGGTCAGTACAGTAGTGAGACATGCGCACAATTGACGAGGTGGGCGGCGTCTGCTTCGCCGTCGGCGCAGGGGCGAGGCGCGCGGCGCGCACACCAGCTGCGTGCTCTGACGTCACTCCGCGCATGCGCACAGCTGGCGGAGAGGTAGTGCCACGGCTCAGCGCGCAGCCACGCTGACCTCGCGAAGCGGCTGGCGTAGTGTAGCTCTCGCTATACAGAACGATGCAAGTACGGCTGGGCTATGCCTCAGATTCTGCCCCGGACATACTGTCACGTCGGTGTAAGACGCGCTAACGCTCAAGGCGGTTTGGAAGGCTCCCAAGAACGTCCGGTGCCGAGTCCGACGGTGGCGAACTTCGTCCTTTTCGCTTAATGTCCTCACGTCGTCGTCTTCAGTAGCGCTAGCGTCAATACATGTATAGTCAGTCGTCCAAAGGAGTGTATATACTTTCATTATTACAACGCAACGACGGCACAAAACAAGAGGGGGACACAACAGCGCTGTTGTTGTTGATGTAGTATTTTCAGCGCCGGAAAAACTCTCCAGGTTGTGAAAAAAAGTTAACTGCACGACCAACGAAACGCGCAGGTGTAAAGTTAAACACGGGGATCGTTTTGTCCCGTGTCAAAAAGGTGTGGTGTATTCACAACCCATGTCCTGTGGGAAAAAATACGTCGGGCAGACTGGCCGCTGTCTTAACAAAAGACTTAAAGAGCACAGTGACAATGTCGCACGTGTTGCTGCCTCAGGCCACGTAGCCAAACATTGCAGGGACTGCAGCGCAGAAGATGGCAGCGACGATAAATGTGAACCTACGCACAGGCAATGCAGTGCCATAGGGAAACACCGAGACGCATTAACAAGAGAGATAATTGAAGCTTGTATGATTATAAGATTGCAGGACGAGTGCATAAGCGCACCATCAGTGGCATTGTCCCAGAAAGAGAACAAATATCTAGAATGTGAAATCTGACACGTGCCGGCTAACCGCCGTTCTTGTACCCTTGCGCATGCCTGTAGCTATTCTTGTATGTTTTTTCCTGTTCTGATCGCCCTACTGGTCTCGAATAAAATTTAGTTGACAGTTCAGTGCTGTTGTGTCCCCCATATTGCTTTGTGCCGTCGGTGCGCTGTAATAATGAATGTAGGTAACCAACTGGCCCAAAATGATGTATTACGGAGTGTATATATATGACGCGCAAATGCCGACCGGCACAGGAATAGGAATCACGCGTCCCGCATCTGCCCCTCGCGCCAATTCCTCTCAGCGGCGCATGCCTGATCCGCGGTGGAGGGGCTGCGCGGGTTTTCAACTCGCGACAGCTCGAATCCGCTCTGCACATCGTCACGAACAAAGCGGCGCCGGACAGAGCAGCCTTGTCGTCGCTGGCCCCGACCGGGAAGCTGCGCCGGGACGCATCGAAGTGCACGACAAGAAGGGGCCGAGTGTTTTCAGTCGTAAGCGCGTATCGCTGACGAGTGACTGACTGACTGCGTGTTTGTGTGTTTCTGCGCGTATGTGTGTGCAGAGGGCGAGACCTGCGGCGTGGCTGTTTTCGCACAGCCGTGGGGAGAGCAGGCGCCAATGAACTCAAGGAGGGGGCGACGGCTCCGTTTGGCTTTCGTCAACGCATACCGCATATGCGCCTCGGCGCCGTCCATATGTGTATGTATGCAGGCGTCGCCACGAAAATGAGCGAAGCCAGAGGTGGCGATCGCGGAGTGGGTATATACGCCTATATATGATATGGCGGCGGAAGAGAAGCACACTGCTGAGGGTTGAGTCGAGGTGCTAAGTGCGAGGCGTCGGGAGTTTGTAACTGTGCGGATGCATGCATGGGATAAAAGACGTTTGGTTTGGTTTTATGGGGTTTAACGTCCCAAAGCGACTAAGGCTATGAGAGACGCCGTAGTGGAGGGCTCCGGAAATTTCGACCTACTGGGGTTCTTTAACGTGCACTGACATCGCACAGTACACGGGCCTCAAGAATTTCTCCTCCAAAGAAATTCTAGCCGCCGCGGCCGGGATCGAACCCGCGTCTTTTGGGTCAGCAGCCGAGCACCATAGCCACTGAGCCACCGCGGCGGTGGATAAAAGACGTGCGCCTGGAATATATGCGGGGTGTCGCGCGTAACTTGAGCCAGGACCTCTCTGATTTCCAAAATTGTCACCTGTACGATATTGGATGTGTTGTCCATCCGGCATAATAAAAACAGACCTATGCTCGTTATTCGTTTTTAAGGCGGAAGCCTTTAATGTCTCATCGTTGTAAGCAGCAGTTGTCGACAGAAAATGTCACGCTTTTCAACTGGTGGAAACGGTCGTGACGTCACAGTGCGCGAATTTCAAACCGGGCCAATTGTACTTTGGCTAGTAACCATGCAACCAATTGAAGGGATCGTATAGTGATGCTCCAAGTAAGTGGGACTGAGCTTAGTTAATTGCTTAATTTCCCAATTAGCCTAATTAGCTTTACTAATCAGGCCATATAAATAAATAAAACCGATTAAGAAATTGGTCGAGCTCAGGAATCGAACCCCGGTCTTCGGCGTGAGAGACGAGCATGCTACCCATTCCGCCATGGCTGCTCGATGGTTTGGAATGAACAAAGGCGCGTCTAGTGAATACGGTGTCTTCACTCACTCTCATCCTCCTCCATTCCCTTCCCGCGAGGTTTAGGTGTCCACCGACAAATGAGAGACAGATACATTTCCTTTCCTCAAAAACCAATTTACTGACGAGCGAGGCGTAGAACCGAATGGGCGATGGCGTTCTATGGACTCCTTGGCAGCGTTGCAAGACGCTGTCGCGTTCCACTCTTAGGGGCATCAGTGACCACACTTTAGGTCAAAAAAAGTGCCCCCCTGAATTTTGTGAGACAGTTACTGCGTAATTTCCTTTCCTCAAATACAATTTTCATTTTCTTCATTACGGCTCCTTATCTATCTTCTTTCACTCCCACTTCCTCCCTTCCTCTACGGTGCGGTTCAGGTGTCCACCGAGATGACAGAGAATTACTGCGCCATTTCCTTTCCTCAAAAAGCGTTGCGTTCAAAGGGCAAGGCATCGCGCTGAACGGGTGGTGTTCCGTGGACTCCCTGGCAGCGCTACAACGCGCTGTCGCGTTCCACTCCTAAAGGCGAAGTTTAAGCCTCATTAATTTGCAGTTAATTAGTATTCAGGTATTAATCAGTAATTAACCATTAATTAGTGATTTGCCATCACTTAGTAATTAGTACTGAAATATATGTGACGCCACCGGTGCCACAGAAACAGCGAAGGTGGTGCGGAAAAGGCTTCCGCCTCTACCCACTTTAGACAGTCAAAGTGCCCCTTGAATTTTTTGACCTAAAGTGTGGCCACTGATGCCCCTAAGAGTGGAACGCGACAGCGTCTTGCAACGCTGCCAAGGAGTCCATAGAACGCCATCGCCCATTCGGTTCTACGCCTCGCTCGTCAGTAAATTGGTTTTTGAGGAAAGGAAATGTATCTGTCTCTCATTTGTCGGTGGACACCTAAACCTCGCGGGAAGGGAATGGAGGAGGATGAGAGTGAGTGAAGACACCGTATTCACTAGACGCGCCTTTGTTCATTCCAAACCATCGAGCAGCCATGGCGGAATGGGTAGCATGCTCGTCTCTCACGCCGAAGACCGGGGTTCGATTCCTGAGCTCGACCAATTTCTTAATCGGTTTTATTTATTTATATGGCCTGATTAGTAAAGCTAATTAGGCTAATTGGGAAATTAAGCAATTAACTAAGCTCAGTCCCACTTACTTGGAGCATCACTATACGATCCCTTCAATTGGTTGCATGGTTACTAGCCAAAGTACAATTGGCCCGGTTTGAAATTCGCGCACTGTGACGTCACGACCGTTTCCACCAATTGAAAAGCGTGACATTTTCTGTCGACAACTGCTGCTTACAACGATGAGACATTAAAGGCTTCCGCCTTAATAAAGAAAAAAAAAAACTGCGGCGATGAGCTTAGTGCTCTCGTGCAGTGGCCAGCGAAGCTGTTCTGTTCGCGCTGGTGCGGGTTCGAATCCCAGTCGCGGCAATATTTATTTTATTTGCCGCCGCGGTGGCTGAGTGGTTATGGTGCTCGACTGCTGACCCGAAAGACGCGGGTTCGATCCCGGCCGCGGCGGGTGAACTTCTTTGGAGGAGAAATTCTAGAGGCCCGTGTACTGTGCGATGTCAGTGCATGTTAAAGAACCCCAGGTGGTCGAAATTTCCGGAGCCCTCCACTACGGCGTCTCTCATAGCCTGAGTCGCTTTGGGACGTTAAACCCCATAAACCAAACCTAGTTATGGTTTGGACAAGGTCACCCTCAAGGTCAAGCTTCACACACACTCGTGCCGGTTTGACCCCGTGAAGTATAGTGTTTTACCACTAAAAATTCCTTCTCTCTCTTCAACAACCCGAGGACTTGCCCCAGTACCCGAGTGCGGCTATGCATGCCTGTTCCCTGCAATGCATTTCTTTTTCGAGAAAATTACGCGCAGATTGATATAACATAAATGCGTATACACACGGCGGTGGTCACAGTGGACGGAAGGGTGGCATCCGCGGACCCCGAAGTGTCAGAGCCGTGCGCAGGGACCGCGCAGCTCGGCGGGGCAGGGCTCTTCCCCCTGTTAGCAACCGCTGGGGAAACAGGCCGGGGGACGCCGCTTCGTGCTCGCTTTTCCCGCCGAAGAAACAAGCAAAACTCGACGCCATGCCTTTCCCCCTCACCACGACTCCCCGCCAACAACACGTTCGTTTTCATATAAGTAGAATAATAAAGGCAGTATGGTTTTCGTCCCCCCCCCCCCCCCCCCCCCCCCCCCCCCCCCCCCCCCCCCCCCCCCCCCGTCCCCCCGTGTTCCCCACCCCACGGTTAGGATGACCTTCCCTTGTATACCGTTGGGGATAAATACTGCCAACTTTTTTTTTCTTTTAATTTCTCTCTTTCGCCTCGTATGTTGTGGCGTTTTCTCCTGATAGTTTGATGTGACGTGCTTTGTTGTTACTCGACCCGATAGAGAAGTGAATTTGCAAAATGTATGCCCACGGGTGTCACTTGGTGGCGGTTTCACTACTACTCCTTTGTCCTGCTACATGACACCACGACACTAAACGGCACTGCATCATATTATATCACAGTACACCACACTGCATCGCACTAAACCACACGGAACTAGACTACACTGCACTACACTACATTCCACTGCATTAACTACACTTCTTTTACACGACTGATAGTGATGGTGAACAAGATCTGAACGGCGCAGCGACCGCATCGACAACAGTGCGGAAGATGTATGCTTGCGAAGTCTATTTGGCGTTAAAACAAGACGCCTATATATGATGCTGAGCACAACCTAGAATAACAATAGAGCCTTGCTTTCAGTTCACGACGCATTTTATGTGCCCCGAAAGGATCTAAAAACTATGTTACACAAACAAGAGGCTCATTTCGGTGTGTGTGTGTGTGTGTGTGTGTGTGTGTGTGTGTGTGTGTGTGTGTGTGTGTGTGTGTGTGTGTGTGTGTCTGTGTTTGTGTGCCTGTGTGTGCGCGCGCGTGTGCCTGAATATGTGTGCGTGCGTGTGTGTGCCTGTGTGTGTGCCCGTGCATGTATGGTGTGCCTGTGTGTGTGTGTGCGTGCGTGTGTGTGCGCGCGTGTGCCTGAATGTGTGCGCGTGCGTGTGCGTATGTGTGTGTGCCTGAATGTGTGTGCGTGTGAGCGCGCGTGTGCCTGAATGTGTGCGCGTGTGCCTGAATGTGTGTGCGCGTGTGTGTGTGTAACCTAGAGCATGTACCATCCAAAAGCTCTAAACGCAAAGTTTTGTCGTCTTTGCAGACCTGCGAAAGGCTGCGGGCGTGTCTGATGGGATTATCGCCTCCTGACCCGGCCTGCACTGCTGAAGCTACGCAATGAGAAACAAAATGGCGCTCGTGACGTCACGTGAATATATCCCAGCATACGAAGAGAGTGGTGCACGTGTTGTGCCAGTCTTTCGTCACGTCCTGTCTCTGTGCCGTTTTCTCAGGATCATTATGTTCATTCTTGCCTTTCATTCGTGGGAATGAATCCTCCCTTCCTTCACCGCCCCACTGAGTCACCAAGGATGACCAAATGTTTTTAAAGTAATCCCCCCAAGGTGGAGTAGATTTGTAATAAGGGAGTAATTACTCACTGACGTCCACCCAAGCGCAGCCATACGGCTACAAAGGAAAGCTATACAGCTTTCTCAGAAACTTCGCAGTTAAAGAAAAATTCGTCCTGGTCCGGGGTTCGAACCCGGGACCACCGCTTCACCGGAGCAGTCGCCCTACGAACTGAGCTAACCGGGACGGCAAGGATGCACCAGCGCAGTCACCAAGGATGCACCAGCACAGATGGCGATCACGACTCTGCTCGGCACCAGGCACCCGCAGTCGCGAACGCTCTCCGGTGTAGTACACAGCGAGAGGCATCCGCAGCGACATCGGCCATCGGATCGCGGCCGCGACGGCGGGCGCAAAAGACCAACCCCGTCGTCCCTCTTCGTCCGTACACATACGCCGCGTCCATTGTGCGGCCAATTGCGGATCCCCGCGGCCGCTTTTGTGCATCGATCAGCGCTGCAAATAAGCGCCTGCGCGGCCACCGCACCGCGCGCAACGAGCTCTTTATGTTCCGTCCGCGGCTGCCTCACTCAACTCCGAGCTGGGCGAAATACGCGGCGCGTGATTCTTCTGTCCTCTGCGGGGCTGCCGCGGATGTCAATACCGTCGTCTTCTTTTCGCGGCTCCAGGAGAAGCGGCGTGAGTCCGTCGCGTTGTGCCATGGTATCGCTCGCACTGTTCGTCGTAAATAAGTGAATTAAAGCCGGGGAGAGGGATTTCCTGCCCTCCCTGACTTCTTCTTTTTCGTTATACGACGCAGCATCGAGTCTTCTTACTCCTGAATAGCTGAGAAGCCCGAACAACAGCGCTGCTAACCCGAAGAAATATCTTCAAACTTATTCCTATTTCATATACGGCTTATATGCAGATGATCTCAGCATCCTTAGTAACAATGCAGTTACGTGCACTGACATCGCACAGTACATGGGCCTCTGGAATTTCTCCTCCAAAGAAATTCAACCGCCGCGGTTGAATTTCTTTGGAGGAGAAATTCCAGAGGCCCGTGTACTGTGCGATGTCAGTGCCAGGTGGTCGAAATTTCCGGAGCCCTCCACTACGGCGTTCCTCATAGCCTTAGTCGCTTTGGGACGTTAAACCCCATAAACCAAACCAAACCAGTTACTCAAGACTTCAACACAGTTTGAATGGCCGCCGTGGTGGTTCAGTTGTCATGGTGCTCGGTTGCTGACCCGAAAGACGCGGGTTCGATCCCGGCCACGGCGGTCGAGTTCCGATGGAGGTGAAAGGCAAGAGGCGGCCGTGTGCTGTGCGATGTAAGTGCACGTTAAAGAACCCCAGGTGGACGAAACTTCCGGAGTCGTCCCTCATAGCCCGAGTCGCGTTGGGACGTTATAAACTCCCATAAACCATGGACCAAGCAGTTTGAATGGCGCCTGAAAAAAATTGTTCGCATTAATTTCGCTTTGTTACAAATTCATGTGTTCTACGTGCTTCCCCATTTAACTCCTGTATCCACCCAGAGATATATTACAATAAAAAACTGATGAGAGAAAAACACTCTGGGGTAGTTGGTTCAGTTGAAGAAATGAAAGAAAGCAACGCTCATGGAGACAAGGGCGAAGGACCGGACAACGAGAGCGCTGACTACTGCCAACGGTTTATTTGCGCCTGTGGTATATATTCATCTGGCAGCATAGTCAGCGATCGTGTCTGTTGTATACTTTTTCTATGTTGTTGCTAGTGAAGCGATGGCGCATACCCACGATGGGGGATTGGCCAGGGTTTGGTGCAGATCTAAACAGAATAGAAATTCATTCAGGTTTATCTCAAACAGCTCAGGAATATAAACTGAGGAATCTGGGAAAACGAACAACGAATTCTGAGAGATTTTGAGGCAATTTTGAACGAAAATCGAGGAAGCAAAGAGGTGAGGGTTAAAAGAAATTATCATCACAAAGAACGCTGGTATGTCTTCATTGTCTTCTTCACTCTAGAAATAATTTCAGCGTGAGCACAGACTTATTCTAACGTGATAGCGTTTGAGAGCTCTTGTAGCAGAAAATCTGGCGTCGGTGTCGTTGAACGTGAGCGAAAAATCCCCAGAGAATCAACCTAAGAGGCAGGCGGGCCACCTAGGTCACGTAACCTTGTGGCGTCATCACAACCTGCCTATCGGATTGTGAGCAAACGGCACACCGTGGCAGGTGACAGTTAAGTTAATGATTGGTCGTGGGAGGTTGCTCAAGAGGAGCGATCTGGATAGCACAAGTCCCACCAATGGCAGATATAAACAACAGCTTAACAGCGTACGTTGTTGGGCTAGTCGGTCAATCATGGTGAATACAAGGGGGGGTACTGCGCACAAAAAGACAAGGGCAAGAAGATAACACAACAAGCGCAGGCTCGCGACTAACTTTATTTGAAAACACGACACTCCTTTTATAGTTTCAAAACTATAAAAGGAGTGTGTGTGATGTCACATCACATTTGTCACATCACATCACTGTCACATCACATGTGTGTGATGTGACAGTTTTGAAACTATAAAAGGAGTGGCGTGTTTTCAAATAAAGTTAGTCGCGAGTCTGCGCTTGTTGTGTTATCTTCTTGTCCTTGTCTTTTTGTGCGCAGTACCCCACCTTGTATTCAACAGCTTAACAGTTCCTCTCGGACATTTGTCGAGCCCGTGCTCATCAGCGCAACTAACTATGCGAAGGAACATGCAAGATATTGGTATACGCACGACGGCAGCAATGTATCTCCACTGTTTCTTAGTGTTCCTGTATATGCTCATATAGAGGAACACTATTGTTTCTCTTCTGGTCGCGCTATCTATCCTTGGTCTCTTTAACTAACACAAGGGCCCGTAGCTCTTCGGCAACCTGACCTCAGTCCTGAATAAAACTCAGTTTCCTTCTGCTCGCAATTAGGCTCCTTGTGTCTCAGTTTCTCCCGCAACGCCCAAACAGAACACGCTGTCAGAGTAACTAAAACCGTGTAAGTACGGCCAGTTCATTTCAGCAAGCACCTGCACACTTCGGGCTAGGCATTCCAGGGACGATCATCTCCGATGAGGCATCACTTTTGGACAGCGACAAGTTGAGAAAGTTCTTCGCGACTGGGATGGGACACACCACTAACTTCCCGTCTGTAGAACTCCGCAGCAGTGGCAAAGCGGACAGAACCATACACAGCACAAGTCGATGATGACCAAAGCAAACGAGGAAATTAAGGCAAGGAGCAACAGCGCTTCTCAGCTGTTGATCAACGCTGAAATCAGGAGGAAAATCACTGGCTGAGCTTCTGATGAGTAGAAAGCTGCGTACATATTACTACCAGTTCTACCACCCGACCCTATGGATCAGAATCTCCTGCAACCAAGGCAGAAGCAACGAAGCCATGCTGATCTGCACACAAGAAGCGTTCCCCCGCTTGTCTCTGGTGAACTCGTATAGGGCGCTGCAGTAACCGAAACTGGACGCCATTGTATACTCAACATTAGCCCAGATGCTGTAGAAGGTATACATCGCCAGAACCCTATTCACAAAAAAGACAATCCGGCTGAGACCCTGAACGGCTCAACGTACTGTTGCCAAAACGTCGCCGGAAGGTAACGAGGTAATTCGCCCAAGCCCTCCACAACAGAATCGAGAGTCATCGTCATCAGCAGCAGCAGCCTGACTACGCCCACTGCAGGGCAAAGACCTCTCCCATGTCTCTCCAATTAACCCTGCCCTTCGCCAGTTGCGGCCACCGTATTCCCGCAAATTTCCTAATCTCATCCGCCCACCTAACTTTCTGCCGTCCCCTGCTACGCTTGCCTTCTCTTGGAATCCAGTCTGTTCTTGCCTTCGCATTATACAGGCCCTGCCTAAGCACATTTATTCGTCGCGATTTCGACTAGGATGCCATTAACCGGCGTTTTATCCCTGACACATTCTCGGAACATTACACGGATATATTTCTTTCCGTAGCTCGCTGCGGTGTCCTTAACTTAATCCAGAGTGTCCATTCCTTTTAATCCCCAGCCACATCATGTACACCTCCTCGCCCACCTGATACAACTCGCCCAGGAAGAACGATCAAGCCTCTTGCGCGTTAGCCCCAAATAGCGATTTCAGATAACCAGGATACTCCGGGTACAACTCCTTTCAGTTTCGTGAAAGAAGGGCGTTTATATATACGGACAACGGCAACGCTGTTTCTCTTCCGGTCGTGCCACCTACCTATCATTACCTGCTGGGGCTGGTCTCTCCTACGTCACCCAAACGTAACAGGTATGACCTCAAGAGGCACACGGAGAACAATGCGCATGATTAAATATTTATAACAAACATGAGTTAATGTTTTTGGAAATCGCCTCTGTGGTACGGATAAGCGAAGGCCTGTGAGCGTAATAGAGTGTGTGGACTCCAAGGGAAGAAAAACGGGGGCGCACAAGGTCCACGTGGAGACATGAGATTACAGATGGTTTGCACTGACGCCACAGAGGCCGCCATATTGGACGCCATATTGGAGTACCATGGGCGCGGCGAAAACATACGCATCTACCTAAGCGGCTTATCGCCGCCTGCGCTGCATGCCGCAGCCTGGTGGGAGCTACATCTTGGCGCTCATTGACGTCCCGTGAAAACCTCTCAGTACTATTCACTGAAGCCGTAGCGGCCGCTATTTTGGCGAACGTGGAGCCCGGCGAAAGGCCGCGCCCATGCATGTCTAATCGGTTTATCACCACCTGTGCCGACCTGCACCCCTGAAACTGTGCGCTGGACAACAAAATGGCCCTCGCGAGGTCACGTGAGCTAATTAGAGACCATTCATTGGGAGCGGCCAACGCAATTGTCTGAACTGTCTGTAGTGCATGGAAGTATGTTATGCAGGGCTGACTGGGATGATGGTGATGCACAAGTAAGCTAAACTGGGCTAGTCGGAGCAATTGCATCTTCGAAATACGTAGGGCGAAAAACAAGACACAGACAAGGTGAAGACAGGACACGAGCGCTTCTCACGACTGAATTTTTTATTGGGAAGGATATCAGAATATATACCATAGATATGGAAGCGGGGAAGGAAGAAGGTAATACAAAATAACAACTCAAAAAAGAACAAGTCGAGGAGATAAAAGGCCGGCGATGGAAGCAAGTACACAGCAACATAAAACACGTGCAGTGTTACTTAACAACCGATTGAAGGTACACAATCTCACTTTTTGTCAAGGCGATGGATGCGTCACTAACACACTTTTCCCCCCCTTTCGCGATATGGAACGCTTCAATCATCTCTCTCGTACGTTGATAATGTGCTTTGTCAAATACTACAGTCTTATCGAAAAGGGGGCGACATTTACATTCTCTGCAATGCTTCGGTAAATTTTCAAGAGCTGTTGGCGTTAAATAATTTCTGTGTTCGAACAGCCGGACATTTAGACAGCGCCCGGTCTGCCCTACATGATGGTGATGACTCTATGTGAAAACCTGAAGGTCCGTTCGTCATGTGGGCTAACGAGAAAAGAGCTTAGTGCGCGGAAATCACTCGATTAACAGACTTGGGCAGCCCACGGTAAATTCCTATAGTTTTTCAGGGCAACAGAATGGACGGCGTGGCTCACTTCGGGCGTGATTATTTCCATATCACGTGACCAGAGCGGCGCACATGACTTCACGTGACCGATGACGTCACGCCAACGGCAGCGAGCAGCTGTCCGAGTGCATTCCGCACTAGGTTTCAGCGGAGAACATATACTTAATCACAAATTCCAAAAGTCCCAATCGCAGAACCACCAACAGCTGCGCTGCTCAAACGCGAAGGCATAAACTTTGAAGGATTGTCACAGCTTGCTTTCTTTTACAAGAAATCCGAGTTTATTTTTAAGCTTTCTTTTAGGGCGCGGAGAGTTCTTCAACCACCTTTGAATGCACAAACAATTAGGCAATATATATGCACAGAATTGTATACCCAATTCAATACACGATTGCCGAATCTGTTTAGACTGACACAAATACTACGTACATGTATGTGTGGTACGTATATAGTCTACCATATGTCAGCCAGTTGTAATTTTCGCACTGCACGTAAAATTTAGAGTGCATGCAAGGATCAGATAAGAGTCAATACGCAGCTCATGTTTAACCATGCTGCGGGTAATGATCACAACATGCTCATTTCGACTGCCGGTGCAAAACTGAAAGCAACCTGATGCAATGCAATCTTTCACCCTGACCTGGTGCTCGGCTTATATATAGTCCATACTCAACCCCACCTTGCATGCGCCTAGGTGAAACACTGTGTCACTGCGCTCTTCGGCCGAAGCTGCCCTTGGGCCATAAAAAATAATATTCATCATCATCGACCAACGAGTGCTTTTCTCCAAGGAAGGGCGGGGGGGGGGGGGGGGGGGGGTTGGCGATAAATGTACTGAAAAACCATAAAATCCTAAGTTTTTTCGATCAAGAAGGTTTAAGAAATTCATTGTGCTATACTAGGACCATCTCATACTGTACAGAGAGTGCGGAGGGCAGCAAAGAAGTGACTTTGCGTCCAAGTCGTATGCGAAGCAGGGTCTGACCTGACCGGGTCTCTCCAAGACGAACTAATTATACATAGAAGCAGCCTTTGGGAGGCCTGCAAAGGCAACGGAAAGGGCTTATAGGCTTATAGACAAAGAAGTCTCTGATAGACATCTGCCGCTTCTTTCTTGAGCTATAGCTGTATCTAACCATACAAACATATGACTGTATAGTTTCGGGTATAACATGCTTTGTAGCTGCTGCGGTGGCTCAGTGATAACGGTGCTCGGCTGCTGAGCCGAAAGATGCATGGGTTCAATCCTGGCCGCGGCTGTTGAACTTCGATGGGAGCGAAATTCTAGAGGCCCGTGTGCTGTGCGATGTCAGCGCACGCTAAAGGACCCCGCGGGTGGGCGAAATTAACCGGAGCTCTCCACTACGGCGTCTCTGCCCAACCAAACCAAACCAGAACCTGTTTTCGCACCCCGAGAATGTAAGATACATACGATTTGCTTCGAACGCGTTCTTTCGGAAAAACGTAGATGGACAACAGTACAAACAGCCTAGAGGCGTGCACCGTATGGGAACAAGCACAAATCCAGCTCTATTTCAGAGTGGGCACGTGTTTCCGCCCAGCCGACAGTGGTTTCCATCAAGTCATACGAATGAAAAATAATACAGAGCGCTTAAGTCCGAAATAGAAACTGTCATATACCACCCCTTCTTTCTTCCTTTCGGCGACCGAGGCTGGCTGTTCTTCAAGATGACTTCGACCAATGGATGTTTGATGCAAGCCTCCGGGTATAGGCAGACGCATTTTCACAGTGCTCTTTCTGCTGAGTAATGCATTTGATTACATTGTTTGGCAGCTTTGAAACGAAATGATTACAACTTCCCACATATCCTATCAAAATCGCTGCTCAGCGTACCAACGGGCAAGTCACGTTAGGTGTGCAGGCAACACTGGAGCGAATGAGCAACACATCTCTGTTCGCTGCACTGACGATGAAACCCTGAGCATGTTTGGGACACGATCGTACGGTACACCATCAATACAGAGCCACAGTGTATTTCTGCCTCCGCGTTCGCCGATACACTTCCAGCCTATTCGCTGCTGAGAGAGAGGACCCGGTCCCCTTGGCACCCGTAATGAACACCTTCGGCCGCAAGAGCGTTACATATACAAGATGGGTTTTCGCAGAACCCGCGTGTTCGCAGAATGTCGTTGTCACGGAGAGAACAACCCTCGCTTTTTGTTATTACAATTTGCGGGGCTCGCTCCTGATCAAAGCACGCAGCTTCCTTGAACCTCGGCGCCCTGCTCTCAAGACACATTCATCTCGACCTCCTCGCCAACCCCTTTCACGCGCCGACAGGGGGAAAGGAACGAATAAGACAGGAAAAAAAAAAGCGGTTCCTTCCGACGTGCCCGCTCTCGCCATCGACCAATAAGCGTTATGCGAACATCTCGCACGCTTCAAGGCGCAAGAGGCACCGCGACAGTGGGGAGGGCGGTTCTGTATGTGTGTACGTCGCGCGCGACGTCGCTGTTGCCCGAGACTTCGGCCGCAGTGCGCCGACGCCCCCCTTCTCTCGGCGCCGCGGCGGAGAGAGCGGAAGGCAAGCTACGGCGAGGCCCCCACGTGGGCCAACGACGCCGAAACACAGGGGCCCAACGTGCGGCCGGAACGCGCTGCGGAAATCAAACACCCGAATCACAGCTTTGCCGCCCCCTTGCGAGAAACAAAACGGCCCACGCGAAACTCGCGCCGCCGCCGTGCCAAGCGGGAAGGCGTGCCGGGGGCGCTGCGATCGATGCCGGAGGAAGGGAGGGGCGTCACCCTGAGAGTGGGCGGGGCTCCGCTCAGTCCCCGCCCCCCGCAGTTATATAAGGGGGTCCGGTTCGGAACGGTCGAGGTCTCTTCGTCAAAAAAGCATGGCGGAGGAGGACCACGGCGGCCCGTTCAGCATCCGGCGTCTCATCAGCAACGATGCCGCTGCTCCGACGAGCACGGGCGGGTCGGCCACGGCAGCATCTTCGCCTAGCCGCGAGAAGCCTCCGTTCAGCTACAACGCTCTCATTATGATGGCCATCCGACAGAGCCCCGAACGCCGGCTCACCCTGAACGGCATCTACGAGTTCATCATGGACCGCTTTCCCTACTACCGGGACAACAAGCAGGGCTGGCAGAACTCCATCCGCCACAACCTGAGCCTCAACAAGTGCTTCGTCAAGGTTCCCCGACACTACGACGACCCGGGCAAGGGCAACTACTGGATGCTCGACCCGAGCAGCGACGACGTCTTCATCGGAGGCAGCACGGGCAAGCTCCGTAGGAGGTCGGCGGCCAGGGGAAGCCGTCTTCAGCTGCACGCCGCTGCCCTGAAGCAACACCAGCACAGGGCTTCCCTGCACGCCGCCTCGCTGCAGCAGCACCATCTGGCCGCGGCTTCCTGGCCCTCTTCGTGGCTTCTGCGCTGTCAGCTGGCAGCGGCGGCCGCCGGTCTTCTGCTGTGGCCACCGCCTCCCGGTTGCTGCAGTGTACCCGTGGCAGCCGCCGCGGCGCATCACCACGCAGTGTCCCTGTCCACGCCCGTCCCTGCCCCGTCGTCGGCGCCCCCACCCCAGCATCCCCCGGTCTCGACGACGGCCCTGCAGCCCGTGTACCGACCCGTGGCCGTGCTCAGGCATAGCTAGTGTGTAGTGCCCCAGTGAGAGACGTGTTTTCGTTTTGTAGGTTGTGATAATAAACGAGTCCTTTCCCCCCCTCCCAACGACGTCGTCGTGGCCGCAAGAGGAGAGAGAGAGAGAGCGACTGCCGTTTTGTCGGAAGATCAAAGGCGCCGCGGCTCTGGCCGCCGCACAAAAGGGGAGCCGACAATGGCTTCCGCCGCCCAGGTGACGACTCCATCGCGATCGCCTTTTCTACGCGCGCGTGTCCCGCTTAAAAGCGCGCCTTGTCAAGAGGTGCCGCCGCAGCCAGCGGAGAAGAAAGGAACCGGGCCCGCCCTGTCACCGCCGCAAACAGTGTGTACACACAACACGCGGGTGAACAACGGCAGCAACAAGCCGCGAAGGAGGCAGAGCCGGGGTGAAGCCCCGACGCCTCCCTTTTAACAGCCCCGACCGACCACGGGGGGACGAACACCGACCCTGCTGATCGGCCCTGCGTCTGCACCCCTCCGCCCGGTCCCCGGTACGCACGGATCATGCTGCAGCCGGCCCGATAGCACGTGCGTGTTCCTAGATCCGCTGCTGCGTGTCAAAACACGTGTTTTCCTTTGTACTGTTCGTTCCTGATTTGCTTGTTTTTGCTTTGCTTCGCTTGACTTCGCGGTTCGGTTTTGTTTTCCTTGTGGTTCGTGCCCGGTGGCGGCGGCGCCCTTTGTGGAAGTGGCTTTGCTCCCCTTTTAAAAAAACCTCAGTGTTAGGGATCACAAAAGTTTTCACGCATGGCTGGCACTTTTCTTGAGGTGCTAAGGGCAGAGCGGGGGGAATTGAAATGTCGCGTCTGTTGGCGGCCCCTGACGCACGGTGAGCGAGCTTGTACATATACATTGTAACGTGTTTGCATCGTCGCCTCTGCGAATCATCGTGTCTGTGCTTCGGGCTATGTGTGCCAAAGACGACGAAGCTTCAATTACTACTAGGCGAAGCTCTGTGAGTTGAACTGAAAGTTCGCTCGCGAGCAAGAGGTATGCTAAGCAAATCGCTTGTAGCTATAGCTATTTGAAAGCCAAGTGCACAGATGAGGACCAGTTGTTCTTCAGTTAGTATGGAGGATATGGCATTGACGTCATTGCGACCGCCATGTTGGGACCTCTGGTCGAGATTCACCGACCCTCCATCCGAGATTCGATCGAATCCATTTTTATAGAGGGCTACCCTACTGGTCAGAGCTCTTGCGCCTGGCAGTCACGCGACGTTGTTACGTCAAATAAGACTTGTGATTCCGACAACAGAGTATGGCGCAAGGCTATCTTTCCATCATCACTATAGCTCCATGCCTTAAGCGACAGTTCATTATGACGTCACGTTTAGACCGTTTATACGTGCTGTTCTGTTTCATGAACCCCGATAGTTGCAAAGGTCAACAGCATTCGTACTTCAATATCATTTGTGATCACGGCAGTCAGAAGCGGATTATGGTCGTGTGTGTATACGTTGCGAGCATTAAGGCAACACATCTGACCCGGTATTTGCATTAGCCGGCGAGACTCCTTCTGATTGCCTCGATTCGTGCCAGTTAAAACACTTTTAGGGCCAAGTCTATAAAGCATCGTTGTCTGTATGTTGCGCGATAGATATATGTTAAAACTCCGTAGAACCATTCCCCCGGCTGTGGATCAGGCGACTCGAAGCTAACAGCGAATAGTTTGTCCTGGCTTTAGTCCTTAGTGCACATTTACAGAAACAACAAAACAGAATAGTATACTCTATGAAAACCTTGTTTGCGTCTGTCGCTGTTTATATCACTGTCTGACGCTGGAGAGAGCTTCACAAAACAGTAGTTAGCAGCAATGACCTGCTCCCAACTTCTATTGCGCACTCCCTGATGACATTAGTGAGATTATCATTCATTTCTTGTATAAGGTCATTGTCCTCGATTAAAGCGGAATATATGTTCTCCAGCGAGATCCTCAATTCCTTCACAGCTATTACCGCTAACTCGTTTTTGGGCTCTTTCCTTGCTGCAGCTCCCCCCCCCCCCCCCCCTTCCTCTTCGAGTCTAGGCTAATTCGAACCTTTACCAATCCTATGGTCGCTACAGGCTCACCTTTCCTAGAACCTCCACATCCTGCACTATGCCATGGATGCGCGTACAATATCAAGTCTATTTAATTTTCGATCTTGCTGTTCAGGCCACTAAGTCCACTTCCGGTTCTGCCAATTCATGATCCGTATGTTGTATTATTTCGCTCACCCATCACAGCAAGAAACGAAGTCAGCATTTTAATGCTTGTCTGTATGCTAAAAGAGCCAGATGAGTCAAAATTCAAGCCATTTTCTTTTTGTTAGTATATATAAAAAGAAAAAGCTTCAACAACGAACTTCATTTTCTCGTCGCGGAGGAGTGGCGGTCATGAATGTGGGCCGAGCTTCACTGCAGAGTTAAAGGGCAACTGAAGCACTTTTTTTAGAATTTCGCGATATTCAAGGATTCAAATCTATATAGGCTGCAGGTAAAGCACGTCAAGTGTTTTTACACTAGCATTTAAAATAGTGACGTAATCGACGATTGAATTTTGTGCTTCTCCTCAATGCACCAGAGAAGTGCAGAGAAATTCAGCGTGACGTCTCGGAAGGTATGATTTCAAATTGCCGCTGTCGTCAGCCACACCCTGCCCTGACTCTTTAGATGTTGCCAAACAACTCTCAGCAGGGTTTGCCTTCAGTGGCGTTGGTTTTTTCCTTCAAAGCAGGCGTTTGTGCGTTGTAAATGTACCGATACCTTCGATGACGTCATCATGCGTCCCTCACTTGGCGTTGTGCGCTGCGGAAAAGCTTGAATGGCGTCCAGATTTTAATCGGCGATTACTTCACTATTTCAAGTGCTAGCCCAAAAAGACTTCGCATTCTTTATCTGCAAGTTTCACACATTCGACCCTTTTAAGCTCGTTGATTTCTAAAACCTACGCAGTTTCCCTTTAAGCGGCGTCCGACCAAACAGGGACATCAGGTCAGCTTTGACGGAGCCCACCTTCTTTTTTTTTTTCATCTAAATATACTATTGTCTATAGCTCAAAAGCCAGCAGTTTTTATACAGCCTCATTGGTCTCGGAGTATGAAAAATGTGCTACTCTGTTCAAAAAGTACAGGTTGGAGCGTAAAGTTCTGCGTAGAGTACTTATTGTACTTGATCAGTGGCGACTTCCTGAAGCCTCTGAGCGCTTCTTTCGAGCTTCCTAACTTCTCCAGGCGCACATGTTCTGTCCTCTTATCAGCACCATCTCCGGTAATCGAACTACGGTTTGCTATTCGGAACTTGTGCTGTTCTGAACAGCATAAATTAGACGTCACCAGCAAAGAGCTGCTGACACAAATAATTTGTGGCGTTTGCTGCACGTTATTGCAACACACTCAATATAAAATCGAGATCTGGAAGCATTATTATCGTAAGTGCAGTCGGAATTTAATTGCGTACACAGCAAACGTGTTCAGGGGAGCGAAGCTGCAGCAAATATGTGGAGGGTTTCTGTGAAACGCTCGGTGTTGATGCAACTGCATTCGAGCATAATGACCACGAGTTCTTCTTTGTTGATGATGCTTGTGCATGTATATGGACTGCTTAATTTTTCCTGTTAGTGCTTCCTTCGGCGCTAAAACTCTTTGTGAAACGTGCTAAAAGCCCTTTTGTCAGGCGTCGAACAGCATGTAGAATAGTACAGAGAATAATGAAATTTCGTCTGCGTGCACAGCATCATGGTAACAGACATGCAGTGCACCCTCCAAGCTATAAGACAGCTGAAAATACAAAAGATGTTTTGGACAAAACTACACGAGGTTTATGAGCGATAAAGTTGCGTATGCTTACACGACTCCTGTTTTGGTCCGCTCACTGCCTTCTTTCACCCGTTTAAAACATGTTGGCGTTTTTGTTTTTGTGAAAGTTGTACAAAATGGACGCATGTATGTTCAGATCTTATACTTCCTCGAGAAAATGTCTCAGCCTGACTATGGTTAATTTAATACCGTTCTTCTACCGCAAAGGGAAGCAAACGTGTCTTCTCATGTACATATAGGCTGGAGATGTCTATGCCTGCTATTAAAGACGCTTTTTTTACATTACTCGGCTCTCTGTGTGCGTCCCCGCATTTCCCTCCCAACCACGAAATGGCACGCCGGCCTGTTACACGCTGTGAGGTAAAAACGACGCCAGGCCTTGTGCTGTGACAGGAGGGCACGGCCTTCCAGAATTTTCCCAGCCGTGAGCCACCGTGAAACGTCTGTATACGCACGTTTTCGAAGGGTCTCGTAAGGGGGGAGGGAACGTGGTGAGGACGGCTTATTCAATCCCTCCGCTTCTGTCGAGCTATAGCGGGGACCGCTTTCTGGCGTTACGCATGCCCGCGTTGGCTTCTGGAACGGATGCCCCCACTGGCTTCTTATCCCCTGCCGAGCTTTGTTTGCTCGCACGTCTAACGCAAGCGCTACTGTGTCGCCCCCTGGGCGCCTGGTGGGCGTGTCTTGAGACGCCTCCGCTGTTGTAAGTCGGAAGGCAAGAAAGACATAAAAGCCCGACGGGGCCTTTGCAAGAAGCCGCCGCTGCCGGGTGAGCAGCGTATCGAACGGCCGAGAACGAAGGCAGGAGGGGGAGGAGGATGGGAAAGGGCACGCTGTTGCATGCTGCTACCCTCAGCGGACCTGTCCTTCCCTTCCTCCTTTCCACAAGACACCCGAAGAACTTGGCGGAGAATCTGCCATCCTCCTCTCCCTTTTCTGTTGCCATGGCAACGTCCCCGTGATTGGCCAGGGTCGCGCATGTGTGCTCACGAGATAGAGACAACAAAGCTGTCCTCGGCCCCGCCTTGTGCAACGATGCATACCCTGGAGCAGAAGACGTATGGTTCTGGGTCGCGCGTCGTCTGCTTGTATCCAGAGTCAACGTGGATGTAGTTAAGGGAAGGGGAACGGGGGAATAAGGGTGATCTTTTCCATAACGCCCTCAGCGGAAAAGAATTTCAGCTTGTCTCGAGGCTGGAACATGTCTTCCCGTGTCCATTTTCTCGGCTTCTGAGACGTGTTTCTCCCCGAAGCTGCCCGAGGAGTAGGTAACAGATCACATGGGAGGCAACAAACAACGCATAAAAAAAGCAGGATGAGAGAAGAGACCACGACCAGCACAGACTATAGCAGTTGAATGCCTTTGCCTGAAACGCGCGTCAGAGAAAACAACGTGAATCCAAGGAGCGTCTATACTGTGCAGGGGGGAATCACAAGTCAAAGCATATACGCTGATTTCGCGACGCAATGTTCACGCGGTTTATAAATGTGGCATATTTCTTTCATCGAATCATTTGCGTTTGTTCCACGAGGTATATTTGTGGAGTGTGGAGTTGTTCTCGCGCACCCTGATGCGAGTATAGTGACGTGAGCGATGATTTCACATACATCGACTCCAACAACTCCCCGCCTGACATGCACATTCGCACGTCCGCAAGACCTGACACTCGGATTGACACCGTCGTGCTCTTGGAATGGTCGCGAAGAGATCCCGCGCAATACGATTTCGCTGTGCTGCTCATTCAGCGATGCTATTGCTATGTTTCGCCGGAATTCATCCATTCATGGCGATTCACTCACGGGGGGGGGGGGGGGGGGGGGGGAAGCACCAACATCACTGCGGCCGCCGTTTCGGAGTATAACACACACACACACACACACACACACACACACACACACACACACACACACACACACACACACACACACACACACACACACACACACACACACACACACACACATGCATACATACACACACGCACATACATGCATGCATACGTACACATACATACATACATGTACAGTCTTTGTCAAAAGTAACCAGGCTGCATGGTTTACTTCTATAGCTCGTGCAGTGGAGCCCTTACAGCTTCCCTGAAGCTGAAATGGTCGTTAAAGGTAAGGACTGGGGGTCTTCTTACCTTCCAAGACCTTTCGATCTTTAGAAAAGCCACAAGGGCTCCACTATAGAAGCTAGAAGCAAACCATGCAGCCTGGTTACTTTTGACAAAGACGGTACATCATATACATGCAGAGCTGAAGCTGCGCGCTGTACTATAGACAAATGACACCCCCGACGTTACGTGAATATATACCTGCTACTCACAACCCCTCGCGCATAGATGTAGTATCCACGATTCCCTTCTCTTTTGCCAAACGTGTCACCGCTCGCCGCACCGTGGTGAGCTTTAAATACAGAAAGCAAGGCCCGTACAGTATTTCAATTCCCTTCGATCGGTGCGAACTTCAACACTTTGCCGCTTGCGTTCAAAGCAAACGCTGGCTGGAGCTAATTCCTTACGGCGACCCTATAGGGGACCTGCAGAAACAAGGCGTAATTGTTGGTGAATTCACACGGTCAATAGATTTTAATTATGCATGAAAGAAACAGTGAATGCAAGAAGCGCCGCTAAGTAAACGGGGCAAAGAAGCACGGGACAAACAACGTATACAGCAAACAGCAACTGTTCGCATGCACTCAGCATAATGCAGCCCGCTTCAAAAGAAAGTTGTGAATAATGACTGATGGGTATGCGGCGTAGTGAACGCATCAATGGGGATTAATTTGAACGAAAAAATGTAGCGTTGAAACAGGACACAGAAAGATGAGGACAGGACGGGGCTACAACTTACAACTGAATTTCGCATTCCTTTACTGTGCACCCAATTATAGATGTAGCCCGCAGCCTCGTGCCAAGAAGCCAAAGGCCATAAGTATTAAGTGAGCCACCCAGCGGATGACATCAGTGACAACGCCTGCTCCTCTCGAGCATGCGCAGTTCTCGCCTCTCATCTGCGATATAAATTACGCCGAAACATTCCAGGACATTTTTCTCTATAGCGACTCGAGGCCTGCTCGAAGCCATTTGAAGATGTGTTAATTGAATACTATGATCACGTCAACAGCTCGCGACGCAGAATGCGTTTCCTTCATCAGTATACACGCATCCAATGTGTTGGTGTAGCAGTGGTTTGTGTAGCGCTGTTGCAAAAAATATGAATCAGTACCAACTCCATTCTTATGCAGTGCACGGTTTACAACAGTGATTTGATTACGGTTTCAATGCGCCCGAGAGCAACACGATTTACGACAGACGGAGTGGCTCACAAAATTTTCAAGTCGTAGATGACAAAAGCCTTGGCTCAGCTAAGATATATATACCAGGTGTCACAGGTGAATATAACCATGCATTTAAAAAGCGCGGAATGTCCTAGCAGCATGAAACCAAGTGAGGATTGTTTAGAGTCGCGTGACCTAGTCTGCAGTATCTTTTGCATTCTTTCAAAGTTATTTGCCGCCGCGGTGGCTCAGTGGTTATGGTGCTCGGCTGCTGACCCGAAAGACGCCGGTTCGATCCCGGCCGCGGCGGTTGAATTTCTTCGGAGGAGGAATTCTAGAGGCTCGTATACTGTGCGATGCCAGGACACGTTAAAGAACCCCATGTGGTCGAAATTTCCGGAGCCCTCCACTACGGCGTCTCTCATAGCCTTTGGGACGTTAAACCCTGTAAACCAAACCTAATCTACCTACCCTCTCCGGCACGGCAAGCAGGCCTCCGGGAGAGAAGTAGCGGTTTATTTACTACTCAATTACGTTAAGCCCCATAAACCGAACCTTAATTAATCGGCAAAGTCTAATCGGCTAATTTTTAATTATTGGCTACAGGAACAAAATGTCAATGGAAAATTTGTAGACCGCTTTGAAAAACAGCTGTCTGAATCGTTTGCACCAAGATTCCGTTTGCGTAAAGTAGTTTTTTCATCACCATAACTTGTACAATATAAAAAAAAACGTTCCGTGTGACAACGATGCCATTTCAACGTTCCAAGACGCGTCTTAGATAACAAAATCCGGATTTTTCTTGAAGTGCTCTCTCCGACGAGCCTAACGGTAATAGTTAAAAAGTTAACTATTCAATATTAATTAACCAGCCTGCTAGTTAGCACGTCTTAGCTGTGTTCTGATGCACCGCTGGCAATGCTACGCCGAAAAAAGCGCCATTATAACTCAAAAAGTATATTTTTAAAAATTGTGTAAAATCTTAGGTTTGGTTTGGTTTATTAGGGTTTAACGTCCCAAAGCGACTCAAGCTGTAAAGGCTCCGGAAATTTCGACCACCTGGGGTTCCTTTACCTGCACTGACATCGCACAGTACACGGGCCACTAGAATTTCGCCTCCATCGAAATTCAGCCGCCGCGCTCGAACCCGCGTCTTTCGGGTCAGCAGCCAAGCGCCGTATGCACTGAGCCACTGCTGCGGGGTTAAAATCTTAGGTGTAACACTCTGCATAGCCATCTTATTAACTCAGCTCACCTTCTGAACTGCTAAAACCAAATTTACACATAGCCGAACATTCTCGAGTCCCGGTTACGTGCAACATAATTAAATACTCCTGAAAGCAGCAGACTGGACAGCTCAGGTGGCATAGAGCACCGAATGCGGTTCAGAATCATACTACAGACGTTAAAAGGTTCTCTGATGACAACGGGGTATTGCACGCCTCCGCCTGAGGATTTTTGCCATATTCGTCCCGCACTGCTAGTCTGCACTGTTCAGCGAAATTTTCTGGCAACTCAGTTTCACACTGAGTCTGAAAAACTTGGACGTCTGTCTACAGGAGTCGCCTGTGAACTGCAGGTTATAGAGGTTCCGGTGGATGTGCCTGAACACCCTGTAGAATGATGTACAACACCTGCAATCTACAAGTCCCTATATGTACACCGTGGTTCACAGGATGTCCATAGGATGGCCTTCGGTTGGTGGCTGATTTCACTTTAGCAGGGCGGACATGTTTCACACCATGTGAAACTGAGGAGATTCGTCACAGACAGAAGCGTATGCATAGCCTCGACTAACGGGGCAGATGTCTCGTATAGATAGACCACTATAAGCAGCTTCTAGTTCAGAAAAGTTCAGAAAATTCTAGTTCAGATTAAAGACTGACGCATGCAGGAAAGGAGATGGAGGATATTTTCTTTATATGGCTGAAGAGCTCAGTGAAACTGAAAAAAACTTTTTACGTATCGCTACAAAGCCAGTGCACCGTCGACCGTTCCATATAATTGCATGAATGCATAGTAGTTTGCTGTGTGCGCTATTAGTGGTACAGTTCTTCACTGCACGCAGGTGGATTTGTCTAACGTGCGTAGAGGCAAAAGCGTTTTTAGCACCACTTTGACTGCCTCTGTGGCACTGGTTACGTCACCATTGGATGACGCCACACATAGGTAGTGATTACCAAGTAATGTCAAATTACTAATTAATGGACAATTACTGATTAATGAATAAATACTAATTAACAGCTAATTAATGACGCTTAAGCTTCGCCTTTAGCAGTGAACGCCACCACCCGTTCGGCGCGATGCCTTGCCCTTCGAACGCAACGCTTTTTGAGGAAAGGAAATGGCGCAGTAATTCTCTGTCATCTCGGTGTACACCTGAACCGCACCGCAGAGGAAGGGAAGGAGTGGGAGTGAAAGAAGAAAGAGGGGCCGTAATGAAGAAAATGAAAATTGTATTTGAGGAAAGCAAATTACGCAGTAACTGTCTCGCATATCTCGGTGGACACCCGCCATCCGTTTCTAGAGGAAGGGAAGAAGTGGGAGTGAAAGAAGAAAGAGGGGCCGTAATGAAGAAAATGAAATTTGTATTTGAGGAAAGGAAATACGCAGTACCTCTGGAGGTGGTGACGAGGTCGGCAGCCTTCGGGCTACGGCCGTGTATCTGTTTTTTCAACCAGCGTCCGCTCCGGCGGACGCGGTTGTTGCGACGCGCGTCTTTACTCTCTCTTTTTCTCTTTCTTCTGATCTTTCAACTCTCTTCTATCTGCACGTGGCAGCAGTGGTGGCTCGGCTTGAGTCAGTTGGCAGGCCCGTGCACTTTCCTTTTCATTCTTCTATCAGTCGCAGTCGCAACCACACACTCGCTCCTCGCGCATGCGCAGCTGGGGCTCTCTGACTCCGCGAAATCGCTCACACCTAGCGTATAGTGTTGCTTCCGCAACAAAACGCGAGGAGGAGGAGGAGGATAAACTTTATTTTCGTCGACAGATGTATCTGACGGTGTGGGGTTATAGCCCCATCAAGTGGCCATGAGCCCGTGGCGTTCGGCGACTTCTAGGGCTCTTGTCACAACCCGGATCTGTGTGTCCGAGTCGGAGCTGAGCAATGCGGCCTCCCACTGGTCTGGATTCGAGAGCTGCAAGCCTCTAGGGGGGTAGTCCCGAGGGCAAGCCCAGAGTATGTGGGATAGAGTGGCATGTTGGCCACACATTTGACAGGAAGGGGAGTAGACCCCAGGGTATACATGCGGGCATATATCGCGATTACCCTCGGCGCTGTGGCCCAACAAATTTTGGCCGCGCCAAAATACATGCGCTTTCGAGAAGCTTGCAGGTAAAGCAAGTTCTCCAGGGCACGTAACTCGTCGAAATAGCCAGAATTTGATGGGCCACAGCGCCGAGGGTAACCGTGTTTTCGAAATCTGAAAACTGATATGGATATTACTTACAAGCCTCTACAACCCTCTCAATAATTAAGGAACCTAAAATTAATAGTTGAGAAGTTAACTAGTAGACATTAGTACACCAGCCTGATAGTTAGCACGTCTTAGCTGTATTCTGATGTTCTGCACCGCTGACACCGCCACGCCGAAAAACGCGCTTTTCTAACTCCAAAAACCTATCTTTAAAAATTGAGTAAAGTCTTACGTGAAACGCCCTGTGCATCATATTTCGTTGTTCATCGCTTTGCCTCAGCGTCTTCAGCCATTTCACTCCATCGGCAATGATCTGCGGTGGTGTACATTTCTGCGTGGTAACTTTTTCATCTCTTACTCCATCGAGGACACGGGAAGGACGTTTATGTGTATTTCCTTCACGACTGGCTGAAAAGTCGAAAGTAATGTACTTTCTTTCCACGCAAGGACAAGGGAAGGAAAGTGCGTCTATTTTTTTAATTTTTATTCAAAGCGGAGATGCAGAACGAAAATCAAATTTGTGAACTGCCCTCAGTCAGCTTAGCTTCACACCTCAGTGAGACCCACTGTGGCCGGAACACTTTCAACTATATCAAAGACTTTCTCACCCATCGAACAGCATTAATCAAAATCCAAGAGGCAGAATACGGTCCGTATCAAATGGGTACGCGGGGGACACCACAAGGCGCGGTGCTATCCCCCCTACTCTTTAATTTGGCCATGCTCCATCTCCCGGACCAGTTGCAGGGTATTGACGGCATACGCCATGCGCTGTATGCCGATGATATCACGATCTGGGCCACAGAGGGAAACTTAGGGCGCATGGAGGAATGCCTGCAAACAGCCGCTCACGTAGTGGATCGCTACGCAGGGCACTGTGGTCTCCAATGCGCACCCAGCAAATCTGAATTTGTACACCTTAGGGCATCACCTAAGGACAATACCAAAATACATCTCTCCTTAACAAGTGGCCCCATACATGAGGCCAAAGAAATTCGAATACTCGGACTCTTCATCAATAGCCAAAGAAGAGTAGACACAACACTGCACAAGCTCCGCAAAATTGGAGACCAGGTGGGCCGTATGGTCCGTCGCGTCTCCAATAAGAGAGGGGGTTTGCGAAGCAAGGATGCAGTTCGGCTGGCCCATGCTTTCGTAATCAGCCGAATTCTCTATTCGGTCCCTTATCTACACTTGCGGAAGCACGACGAAGACAAAGTTGAGGTAATACTCCGTAAAATGATGAAGAGGGCACTTGACCTTCCTGTCTCCACCTCCAATGCGAGACTTCTTGCATTGGGAGTGGTGAACACCTTTCAGGAACTCAAGGAAGCCCATCTCACAAATCAATACACGAGGCTAGCCCAAACGAAGTCGGGCCGGGACTTGCTAGACCGGCTTCACATCCAACACGATTTCCACATTCAGGAGCGGGTCCGAGTGCCCGAACTCTGGAGACGCGCCGTCAGAGTTCGACCCCTCCCCACTAAGATGGATAAGGAAGACAGACCATAGTGGTCGTCGCCAGGCTAGGGCGGAAGCCTTAGCGCGCCACTATGGTAACAAGCAAGGTGTCTACTACGTAGATGTAGCCGGGCCGACCCACGGGGGGTGGTACACTGCCGCGGTCATACATCAAGAAATACAGGTGGATGGTCTCTCCTTTCAAGCCCCAGGCACAACACAAGCTGAAGAGGTTGCTATCGCCCTAGCTGCTTCTGATACCAAATCAAAACACATCATAACAGATTCGCGTTCGGCGTGTAAAAATTATGAGGCTGGCTGGATAACTCCACTAGCTGAACGAATACTAAGAAACTGCAGCCGAGACACCGATCCTACTCCCCGCTGCATAGTTTGGACTCCGGGCCATCAGGGCCTAGCAGGAAACGAGGCTGCAGACGCGGCGGCCCGAGCACTCATTCACCGGGCGTTCCCATTGGCTCCTGAGCACCTGAAACCTGAAGGTGGCTCTTTACTCTCGTTCAAAGACATAACATCTTATTATAAGGATAGGCACCGCGTGTACCCAGCCCCTGCAAAGGGACTGGGGAAAGCAAACGAACGCGTTCTACTTAGACTATTCACTAATACAATGCTGTGCCCGGCAGTATTAAAACACTTCGATCCCGCGTTCACTGGCAGGTGCAAACACTGTGGCGAGGTGGCTGACACCTACCACATGGTTTGGGCTTGCCAGCGCAACTCAGCTCTCTCCCCCCACCCCAACCCTACCAGAGAGGAATGGGAGGCGGCCCTGCTTGGCTGCTCGGACCTTCAGGCCCAAAAGGCTTTGGTCAAGAGGGCTAAGCTGGCGGCTTCGACCAATGGGGTCCCGGAATAGGGACTCCACCCATTGCGGGGCTCTTTAAGAAAGCCTCACCTCTTTTATTAAATAAAGGCTTTTCATCATCATCATCCATGGGGGCAGCTTGAGCTACAACGCTCACTTCCCGCTGAATGTAATTAACATTTCTGATACCTTCTTACCGCCTTTCTATACTTACATTTGATCATGTAATCACTGCAAGCAACTGCGGTTGCTCAGTGGTTACGGCGCTCGGCTGCTGACCCGAAAGACGCGGGTTCGATCCCGGCCACGGCGGCTTAATTTCGATGAAGGCGAAATTCTAGAGGCCAGTGTGCTGTGCGATGTAAGAACCCCAGGTGGTCGAAATTTCCGGAGCCCTTCACTACGGCGTCTCTCATAGCCAGAGTTGCTTTGGGACGTTAAACCCCAACGAACCAAACCAGCAAGCAACTGCAGGTGAATTTCAAGCATGCGTAACATCTGCAGTTGTGAAAGTTTGGTTCTCCTCTCCATTTACACTTTTGGCCTATCGACTTTGACTCAGTGGTCGAAAGAATGTGCCGCAAGCATATTCTATACGACTACATGCGACTTCAGGGCGTAAACGCCGGCCTTTCTTGCTAGACGACCTGTGCAGAGCTTGAACCGCGCATGCCGCGCAGGTTTGGGGTATTGCGGTTTCGCCTGAAATCCGTGGCGCCGCTGTTCGGCGCGTATAGACCTTTCCAACGTGATTTCCGCCGTATTGCTGCTGCGCTTTTTTTTTCACTTGGCGCTATCAATTGCTCCCTGGGCGTCGCCTTATTGCTTGCTAAGCTGCTATACTCCCGACCCGCAGATGCGGTGGGCTGACAAGGTACAAAAAGCAGTCCAGACAGCAATATGGGGGCAATCAGGTTGGAAACGAAGTTTCCAACGATGCATAGGCTCTGGAGCACGTCTAAGCAGTTAAAACAAAACAGACAGAAGCGCCATCTACATCAGCACAATAAACATGTTCATGACAGGGGCGGATTTAAGGGCCGCTCTTGTAGTGGGCGCTTGGGGGGGGGGGGGGGGGGGGGGGTTCATTTGAACCATGTATTTTTCAGAATTTGTTAGTAAAACAATGGGCTTCAGCATAGTTTCCATATGTAAAATTTCCCGCTTAGAGAGGGGGGGGGGGGAGGGGTTTAGACCGCTCAACCCCCCCCCCCCCCCCGCCTTTAAATCCACCCCTGGTTCGGAACACCACAGTGTCTAATTTTCTAGACTGATTCTGCGCTTTGATCTGAAGCCGACCGACCGAGGCTCCGAATCCGCGGACAGAGGGTATACAACTAAAGGTTTACTCGGTGGGCAGAACTCGATAAAAAACCCATCTGCACTCGACTTCGCAGAACGCCTATAGGATGATTCTAAACGGCGAGTAGAATTATCTCCGTAATCATCATCATCATCAACCTGATTACGCCCACTATAGGACATTACATACAAAAAGCGGAAATGCATGCACACAGGGACAAGCAAGAACACACACGAGGAATAAGACCACTACCATTTGTCTCCAATTATAACCCCATCCTGTGCCAGCTGCGGCGAAGTTATCCACGCAAAGTTCTTCACCTCAACCGGCCACCAAACTTTCTGCCACCCCAGCTACTCTTGACATCGCACTTGGAATACACTCCGTCGGTTATCTTACCTTTGCATTCCATGCCCTGCCCATGCCCATTTCTTCTCGTTTTCGACTCAGGATGTCATTAAAGGGACCATGAAAAGAATTAAAAGCCGCTTGCAAATGTTAGAAGTGATGCTCAGAAGCATTGACACCAAGTATGAGTCTTCGGAACTCAGCCGGCAATTTATTATGAATTTTTAAAAACCGTGTTTTTCAAAATTCGCGGGCCGCTTGGTGTCTTCGTAGGGAGCAATTCTGAAACCAAAACCGGGAAGATAGACGTCACTAGTCCCATGACGTCGGCAGGCCACCACACGCTGTCATTCGCTAGAGCCGCCGCAGCTTCGACGTCACGGGCACACTTCCGGTAGCGGTGAAAATCGTCTGCTCGAGCTGCCGCGCGACCCCCTGGGGCAAGCGCGAGCGAGGGCATTGCCTTCGCGCATATGGTTTTAATTTACCTCTGCCGCCTCTTTCTGTCGCGAGTTCGGGAGCCACTAGCAGTGCCTTTTTCGACCGCCCAAGATGAATACGCGTTGCTGTGTCGTCGGCTGCAAACCCAGTGACTGGCGAGGTGTTGAACTCAGGCATGTTACTCCTAGAGACGTGCGTGAGAGAGCAGCCTGGATGGAGCGCATCGGGCTGCCAGCGTCGCACGCACGCCGAAGACTCCGCGTTTGCGGTCGACACTTCGCACCTGACGCTTACTACTATAACCCAGCGCTCGTTCGATAGTCAGGCATGAATGTCAAGCAGCTGAAGCTTTGACCGAAGTCGCTGCCGACACTGTTTCTTCCCGCCGGGAAGGTGAGTTTCCAGCTTACAGCGATCGGTATGGACGTTTACACGATATGATCTGCGATGGAAGACAATTTTATCTACGAGAACTTAAAAAAAGGTGCCGCATTTACTTAGGGCACAGGACGAATTCGAAGCGTTAGCTGTCGCGGAGGGCCTTGGCCTGACGGCTACGTACTGCTGCTGTTCACATTCGGCTGCTGCTTCGACATGCAGACTCGGACCCGACCTTCTTTGACTCTCCCGTCCGTTTTACGACCGTAATACCGTATGTTCCTTGTGCTCTAAGTCGGGCGGCGCGATTTTGCGATCCCGCAGCCGGGTGTCCAACATCATTCGAGAGCTAGGCTCAGTATATGCACGGTGTTTCACACCAAGACTTGGCAGCATCGGTGTGACGGCCGAACCGGCGCACAAAAAAATAAAACATTGTGTGAGCCGGGAACAGGTCCGGGTCCATTCTGCCAACTAGCAAAGAAACCCGACGCGCGCCGCAATCCAAGAAAGCGCCGAGACCGGAGAGACGCTGCCGACGCACGCTGCTCCTCGCGAGTGCGACAACCGGAAGTTGTAAACCGAACGTCAGCGAATGACGTTTTCATGGGCGGAGCCCAGTCCCGGAGCTGTTTTCTTTATTTTTTCATGGTGCCCCGCGCGTACGAGTTGAGGGGGGAGAGGAGGAGGGTGATTTTTAATCGCCTATAACTTCGTTGTTATTGATGCTAGCTCAAAAATTCTTGCGCTGGAGTGACGAGTGATGGATTGCCTATCTTTACATAATCTCAATAAATTTGTTTCATAGTCCCTTTAACCCACCCTCCTTTATAAAAATGGTCGGTACAGTGTACTAAAAGTGTATGTCCACTACTCAATGAATTATCTACAGACTGTCTATGTGATTTGTATTGGTCTATAGGAAGTTTATAAACAGTCTACAGAGCAGAGTGGGCCATTCAGTGAACAAACCCTCAAAATATTTCTTGAGACAGTGTAGACTGTTTATAGACTTTTACGGCAAAAGTCTATAAACAGTCTACAGACTGTCTCAAGAAATATTTTAAGGATTTGTTCTCTGCACAACCCACTCTGCTCACTTCCTGTCTCTTAATGTCACGCCTATAATTTTCCTCCCCACAGCTCGCTGCGTTGTCCCCAATTTAAGTCAAATCCCCGAAATACAGCTACTCAGAATCGAAGGCAACGGCACCGACATCGCGGCAGCTCCATGGACCATCCATCCCGGGCGGTCGAATCAATAAGCGCCCAAACCGCACCGTACATAGGGGCTGAATTAACGGAAGTCTGCATCGGGGCCCTCGTGGACCTTGTGCGTATAGACGCTGGCCGGTCGGCGCTCATCGAGTCTCGTCAACGAACGACACGCAGCGCTCGGAGCGGCGGGACGCCCAATTGACCACCGCACGGCGATGCGTCACGGCGGCGTTACGTACGGCAGGCGAAAGAATGATGGCGGCAACTGAATAAGGCCGGTTAATTCCTGCCTCCCCCTACGGAGCATGCGTCAGCGTGTTGCGGCGGACGCACTCCCACGCACTGCTGCTCCGCATTTTGACTAACCGGGGTGGCAGCCATTACGGTGACGCCTCTTGATAGTCAGCCGTTACTTTGGGGGCCGGATTCGGGGGGTACTAATCTGTCAGCAACGGTCTTTTCAGTATTCCACAGCGCGACGAACGGGACATAGAAGGAATAGGCAGGGTCACCACACAGCATTGTGTTGTGTAGCTGTGCGCTGTCCCGGCGTGTTCCTTTCCTCGATGTCCCGTTCGTCGCGCTGTAGTTATGGAATACCGTCACCGACTCGTTCAACAACTTTCTCGTCGGTCTTTTCAGATCACATGGTTATAAGTGGTACCACGATGGTCACCGTACACTGTTCAATGGAATCCTGTCTGGCGAGATGGAAGGCTAGGGATTCACAGAAGTCAGCGTACACTCGTGAACAACGGACCCGTATGGACTCCGAAACGGAAGTGCTTTAAAACCACATTTTTCTACGTTCTTTATTTCTGTGAATCTCTGGGCTACTACATCATAAAACCGAAACATAGAGACAGCATTATATGCAGTTTAACGCCCCAAAACGACTCAGGCTATGGAGGCAGCCTTACAAAGCAATTTATAAGGTGCAAACTGCTCAGAAGCGATAAATGTTCTTTTTAATCAATACATATACACCCACACTCCAGAAAATTAAAAAAATTGAAATATTTTAAAAATAATTTCTAATTCCTTCTTTCCTCGTGCAGCTGCAGACTGGGAACGGCCTTCCAAACAACGTTGCCAAGCCTTTTCTCTGATAATGTAAAAACTTTCCTGTTATTGTGAATCTATGCTTTTAATCCTTGCCACCCCTTATGTAATACCCCTTTTTGGGGCCTTTAAGGTAATAAAATGAAACAAAATCAAATGAAATTTTACGTCACCTTTGAGAATCATCCTTTTATTTATTAAAATATTTACATCAACACCGACTTTTGAGCCCTCCTACAATGCAGGAGACTTGGCATATACGGGTTAAGCAAGTTTCAGCGCTTGTTGGAGCTGTGGGTCGCCAATCATGAGCCTCTACGTACGCATTATTGCAAGTGCCGTGGCGATCGACGCTGCCACCGTCCCTCGGCTATTCGGCGCTTCGCCCCCCCGCCATATGGGCGCCTCGGCAGAAGCGGCGACCGAGTTGCGTCGTCGACCGTACGGCAGCGTGGCTTGCACCCGACGGGCGGCAAGAGCGCCGTGATTGACCGAGCGGCGGGTACCCCGCCGCGATGCGCGCGCAAATAAAGGATGCACCCATTCTCCCCCGCGGGAGTGGAGAGAGCGCGCGCTCTGCTCTGGCGCTGACGGACGCTTCCGGGGGCTTTTCCCGCGCTTTCTCCCCCGACCCAGTGGCGCGAATTCATGCGCCTCGCAGCGAGCGCTTTCCTCCAAGTCTGCTCCGGACCTCAAGCGTACACCTCGGCTGAGTGTTTGTGAGACCTTGCGGTTGATGTAGGCAACCATAGTTAGCGAAAACCGCGGTTACCTGAACAGCGCTAAAGAGCACCCGGGTGGCAAATGTATTAGTTCGTGTTTTTTCCGCAAGCATGCATAACTGCACAGTCGCGAGGTGATAGTGTGCTCACAAAGACAGCGCAGAACGTGTTTTAACGTTAAGAAAACCCGGTGTCAGTGTTGTGAGAGAAAAATCACGAGCATAACTATGCCAGGTGGTGCCCAGAGAGCAACCTCGGAGGCAGGTCGGCCGCCTAGGTCACGTGACCTTGGGGAGTCATCACAACCTGCCCACCGTGGCAGGTGGCAGTTAATGATTGGTCTCTGGAGAAGAGCAACCTGGGTGGCGCAAGACCCACCGCTGAGAGCACTTGCTATCGCACAGTAGTGGCGCATGGCTCAACAGCTGCACCACTGCGCCGGAAGGCGTATGAGGGCTCCCAGGGATCTATGAATGTTTAGTAGAGAATGACCAATTCCGCACGTTTGGGTATTAACACATCAAGCTGTCGCTTCATACCCTTAAGACGGACCTTAAGTCGCCTCCAATTATGGGACCTTGACGGAAACTGCGTGCAGACTACTTCCCGTACAAAGTACAAATAACAAACTTCATCCTGAAAAGTTTTTACTGCGGCGACTGACATTCCATCCCAGCACCTTCTAAGCTCACAGCACCCAACACCATGCATCTCGCACATCTTCCACCCCCTCACATCACTGGGAGACTGAGAGAAAACAAGTGCTATTTCCCGAAATTATTGGATGTCGCTCAGGGTTACCAGATGCAGAGAGGTAAATGGGCTCTATAGGGGGCCTGCAGGAACAAGGCGTTGTTGATGTATCCACATGGTCAATAGGTTTAATAATGCTCCAAAGAAACAATGAATGCAAACAGCACCGCTAATTAAACGGGGCACACAAGCCGCCGTGGTCCGAAAGACGGGGGTTCGATCCCGGCCGCGGCGGGATTCGATGGAGGCGAAATTCTAGAGGCCCGTGTACTGTGCGATGTAGCCCAGGTGTTGTGGGTTTTTTGCGCAAAAGACACGACACAAAGGAACGAGGTAGACAGGACAAGCGCTTACTAACAACTCAGGTGTTTATTGACATAACATTGCTTAAATACAGCAGCTGCTCTTATCAAACACGAAAAGGGAAAGAAGAGACTTAGCATACATATATCATATCAGCACAGATCCCACCATCGCACGAGTGAATGCATGTTTCGAGCTCTAATTCTGCGCAAGATAACTGATTTCTTTTTTTGAGAGCAAAATTGAAGGATTGCTGACACACGAGTTACCCGATTTTCCTATCTCATTGGCCTCAATTATCTCTCTTCCAAGTTGTGTCTTGCACCGGCGCAGTACTGAAGTTTTTTCGAGCGCGGGAGTGCAGTTGCGGCAATTCCGAATATGGTCAATCATTTTGCTACCTGACTTGTTCTTTACATCTCTTGCGTGCTCCCTCAGCCTTTCATTAAGGCACCTGCCAGTTTGGCCAATGTACTGCTTACCACAGGCAAGTGGTATCGAGTACACAACGCTCTTTTTACAGGCCACGAAGCGCTGCTGGTGCCGCTTCGAACAAGCGACGGCCGTATCCTCCGCATTCACTCTCTTGCAAATCCTGGAGAGTTTTTCAGGAGCGTTAAAAACCACTCTAACACCAGCCCTAGCACCGATCTTCTTAATATTATGCGAGATTCCGTGAATGTACGGAATGACCGCCACTTTCTTCCGGTCAACTTGGTCGGGTTTGCTGGCTGGCTGGTCGGGTTTGAGCGCAGGCTGCCAGACGGCCTTGCTGGCTTCAACTGCCGAGAACCTGCTGAAGAAACCAGCCAGCAAACCCGACCAAGTTGACCGGAAGAAAGTGGCGGTCATTCCGTACATTCACGGAATCTCGCATAATATTAAGAAGATCGGTGCTAGGGCTGGTGTTAGAGTGGTTTTTAACGCTCCTGAAAAACTCTCCAGGATTTGCAAGAGAGTGAATGCGGAGGATACGGCCGTCGCTTGTTCGAAGCGGCACCAGCAGCGCTTCGTGGCCTGTAAAAAGAGCGTTGTGTACTCGATACCACTTGCCTGTGGTAAGCAGTACATTGGCCAAACTGGCAGGTGCCTTAATGAAAGGCTGAGGGAGCACGCAAGAGATGTAAAGAACAAGTCAGGTAGCAAAATGATTGACCATATTCGGAATTGCCGCAACTGCACTCCCGCGCTCGAAAAAACTTCAGTACTGCGCCGGTGCAAGACACAACTTGGAAGAGAGATAATTGAGGCCAATGAGATAGGAAAATCGGGTAACTCGTGTGTCAGCAATCCTTCAATTTTGCTCTCAAAAAAAGAAATCAGTTATCTTGCGCAGAATTAGAGCTCGAAACATGCATTCACTCGTGCGATGGTGGGATCTGTGCTGATATGATATATGTATGCTAAGTCTCTTCTTTCCCTTTTCGTGTTTGATAAGAGCAGCTGCTGTATTTAAGCAATGTTATGTCAATAAACACCTGAGTTGTTAGTAAGCGCTTGTCCTGTCTACCTCGTTCCTTTGTGTCGTGTCTTTTGCGCAAAAAACCCACAATGCTTAGGCACCAACTAGCCTGCAAAAACATACTCGCTAGCCCAGGTGGTCGAGATTTCCGGAGCCCTCCACTACGGCGTCCCTCGTAGCCTGAGTCGCTTTGGGGCGTTGAACCCCATAAACGACCACAGATGAAGGTCGCCGCTGAGCAAAACTCGAACGACATTCGATACATTCGAGACCACACTTTTATCGCCATGCACTATCATCCCTTATCTCTTGGTAGCACATGGGTTGGTTGGTTGGTTGGTTTATGGGGTTTAACGTCCCAAAGCAACTAAGGCTATGAGAGACGCCGTAGTGGAGGGCTCCGGAAATTTCGACCACCTGGGGTTCTTTAACGTGCACTGACATCGCACAGTACACGGGCCTCGAATTTCTCCTCCAAAGAAATTCAACCGCCGCGGCCGGGATCGAACCCACGTCGTTCGGGACAGCAGCCGAGCACCATAGCCACTGAGCCACCGCGGCGGCAGCACATGGGTTGGCTTTCAGCGCCTGTAGACAAGCACAGGGAACATTTTAGCCCAGCTTGTACTATCGCGCTCAATATGAGTTGCAACGCGCGGTCATCGACCGGGGCTCGTTCCGTGGTGTGCCTCCTCCACACAGTCGCTCGGAATTCTGGGAGAAAATTTTTCCTGAGAGGGGGTGCTGTTGTTTCCTGGAACAGCAGTTTCTCCCAGAATTCCGAGCGACTGTGTGGAGGAGGCACACCACGGAACGAGCCCCGGTCGATGACCGCGCGTTGCAACTCATATTGAGCGCGATAGTACGGTGAGCTGTCAGCTCGTGAATGGAAAGATTTATAGTTTACCAATCACCTTGTGTTTGGCGCTATTTGGCCAAAGACGCCCTTGCACCACAAAAAAAAAAAAAAAAATCACCATCATCATCAAGACGGCCATCGAACCGCTCTTATTAACACCATTAACGCCCGAAACTACCATCACATAACACAATATATATGTTGGTCAAATGTTTATGGGAATCCCCCAAGGTGGAGTAGATTTGTAATAAGGGAGTAATTACTCATTGGCATCCACCCGAGCGCAGCCATACGGCTACAAAGGAAAGCTATACAGCTTTCTCAGAAAATTCGTAGTTAAAGAAAAATCCGTCCTGGTCCGGGGTTCGAATCCAGGACCACCGCTACACCGGAGCAGTCGCGCTACCAATTGGTAGAGAGACTGCTCCGGTGTAGCGGTGGTCCTGGGTTCGAACCCCGGACCAGGACGGATTTTTCTTTAACTACGAAGTTTCTGAGAAAGCTGTATAGCTTTCCTTTGTAGCCGTATGGCTGCGCTCGGGTGGATGCCAATGAGTAATATTACTCCCTTATTACAATATATATGTGCGAAAGGAAAAAAAAACATGAAAAAACTCACAGTTCATCTGCAAATGATGCTTGTACTTGTTGCTTGCTTGGTGACCGGAAACGGATGCGATGTGGAAGCGCAGCTGTAGTGAAAAACAGTTCTTTCATGAATGCGGTTCAGAGCATTTCAGAAGTTTTTGGCTGAATGATAAAAAAAAACAAAGTGGTTGGCATACTGCGTTTTTTTTTTTGCTATTTCTGTGCAATTTCGGAAATAATGTGAAATTGGTATGCTCCAGAAATATATATTCTTTCCTGTATTTAATATTTATTTTATTAATCCACCAGAAGTAGAGAGAGATACACTTGATTTGGCGACAAATAAAGCTCTACGCAGCAAGCGCCTTATGCGTACACGATACAGCGTCGTCACTATTACGATGTTGTGGACTGGACTTACAGAGCTGTGGACAGTAGCAAGTGGTCGGGTTCAAAAACTTATTTCCTGAAACGAAATTCATTTTGTTCGATTTCCCGAAAAGAAGATTTAACAAACGCAGCTACAAAACGAGCCATGGCTTTTTTTTATACTTAGACTGCCACTGTGTTCCCACTGACAGCCAAACACGTATGCCGATTGCACAAATCACACATACGTGGATGTTTTTTACATATATTACATTTTTGCTGGGAAGGCATTGGAATATATTTTCCTGTAGAATGCAGACTTGCCAATGTCACACAGTATAGTTGAAGTCGGGGTAGTATATGGTCTTTTTCGAGAAATTCCAACTGTTTGGGAGCATTATAATATTTAGAGCGACACTGCGAACAAGTCCGTGCAACTTTTTTTCGGTGTGCAACGTTCTATTCTCTTTCTGGATGTATAATTGATGTTTGTCCGGCAATTAAATTTCTGCCAAAAAAATCATATTCAATGACTTTACGACCAGAAAAGAACTATTGGATCCCAGTTTGGAACGGGGATAGATGTGCAGCCTCGCCTCAGGGATCTCAGGGTTGCAAAAAAAAATTACCGACGATTACGTTACTTCCTAATGCGAAATTTGAGCGCAGCAAATAAGCTGTTTCACCTTTTCGATAGATTGAGGCAAAGAAATCGAGCAACACATGTATGCGCTATCACAGAATTTTTTTTTTATTTTTCACACGTATTCCTTTAACAAAGACTCCACTAACAGTTCTTGACAGTCATGAAGGAAGCTTTGTGGTCGGAGAAATAGACTGATATATGTTCGACTTGGTACACCAATGCTTGATTCTCAAAGACGAGATCTATACAAGTGCCTCGCGAGGTTGTCACAGCCGTGGGACGCGTTACGAGCGAGAGGAACGGGATGTTCTCCCGCATAAGTGTTAGGAAATTGCTGTTTGTCTTTATGTCAACATTAAAGTCCCCCACTACTAACATCGGTGTGGATCGATGGACGGTTAATGCGAGTTGCAGGAAGTGCACGACGTCTTTCGTGAGTGCGGTAGGGGCGAAGTAGGCAGCTACTACCAGCAAGCCGTTGGGCAACTTTGCGGCGCACAGTTCGCCAACTTCATGTGACGTGCCAAACATTTCGACTGGTATTGCAGAGAGACCTGTGCGCAAGTAGATAGCGACTCCCGCCGCTCTGTTGTGGTCTCTGCGAGCACCACAGCAGTATAGGAAATCTATGATTTCGAGAGGCTCTTCGGGATCCATCCAGGTTTCAGCAAAGCAAAGTACAGATGAATGGCGCAGAATGTGATCGTGGTGTACGTCCTTGGCATGTGCGGCAAGGGAGCGTACGTTAAGAATGTGGGTGTGAATGATGAATCAAGTGCTGCCAGCGAATGACGCGTCCATTGGCTGTCTGCGTGTGTTACTGATGTGTGGTTAACATGTTAAGCTTCGCCTGTAAGAGTGGAACGCGACAGCGTCTTGCAACGCTGCCAGGGAGTCCACAGAACGCCATCGCCAATTCGGCTGTACGCCTTGCTGGACGGTAAATTTATTTTTTGAGGAAAGGAAATGTATCTCTCTCTCGCATATCTGGGTGGACACCTGCACCTCGCCGTAAGGGAAAGGGGGAAGATGGGAGTGAACGAAGACGCCGTATTAGCTAGACGCGCCTTTGTTCATTCCAAACCATTCAGCTGGCATTACGGAGTGGCTAGCGTGCTCGTATCGCACTCCGGAGACCCTGGTTCGATTCCCCAACTCGACCAATTTCGTTCTCGGTTTTATTGATTTATGCGGTCTAACTAGAAAGGTTAATTACGCTATTTCATATTTATATTCTTGTATTTCTATCCATCGTGTTCTGTAATTAACCTGCCAATTGTTGGAACTGTCTAGGATGTTCGACACAACGTATATGAAACGAGCAACGTCTTACTGAGTGGGGAAGTGCGTGGGGTGAACGCGGCTTCGTACTTATCTGTTTTTTTTTTTTAAGCAGCGTCTCCTTCCGCGGACGCTGTTGTCGCTGCGGCGCGCGTCCTTCTTTTCTTTTCTTCTGACCTCTTCATTCTCCTCTATATTAATTAGGCTAATTGATTAATTAAGCAATTAACTAAACTCAGTCCAACTTAGTTGCAGCATCACTATACGATCCCTTTGATTGGTTGCATGGTTACTAGCCAAAGTACAATTGGCCCCATTTGAAATTCGCGCACTGTGACGTCACGAGCATTTCGACCAATTGAAAAGCGTGACATTGGGGGCGGAGCTGGTTACGAGGCCGACGCCGACGACGACGCGAAACCCAGGAACGGACGCCAAAGAGCTGCGCTCTAAAAAAAAAGCGTCTTCACGCACTCTAGCTTGCAAAAACGCTCGGTGGTGGTGACACCTGTTTCATTTGCTTCAGTGAAACTAGTGCTTTGTCAACAGAAATAATTAATCTGTCATTACAGAACAACCTGTCTTTTTGCGCACCAGAAGGAAGGGAATCCGCTTTTTTTTTATCCTATTGCATATTGTTTACGAATTGACGTAAATTATGAACAAAAAACTGCGCCAAATTTCTGATTCGTCACTTCAGACGCCACAAGGTAGTGTGGAAGGGACGGCCATGCTAAACGTGTTGTTGCTGCTGATCCAACACTCGCAGGAACATAAATATTCTGAACCACTGTAACGAGGAAAGCACACGCCCAACCACACAAAAATCTAAAAGCAGGGAGATAGGGGTCATTTTGAGGAAGTTGCAATCGAATACTTATATATAAATCCTGTCAAATTCAGCTATATGTTCCCAAATTGATACGATCAGCATTGCACCTTCTGCGGTGAAGTGGCTGACTTATACCACATGGTACGGGCATGCCAGAAAAACCTAGTCATACAGAGAATCAGCAAACCAACAACCGAAGACTGGGAGGCGGCACTTTCCAGCTCACATTCGGGAGACCAGCTTTAGTTGATGAACACCGGGCAAGAGCGGCAGTAAAAGCCAATGGACTCCTGGAATGAGCTCTCTCTCTCTGCTGATCCTCTTATTTTTTCCCGTTTCCTACAGGGCTGGTACACTCCCTGCATGGAATAGGGACCTGATGCTGCCAAGTACCATGACCGGGGGATGGGATAGACAAGGATGGGGACTGAATTGAGTTTGTAAAACAATGTGCAAATAAAATGTGTGGATGATAACAAAACAGGTAAGAGTCTGTAGCCACTCTTAAATTTTACCCAGGGGAATATGGCTGATGTGAAGACTGTCTACAAATATTGTCATCGGCCTGATTTTTCTTTTTCTACACAGAATGCTATATCCATATTTCCATATGGCATCAACTGGTATCTTGGCAATGACGTAAACAATGATAATGCAATTCACAGATGTTGGAAAGTCTTTGTACTGAGCATTTATCAAGCAGCACAAAGCAACAAGCGGCATGAAAATCGATCCAGCCATTGTCATGCTACGTTGTCCACACGCAAGGCAGTCGGGTCGAAAAAAAATTTTGAGAAAACTGGCATTGAAGTTGCCCAGTGCAGTTCATGCCCATCAGAATGCCTCAGGGCTCTAATGTTCATTGTCTTTGGCTGTGGAGATCTTCCCCCTTCCTGCATGCCTTTATTTTTTGTTTTGCGGTCATTTTGAGTGTGTGAGCGCAAACTTGTGCTCCGTCGCCGATACCGGGCGACGCGGATCACGGACGCTTCCTTCTAGAAAATCGGCTACAACACAAGTCTGCAGTGATCGAAGCTCCGCCCACATTCAGGACCGCCGCACAGAAGGCTCCACGACGAAAAGGACGTCCGTAGTTAAAACTTGTCTTGTTACTTGAACAAGAAGCTAATCACAAGAAAAAGTTGCAAGCTCTACAATTTTAATACCTGGTTTGTTTAATGTAGCCAAACATTAAAAGGTTGATTTCATTTACTACTGTGATTGGCCAGCGGAGTAATACAGTACACCATAACAGTACGACGCGGACCGTGGCGAAGCGTTAGCAACTGCTGTTTTTTTTTAAAGTTGTATCCTACTATAAGCCGTTTTGTAGGGTAGAAAGCATGGTTCTAACTGTCCCTAGTACCCGCGGTACTTTAGTGGAGCGGGCGAGGTTACTTTCAACCTCAATCTACTTTCTGACCCTGTGTAGTGCAGAGCCAGGTAGACAATATGTCCCACACGTAGAAACAGAAGAAGAAAAAGCTAGACAACGTTCGTCGGCATCCTGATTAGCCAGCGGCGCATACCTCGCTGTTGCGAAAACGGAGTGGCACAAAATCGCATTATTACGCACAACAATGATACAGTGACAAATGCTGAAACTCGTGAATTTCGCCATTCAACGTCCGCAAGTGACAATGAGATGGTTAGTGCTGGATTTTGCGTCGACTCGCCATTAATTTTACACGCGATGTAAGTACAGTCGCGAGCAAAAAATATTAGCACAGATCACTGGCGATCAGAATTCGTATATCTCACCACGCGGCGCTGTGGTACGCAGACCTGCTTATCGGGCCGTTTCCATGTTTTGCAGCCTAGGGGGGGAGGGGGGGGGGGCGGCAGGAAGTAACCTTTATCAAGCGCGCACCGCCCGAGCGTTGAAGTGCCAACCCTACGTGACTGTGCATGCTGCATTTATTTTGGCTCGGTTATCAAGCAAAGATGGCTTCTTTCTATTACTGTTTTTTTTATGTCCGCGATGGTTTGTCAAAAGGAACTCGCGGGAACAATAGACTCTGCTTTAGCCAGTAACTTTGCTGGTCCGTGGCAGTCCAAGAATGGGAACGGCCCGGCACTCGTTATCAGCCTCTTCGCCACCGGCAGCGCCACGCTGGCCACGCGTTGTCATTCCGGCGCTCTGGTGTTCCGTCTCGTGTGCTAATCTTTTTACCCGCGACTGTACGTACAGACCTGGCGCCAAAAGGTTTTCGATTACACGTGACTGTGATTGCAGCGGGCGCCAGCATACAAGTGCTGAAAGAACATGAGAATATCTGAATTCGTGTTCACGCAACATCAATTTACGAACAGTTCTAGCACACCTAGCGCGAAATATTTTTCTAGCTCGTGCTGCCACTTACATTCGGACACTCACCGAACGCACTGGTAATTTTCACTGATATTTCCTAATTATTTAACCATATCACTTTACTCCCATGCAACTTAGACGTCAGGCAAAGTAGATCACAATTATCCGTTCGGAAGTTGCTCATTTAAATCAAGAAACAAAAGTGCGAAGCTACTCACCCTATAATACTTCGAAGGAATGAACTTCTCACGAGGTATTGAGTGTATATCCACTGTTGGGGCAGTTCCTGGTCCCGAGGGAATCGGAACACGTGTGCTTTACGGTCCAATGAATAAATGCCATCGCAGTTGGGCGCACAACACTTAATGGGCTTGAACAGAATGCCCTACAACTTAGATGTTTTGCTCGCGCTAAGAAACGTGTACGTACGAGAGAAGTGTCTGCAGGCAGCCTATGCGACAGACGAACTGAAAGCGCGGATGACGCGGATTAGCTCGATGACGCGCAGGTACGCTACGACGGCGTCTCCCCTCATTCACTAGCTTTTCAAACCGTTCGTTTCTTCAGCGGAGCGGTTCTTCACGGCGCGCACTCTCAGCTTTCATTAACATTTCAAACCGTCCGTCGTTTCCGTGACGGCGCGCTTCCCGAACGCTCATTTTTTATTCATTGCGCTGCGGCTCCGGGCATGATTTTTCATACTCCACTTGATGACGTAGCCTACGTCACTCCGGCGAGCTCTACGGCCTTGGGCTCCGGCCATAGATGAATGAATGAATGAATGAATGAATGAATGAATGAATGAATGAATGAATGAATGAATGAAGCTGGATCTCAGTTCCCCAGATGGCGCAGCCTCTAAAATTGGCTGCTCCGCTCACTTGAACGAAAATTGTTCCGCAGCCGACAATAGTTTTTTGCCGATTCCAGAATATCCAGGCAAGTTTCGACAATAAATTATTCATCGAAAAACGCAGACTATCATAATCTGCCTTGTGGTCGGTGGTTGAGCACAAATAGGCCAGTAGTTTGCGCAGAATTCCTTGCAACCCGAGCAGATAAAAACGGAACATGCGTTAACTCCGGCGAAACCTGCATAGCTCTTTTCCTTTGTTTTTCTGGAATACAGGGTTCTGCAAACAATGCTCACATTCCAGGCTTCCAACTTTCTTACTCCATTGAAATAACAGTAGATATTACACGAGAACTACGCATAAAAGTACGAACCGAAGGTTGAAAGAAGCGGCTTTTGCCGCTTTTTCCGCTGGAAAGCACAGCAGACGGGCGACTTCCGGGGAAAGCCACCAAACTTCCGGTGGGCTTGCGCTCTCACTTTGGCTGGCTTCGGCGGGAAGCTGAAATGTGTCATCCAGCCACAAGGCCGATAACCTTTTCTTTCGTTACATTAGAATATTGTTTTAATGGCCTGATCCAGTATTAGACCAGGCATGTTGCGATTCCTGTGACCCGTCGGTACAAAGAAAAATGACCCAAACAGCATCAGCATCATCAGTGCCGGCGTTGCAGCGTGCACGGCGTAGTGGAGGTAGCATGTGCTCGCGTCTGTAGCGTTTTAGACGACCACGAACGAAGTATTCTGGAGATTTATAAATAATTGTTGCTAGCTTCTTTTGTACAATGGAAACGCGTGAAGAACCGTTGCCCTGCCGTGTTATTTCGTGGCTAGACTTCTTGCTGGACGACACCTTGCTAGAGAAACACCTCTCTAGCGAAAATCCACACCCCTGCGCGTTCGAGCTGGTCATTCAGTTTTTGGCAAATGCGACAGAGCCACCGCAGCAAGGACCAAACGGAGGCCCCGCACCTCCTGGAAACAGCCTCCCAGGCACGGCCAACTTGGACGGCGCACCAAATGAGCTGGGAGACAGCTCTCCCGAGGAAGACCCAGGCAACCGAAAGACGCAGCCGCTGAAGCTGTTGGCTCTGAAAGCTGCAGCTTTTCTTGGCTGGGACATGGACCTTCTCGAGAAAAAACTACCGCTGACGATGCAGCAAACATTGGTTGCAGAGCTTGAGAAAGCAGCTGGTTGCAGCGAACTGAATGAAGAACAGAGACTGAACAACCCAGACGCAGCGTTTGCGTGCATGATGAAGTCCCGCTGGGTAGTGAATACTCTGGTGCGGTCCTCGGTGCCGGTGAAAACTTCTAAAGTAGTTGCTGTTCAGCTTCCGGGGCAGGTAGACCCAAAAGTGGTGACACCAGAAATGGCTGATACGATCAGAAAAAAGTGTGCTGAAGAAACGGAACAAGCTGTGGCGTTCTTGGAGAAGCTGCTGTCCCGGCGTGCAGCGGGCGAACTGAGCGTGCGGATTCCCACACTGCAGAGCTTCTCCGTCGTCAAAGCAGAGCTCGTGGAGCCGAAACACGAGTGGGAGAAAGGCATAATGGCCTCTGCTGACGATGTCTGCTGTCAGGTGTCGTTCGAGCTCGGGGCATTTCTTTTCTACAAGGAGAACTACAGGCGAGCTGCGGAGCTCTTTGAAACTGCTCTCTCACTTTACCCCAAGGTATCGAAGAAAATGATCTGCCACCTAGACTTAGAGCGGCTGAAGGGCTTCTGTGTGGCATGTCGGCCAACCGCCACTAAAAAGTGCATCTCCTTGTTGGATAAGCTCAAGGCTAGCTTGCACGGCAACTGCAAGACAACAGTGGCCGTATTGCTCGAGGACAACCTCAAGCGGGAGATCTCCCTGTGGGAAAGAGAGACCGCCGAGCTCTACGTACTCCAGCATGTTGCTGGTACAGAGGTCGCTTCGCATGTACTGCTCTGTAATGCTGTGCGCCGTGTAATCAGTGGAGAGCTGTTTGTATGTGGGGCTCAGCTGAACTTGGCTTCCCTCAACAAAGGTTGCGTCATCTTTCTTAACGAAGCACTGAATGCTGTTTTCCCAACGCTGAGTGCAAAAGAAATCGGCTTCGTGAAGAATTTTGTCGGGTATGTGTGCAATGTCTCCACGGATGTCGCTAAGGCACTTTCCTGTTCAGGTGTGCTACACAAGTACTTCCCATCGGAAGAGGTGACGCCAGTAGCGGAAGTTCCACCCAAAATTCCTCTGGAGAGGGTATCCTTCTCTGAAAATGCAGCCACTAAGAGAGGAAGGATGGAGCAGGCGCTCGTGGCCTCGCATGACCCGGAGGAGATTCTGTCTCTCGTCAAGATGCTGCAGGAGGTGTCGCCATCAATCCGGCTGGCATCCCTGAACGCACACTGGCAGCTGACTCGCAGCCTTCGAGAGTTTCATCGGGGCCTTCCACAGCAGTGGCAAGACCACATGTTTGTCCTTGTGGCCAAAGCCCTCGAGCTACGTTCACTCAAGCTGTATGCGCCTGCACTGCAGCTGTTTCGTGCAGTGGAGGCAGACCTCAGTCTGCCCCAGTGGCGGCGCCTGACAGCGCTGCTGGTGGCCGAGATGCACTACACGGAGGCCCTGCAGGCAGCCGATGCGTTGCCGCTGCCAGCCAATGCCCAACGCCGGCCAGCCGACACCATTCAGCTGGCACGCAAATCCCTGCTTGCATACTATGCTGACGCCGACAAAGATTATCGGCCTTGCCAAGAAATGGCCGAGCTCTGCTGCACACTGCTCCTAAATTTGGCTGAGTGGGACGTCTTCTCTGAGATTGGAAAACCGCAACAAGCATCAATAGGTGTATTTGAGTTGTCCAAGGCGCTGGCAGCAGTCTGTAAGGATGTCTGCACAAACAAGATGACCCGTTCTATCGCCCAGCAGCTGTGGGATCCCATGCTCTCGATGTTGGTGGCATCGGGAGGACAGCAGAACAGAAGGCCTGCCAAGGGAGGTCCCAGAGATGGCGGGCAGCGGGATGCCCCTTCCGTGCCAAGCCTTAGCAGGCACACGTTTCACTCTTTCCTGCAGCAAATGAAGGACAACTTGGCCCTGACTCTACTGCTGTCGTGTCTTGCCAAGATGTACAACATCTTGAGGGATGACAGTGGGTCTGAAGTGTGCCTGGAGTACCCGCAGTTGTGGCCAACAGCAATCACCAACCCCTCAAACTACTGCAAGTCAACCGTGACAGATGTATTCCATGCCACACTGCAGCACTGCCTGGCTACCAACGGCTCCCATGCGGGGTGGGTCAAGGCCCTGGCAGACTTTAGCTACTCGCAGGGCCATCACTCGGCAGCGCTCAAGCACTACCTGACTGTGCTGCTCATGACGACCGACTACTTCACACAGCCGGCTCCGGCGTCCCTCGTGGATGACCTGATGTACAAGAAGATGTCCCACTGCTGCAGCAAGTTGCAGTGCCACACGCAAGCTGCCCTGTTCTGTCAGCTGATGGAGAAGCCGGACTACGGTGCAGCGTTCAAAGCCTTGAACGAGCGCCAGTGCCAGGACAGTTGCGACTCGTTGTACGAGCACGTGTTCGACATAACGCTGCTCGAGTTCCTGATACACCTGCACACGCGTCGTGGAGAGCTGGAGTCACGCCAGAAGGCCCTGCACTGCATGGGCCTGTTGGAGCTCAATGCCAGCAACAATGAGGAAATCCAGCGAGAGGCGGCCAACGTGCGCCGGGGGCACTTTTTGCGGGTCATGGCCAGACAGTACCTCTGAGTTGCACAGACAGTACAGAATATGATTAGCATTCTGCATCGATACTAACTGCCACCTTTGAACTAAGCCGAGCTCGGCCTTATTTGAACTGCTTCGACATAAGCGGGTGAAAGTTGCACGCAAAATTCCATGCGTGCGCTTCAAATTCCGGTGCTTCTTTGAGCTCATAAACATGCTCATTGCCTTTCTCCTGTGATAATGCATCACGTATGCAGTAAAAACTGTGATATGCAAATTGTCTATAGCAAAATGAAGCAGTATTATTTAGGTTGCTTGGTAAAGTTGCCCCAAGAAAAGTTTGCATTTATCATCAAGTATATTTCTTGTACGAATGTTTTCACTATGCCTTAAGGCACAAGATATTAAAATGTCTGCTGGTACATCTTTCATTTGTGTCCATACATATGCGAAATTCAGCACAAGCTGTAAAAGTACAGCCAAGTCAAGCCAAATGTCCTAGCAACTACGTTTTGTTTTCACCAAGTGTTGAATGCACAGTGTACTGTTCATTGCGCAACCAAGAATGGAAGTAACAAAATTTTCATGGAGTTGAAGTGATTGCCATCATCACCAGCCTAAATGTGTCCATTACAGGACAAAGGCCTAAAATATCTCCAATTAACCCTGTCTTGTGTCAGGCTGTGACCACCTATCTCCACCAACCTCTCAACATTGCCCACACATCTCACTTTCTGCCACTCCCTGCTACGCTTCCCTTTCCTTAGAATCCACTCTCTTACTCCATGGTACCACTACTTACTACTGGTACCACACAAGTTCTTAGGCCGCCACGGTGGCTCAGTGGTTATGGTGCTCGGCTGCTGACCCGAAAGACGCGGGTTCGATCCCGGCCGCGGCGGCTGGAATTTCGATGGAGGAGAAATTCTAGAGGCCCGTGTACTGTGCGATGTCAGTGCACGTTAAAGAACCCCAGGTGGTCGAAATTTCCGGAGTCCTTCACTACAGCGTCTCTCATAGCCCGAGTTGCTTTGGGACGTTAAACCCCATAAACCAAACTAAACAAGTAATTTCAGTCTGATGAACTTTGTCGCTGCACATTTCCTGTGCATAAATTTAATGGCCATTCTTACAGTTTGTAATGAAATTAATTGCTCTTACTCACCAAGTATGTGCGTTGTAAGCATCTGGAGGAAGTTACGGCAATCACTCCAATTTCAGTCTAATAGGCCCAACTTTTCGGGGCATTCTCTGGACCAGCAAGAACCGTACAGTCGCGGGTTCCTTCCACTAGCCTAAAATTCAAACCGTTCAATTGGAAAGTTCTTGTACTCTCTTGAGCCTTAATGCCACCACTACTCCCCTCAAAAAATATTCTCCAAGTTGCTGTGTCTTCCACAGCAACTTGTCATCTGGGTAGCTTGTGAACAGTCACGACTGCTTGTTTGTTAAGCTTGTTATGGCCTGTCTGCAGACGAATGGAACTTACTAACTTTTTGCCATCGGGCTTTCTCAGCAAGTTTACGCAAAAAGCAGCAATTGGGCACACACAAGGTTTATGGGATTGGCAAGCACTTGCATAGTGGTACAACACAGTCCTGTATAGAAGCAAGTGAATTGAGACAGTTGTACTACGCTGCTGGTGGCTATGATGCAATGTTGCAAATAGTGCCATGGTTGCAAATGCTGCGTGTCTACTCTGAAGCCAGCCTTCTGCAGGTCATGTCGAACTCCACTTTACCAGTCTGCCAACAGCCTTCAGTGTGGCATCCTCTTGGTTCTAGTACATATACGGTCAGAACAGTGCGTCAAGCAGCTTCTCGACAAGCGCACAAATCCACTGAACCATTCCACAGGCCTGAAGTAAGTAATGCAATACTTCCACATGCTAGTGCTTCCAGAACTGAATCTTTGGGCTGCTCACGTTATACTTCAACCAATTTGCAGCAAGTACTTCAATTGAGGAGGAATCTTATCGTGTACTTAGCATGGTTTGGTCTCCACCGGGAAGCTGTTCACTTGTGAAGTGAGAAATTGGGCTTTTATATCGTGCATTGTTTCTCATGGTGCTCTCCATGCTGGGACTCGAAAAACGGAACATACTTGGAGCCTTGAAACAAACTGTGTAGGTGCCTGTGGTCGAAGATGAAGAACAGCAACATGCAACACATCTACAACAACTAGCTAGTTGCCACAGACACGTTGACAAGAGGAGAACACAATGGCTGCTTTGGGTTCCTTACTCTGGCTTGGCAACAGGCAGCAGGTGCTGCTCACGTTTCGCACACAGTACATCTCATTTCCAAGCATGACGTCGATGTACTATCAGCAACAAATGAGACAAATAATAATAGTAATAAAAAAAAAACAAATCCCAACACAAAAATATAATGGGGGTCCTAAAGAGCAAATATAAGCGAGGTTGATTAACATTGTCAGTGCGTGAAGTTGGGCTAGTTGGTTGTCCACGATTACAGCAACGGCGCAAAAAATGGGACATACAGAAGAGACAACTGAGCACTCGTGTTTTCTCTGTTGTTCTGTTTGTAGTTTTTTTTTTGCGCTTATTCTTAGTCAATGATGAACACCTATAAAAGAGTCTTCACACCTTCAAGGTGGAATTAACCAAAACTAGTATTCAGCATCCCCTGGCCGAGATGTTATTTTGCTGTTTGTATTTCATTTGTACATCTTCGACTAAAAGCGTACCAAAGGCAACTTCAGTAAAATCAAAAACTACTAGTTTTGCAGGCAGCCTGGAATGATTGTATGCAGCCTAGTTCTGAGTGTGCAAATTGCACAGTGCATCATTAAATCTTGTGCAATGTGTTCCAGATGCAAATAAATATTTTTGCCAAAGTCATCTTCCCTAACCTTAGGTTGATGGCAAGTCTACCTAGCTAAATGCAAACAGGTGAAGCACCTGCAGCAGGACACGAATGGCAGAAAGTTTAGTTTAGTTTAGTCTATTTGGTTTAACCCCCCAAAGTGACTATTGCTATGAGGAACACCGTAGCGGAGACCCCGGATAATTTCAACTACCGGAGTTTCTTTAATGTGCACTGACATCGCACAGTGCACAGGCCTCTAGCATTTCACCTCCATCCAAATGCGACCGCTGTGGCCGGGATCGAACCCGCGACTGTCACGGAACAACCACCAAGGTGAAAAAAATGAAATAGAAGAAAGTTGCCTTTACAGGCAGTTATTTATTGCGTATAAAAACCAGAAACTTTGCATTTCCAGCACATGTGTGCAGACACTTGGAGGGTACACACCTGGAGTTTCAAGCACTGCAAGCAGTTCAGAGAAGGCACCGCCCATCTGAGACTGTGCGCAGGGCTTTACCTACAAGCACCTCGGAAATGCTGATCCCTTTGAGGAAACGTCAGCTTTCCACACCGGATGTTGGAATCACACGGGACATACATTCACGCTGCAAGCGGTGCAGTTACTGCAGCTCCACCTACTAACAATTTCCGTTAAACACTGATTTCAATTCCAACGCTCAACTTTGAGAAACACTGAGGAAACTGAATGTTGACTCAACCCGATTGTTCTGTTTCAATCTTTTTTTTTTCCCAAACTGAGGATTCGTATGGCATGCCATGGTACGTTTAACATTCCAAAGACATCCTAAAGACATCCCGAAAACATCCCAAAGTGACACATGAGCTATGGGGGGCCCCCGTAGTGCAGGTCTCCAAATGAATTTAGACCACCTCGGGTTCTTCCACTGTGTGCCAACATCGCACAGCGCATGGGTGCTTTTGCACTTCACCCTCATCGAAATGCAGCTGCCGCGACCGGGATTCGATCCCACAACCTTGGAGCAGTAGGTGGAAGTGCAGCAAAAAAAGTAAGACGGTCAGTGAGAAGCCCTGCACCATCAGGTGAGAATGAAATAATGCTAAAAAACCTTGAACTGAACTGAGAAAAAGGCCAAAGTATGAACTGTTTTGAGAAGCAGGCAGAAGGAAACGCAGGATATAAAAACACAAAGACAACAACATACAAAAAGGAATAACAATAAATAGGGACGAAACTCGTTTAGCCTGTCCAGCTGCCTCTAAATAAAAAAAAAAATAGGTCGTGGCCTCAACAAAAACAGATGCAAAGCTTCTTTCACTAGTTAGTAAGGCTCAGGTTAGCAGGACTGGTTTAAAGCATACTGGGTGCAGTCTGCAGATGTAACCGTGCACGACACAAACACAAAAAAGAAAACAAAAAGGTCTTGCAACAGTTACTCGCAAAGCCTTAAAAAAATGTGCGGCACAAAAAAGGAATCCAATCCACGAAGTTCTGCAAAGTGCACCCCTCGGAAAAAAGGCAAGCGCAACTCCAAAGCATGGCCCTTCACATCAAGAACCAGTCATCCACAATGCTTTACAGCCTACTTTCCAACCGCTGCATCTCCCAATTTGTTCACACCTGTCGCAGACCTATCACAGCAGTAATGCCAGCTAATGCTAAGGCTGGTTAAACAGCCAGCGAGATGCAAACGTAAATCGGCGACCTCTAGTTTCGTCCGAAGCTCCTGGTCTTTTGATTATGAAGGTCGGTGCAAGCAGCCAGGTGACAAGAAGCTCTGTTTCGTCGAGATGCCACGGTAATAATGCATTGGTTCTCAAAACCACAAAAAAAAAAATAAACAGCTAAAAAATGGAATGTTCAACCCTCAGCAGTCAACGCTGATGCCCCATGCACGCAAACAAAGGAAGCTTTGTTCATAAAACCTCAACAAACAACAAGCACTGCTCTCATTCTTACTGTACCGAACTACCAGCAGCAAGCCCCACCATTCTGGGGACATGCAACACAAGAAATGCTCGCTGCCTTCATTGCACGCATCAATGCAACATCCAAAGGGGCTCTGACATGAACGTCTTAAGCTAAGGCAAGGTGCTTATTAAATAAAACCAACGAGTCAAGATAATGAACAACCCCAGACTACTAATTCCTTCCGCGTTAGTGTAGTTCACTTTCAAGAGTTGGTAGAAAGTCACATGCGCACCACAACGCGGTTAACAACCTGGTGACCTCACAGATCTTTGACATCACATTTTTTGTAAACGCTGCAGCGCTTAGCGCTTTCAAAACCTGCTGCCTAAGCAGAATGGTGTCACTTAACGCAAGTAACATAAGCTTCGTAAACCTAGATAAACAAATTTTCGGCGAGGGTTCTGGGTGTTGCCACATTGATGCCTGCTTCTCGAAGAGGCCAGCAGTGAAACCTTTATGATATTAGCACATTTAACACACAGCTGTTATCAATACATGACGCAAAGGCATCAACAAATATACTCGGCAGTAGTACTGACAGGTTAACTTGGTTTTACAAATTGCACCGTCAGGACCTCATTAGCAATCATACCCATTCCAATGCCACGTTAAAAATTTTGCCACAGTGCAAGATTTGTATTCAGCCTTCTTTTTAGGGCTAAGGGTGCTAAATGCATGCGTTGGTCCATGCAATAGACAGGCACTGTGTTCGCACCTAGGGGTGAATAGACTCCACCAAAATCTGTTGACCCCAAGGCAGTCACTGATGCACAGTCAATGCACTACACATTTGCACGTGCAGAACATTTCGCAATGTTCACAATTTTCCTAGCGACAATGTATGTTTTCTAACAGGAAATTTTGTGCTTTGTTATAAAATGAATCCCGGGTATAACAAATGCATTTGCTATGAAAACAGCCCCGTGATAACAAACCTGACAGTACAGCCCTGAGCAAGCCCACTCACACTACACAAATGTCATGCTCGCAAGCCAATAGAATCAATTACAACACTAAGGTCACCGGCAGACAATTAAAACAACACAAAAACGCCACCAAGGAGAACAGCAGCGAACAACGTAACCTGTTCCCTCATCCTACCTCATCTCATCTGGCATTCTTAAATGCATTCCACAAACCAGCTGTGCAGAACACCGGGGGCAACGCCTAAATGACATCATAAAACAAGTACAACAGTGGCCACACTTTGTGATGGAGAAAAGTCAAGCACTGCCCAATCTCCTAAGTCAATGCTCGTGAAAGGAGTACGTCACAAGGCGCGTGGTTATGGCTGAGCCTATATTTCGCAGCCTGTGAATGCACAAGTCATGCGATGGTGAAGTGACTTGCGTGTCTAAAGAACATACGCATACAAAAAAAAATGATGAGAAATGCATTGCTGCCGACACAGCTGCACAGGAGTGAGACATGCTGAAGCCCATGTCTGTGTGGTGCTGAGTGCAAGAGTAGGAAAACAGGACGGAGCTGAGTATCCTATTCTTTCTTTAGCTCCCTGACATGCGACTAGTGACCCACAGGGCGCACCGGGTGTAGCAGCCATATGCATTCAACCATGCGATGCGCGGATCATCCATTTATAGATGCACATGACAGCTGTGCAAAGTCCGGATACAGATGACACTTTGGCATGGGTGGCATGCTTCTCTGAAGTCATGTGACACTCACATGTGCAGAGTAGGTGCACAGTAGATTACTCGGCTATGAGTGATACTCCTTCATATCTAATTGAAAGGAGAGACTAAATACGTAAAGCATCGAAAAAGGCCTTCAAAACCATCAGCAGTTTGTTCTTCTTAGTTATGTGCAGTGGCAGTGCACCCAAGGCAGACATGAAGTGCAAGCAAATTTATCTAAAACCTTGCAAGACAAGAAAATTATGCGGCTAGTGTTACATCTCAAGTAAAACCCATAATTGGCATTAATTATGGACTGCACTGTTAGTATCCCACCACACTATTATTAAATAGCTGCCATGACTAAAAAACTAACAGCCAACCTTGGGTTTGGTACGAAGTATCTTTGTGCTTCGTGGCTTTCTGCGTATTTGGTGTGGACGTGGGGAGTGCGCAAAGAAATCTGAGATGGAGACTAGTTAATCAAACTCGGGATGAGCTAGATCCCCCCTCCTGGTCGAATGAGAATGGTTTTGCAGTGTTACCGTTACAGTAGTACATTATCCTCCGTACAGTGCTTCAGGTGCAGCGTGCCATGATCTTTGTCAGTGTGGCATTCCTTGTTGAAAGTTCCCACACCATGCGAGTGGCTCCAAATGTGCGAGGACTGAATTCTTTTCACGTCACAAAGCAATGGAGTGCTGAAGATGTAAAGCTATCTACTTTCACGGTACAATCGGGGGGATGCTCTCAGTGTGCTTGAAGTTCAGCTTCACCAGCACACGCACTGCACCACTAGTTCAAAGAGGCAATGAAGTTTACTTCACTGCTTTAGATGCCTTCAAGTTATTCTAGAAAGTATAGTACTATAAAAGTCAGTTACATTAAGGAGCAGGTCAGAGAGGGAAATGTCTTCCCAAGTTAACGGTGCTAGTCACATGCCCTTTGTTCTTTTACCTGCACAGGTGGAGACTCGGTAAGGCACACTCGTGGTGGTGTCTTTCGCACTCGCAAGACCCTAAAGGGGAAAGAGTAGAGTAAATAAAGCTCCTGGCAAGAGTGGCGAGTGACCGGACAAAAAATGGCACCGCTCCTTAGACATGGGCATGGCGTCGTGAAGGCACCTTAATGTGTTCTCGTTTCTACTACTACAAAACTGTGTCGCAAGCTGCGGAATTACGAGCACGAACCGTGCCATTCCTACACGACAGTGCACGAAGAAGTTTCTAGCAGTCAAGATCGTGCTAAACTTGAAGCTGCACACCCTATAAACGCCTTCCTGGTCAATTCACTGGACGCCATTCTACATATTAGCCCCGCAAACTTGGAGGAATCTCACAAGGTAGCGTAAATTTTGAGCAGGCAAAATAATTACAATTAACATCCATTAAAGGCACAGCAATATAGCTGCAAAGGAGATCTACAGAGGTTTTTCAATTTGTAAGGTGCTGCCTTGAGGTGTTGATTCACTGCGTAGCCATGCTGGCCAACCAAGTAGAGAGCCTTAGACTTCGAGTAGATTCGAGTACAAAACAGATTAAATTTTCACTGATACATGAAGAATCCGAGAAACTTCTGCGGCTCTCCGTAGCTGGTGTATGGCTACGCATCAGTAAATGTAAACTAAGCGTTTCCCTATTCACAAATGCCAAGCCTCAAGTTCTACCGGCTGCTATCTAATGGAACTCTTAACTTTGGGCATATCACTTTTTGTGCACGAGTGTTGACTTGGACCACAAAATAAGGTACAGCAAGAGAGATCCATGGATGTGTAGAGTTGCTGCTGTACTGAAATAGAGGCCTAGGAGAGCATCTACGCAGACTGAAGAAAAGTCTCTCACAAATGTTTTGAAAAAGAGTAAAACCAGCCCTCTTACCACCAAATACAAATGCATCTACGTATATCTCACCAAGAAGAATGAAAAGGTCAAAAAGCCCAGTAAACAGCTGACTAAAATCAGACTTGACGAATTCCTATTGCTGCCTTAAGAATCAATTCGTAAGTCGCATCAAGAAAAAATGAAAGTGAAAACCTCTAAATCCTGCCGCAATTCGGCTCCCCCTAGTCAACAACTTCCAGGCCCTGTCCACTTCAGGCAGGCAGAAAGTGACGGCTGAGACTTTAGAGCCTTTCCCAGAAAGCATGGCGGACGCGAAACTTTCAACCGTGGGTCCTACACACAGCCCAATTTTTTAGGCCATCCGCTAACGCCAAGCCGTGCCAATTAACTTCAGGCATAGAGAAAGCATTATAGGATGCTCCTGCAAAACAACGGAAGTTAGCACTACGACTTTCGCTGTCTGGACGGGCTTCAGCTGAGCACGACAGCTGAAATAAAGCTTAGACGCATGCACATGCCAGCCCTGCTCAAAGCACAAAGCTTCTTGAAATTACGTAGAAAGAAAAGGGTCACCAACGAGAGTTTCTTGAGCAGCACTTCATCCACCTCAAGAATGCCGGGAAGTGCACACTTTGTATTTTGCTTGGGTACTCTTTGGAAAATTACACATGGGTTCACCTCTTTAAACTTAATGCAAGTTGAATGCTTGCCACATCAGGCAGGTATGGAAATCAGCGAATTGTTTTGTGGAAATGAAAGTCGTCTGGTTAGGAATGAACCCAAGTTTTGTGCCACAAACCAACCATGAAGTTTGCACTTCGTCCCGGCATTCTTGCGCTGAATGAGCTACCGCAGTACCTCCTTTCCCTCTAGGTAATTTCGAGAAACCGTATGGTGCGAAGCGCTCCTGAAATGGCCGCGAAATCAAGTGAGCGCATTCTCACAAACTGACACATGCAAGCATGGCATGCACATGCTGGAATGTGCATGCCATGTGCACGCTTTGGCTTGTGCCCCCAAACACCACGGAATGGAGCTGAAAGGAAGGAAAAGGGCGCGGTGGCGGAGCTAGGTGGCGCTAGGCACCGGGGGGCACCACGGCTTCGAGTGTGTCGGCAGCCTGCTGGATGACCTGCACCAGCAGTGAGTAGTGTTTCCTCATTCCACCCAGGAACGGATTTGGATCGGCGGGTGAGCCCAGCTCGTCGATGATACGTGAAAACTCGTCGCTGATGCCTGGGAACATCTCGTCCACGTACGTGGGCCGCTCCGGAGGAGAAAGAACCAGGTGCCTGCGGACACAAAACCTCGCATTCATGAAGAAAAAGGTGACACTGCTCCTCACAGCGGTTCTGACGAAACAGAGCGTACATTAAAAAAAAAATAGACTAATAATAATAATGATAATAATAATAAAAACGCAGCTTACAAGAACGACGCTCTTAAAGAGTTCACAGAAAAAGGAATATGGCAGTTCATCTCAACGCCGAATGTGGGACTAAAGCCCTATATGCTTTCCCTCAACCTCTGTAAAGCCATCACCTTTCGCAGAGATGCCTTCATGGCAGAACAATAGACCTCTCCCTGATGTAAACAGTGAGACGCCAAAAAGGGGTGCCCCGATGGGCAAAATCGTCGACTTTCGGTTCTGAACCGGTTTTTCTGGTGCCGAGCGCTCCCCCACCGCCTTTGTTCCCCGATTCGAAACGCCTCGCAGCCTTTCTTCTCCCAGTGTGAGCCTTCTCGGTACTGCGCATGTTTTGCCCATTGGGCCAGAAACACGTGCGCTGATGACGTAGGCCGGGAGAGGTCTATTGCAAGTTGGAGCCTATTGGAGTTGGAGTCTATTGTCTGTTGGAGCTGCTGCTCATCCACAGTGGAAAGATGTGCAGCATCTTTAAAATCAGAGCAACACATGAGATGACAAGCAAAAGATTAACGCTTATACTGTCTACTTTCTTTGCCCATGTCTTAAGTGCTGTGCTTATTTTCTTGGTGCTAAATCGCGAACCTGAACATGATGCTACAACAGTCACTTGGTACTAAAGTGTAGCCACCTATCTGAACTTGCCTTTGCGTGAGAAACTGACACTAATTTATGCGTCTTAAATTATGCACAACAAGCACTTTGCACGTTTCAGAGAAAATTAATTAGCATGGTTTTGGTCAGCTGAAACACACCCTGAATGTGTATTGCCCATAGAGAGGTAACACGTATAGGGAAGTAGTGCTGATACTGGAAGCCTGTTGGCTCAGTTTGGATGGGTAGGCTTCATAAAAGTCTATGACACGAAGGTCAAGGCCAACAGGTACCAAGTTTGACACCATGAGCTGAAAAATTCAACTATAAACAGTCCGTCTGTTTGACGCAACACTGATATACTTACGGTGCCAAATGTATGTCTTCTGTACATGGCCAGTGAGACTGCGAGAAGTTTTTTCTTGTCACAAGAAGACCTTACACTTACAAGAAACTCATAACACTTTTATGATAACCGGTAATATAGTATTATAGCACAGGGTGATTCTATGCTTGCGTAAGGTTTTGTTGTTTTTTATGGCAACCGAAGTATTACAAGACATTTTATTCATACATTGTGCACTCAGTAATATATTTGTTTATTCAACGGCAGTGCCAAGCACCAACGTGAAAGTCCGAAAACCATGCACTTCTGGTGGACTCCTTCAGAACACTGAAGACTTTGCGTAATGCTGGACACAGACAAACAAACATAACAACACAAAAACACCAAAGTACGCCTAGCAACTGCAGTTTCAAAATGCTGATGAGAAAATACTTGCTTACAGAACAGTTCTTTGCCTCTCTCTCCGCTGACCTTCTTTTCTTCTTTAACCCTTTGAAGGTTTTTGCCGTATATGTACGGCGGCGGTTTTCTGTCCCGCAAGGTCTTCGCCGTACGGGTATGGTTTCGATATTTCGTTGCTCCAAAATTTTGCTCCAAAAGAACAATGCGTGCTCACTGGGGCATGCTGCCACCTCTTAGGGCTTACAAGAAGTGTTTGAATTTTGTGCTGCCTTCTTACGGAGATAAGCAGAACTTATGTCTAGCTTTAGCGCGGCGGCACAGACTGCGGCAACACCCCTTTTGTAGTTTCGGTTTCGCCGCGTGATCGCAACGGAGTCGCGCGAAATTTGAGTTTTCTTTTTGTCAGCACTATCTTGCAGGGGCTGCCGAAGTTGATTTCTATCTTTATTGGCGCTGCTCTTAGCTTGCTTATCACCGTTGCTCGCGAGGTATTCTCGCCCTCTGTGGCAATGCGCCTACGCGGTTTCGATTCCGCCGCGGGATCGCAACGGAGTCGCGCGAAACGTGTTTTCTCTTTGTGGGCACTGTTTTGCAGAGGTGGCGAAAGTTGATTTCTATCGTTATTGGTGCTGCTCTTAGCTTGCTTATCACCGTTGCTATTCTATTCTATTGAACATTTTCCAGTTGTGAGTGATGCTGTCACCAAAGTACTGTTCCTAATTTTTTTTGACTATTTATTCTCGATTATACGCATTTTGTAGATTCAAGATCCGCAATAAAGTAATTTGACCACCTGGGAAAGTTTTCTTCAAAATAATTCGACCCTCAAAGGGTTAAACACTTGATATCAACTGAGGCAATGCTCTTCAAGGAGTTTAATTTCCCTGTTTCCAAGTCCAATGAATGGCATGCACATACGATTTGTGAACAGTTTTATGCAGCGTGCCCTCTTCAGAATAGCAACAAGCGACTCACTTTTTGTAAGGGTTCTGCGGCAGTCCCCTGTGGTCGAGGAACACCCGTTCCAGCAGCAGCAGCTGGTCATTGACCATCCGGATGGCCATGGGGCTGTGGTCGGTCAATGACACGAAGCACCGTCACACACCACAGGCACGCTTCATGCACAACTGCCTTGCCGCAGCCCTTGAGCTCTCTATTTCAGTATTCGCTTGTTTATCTCTTCTGCATATGCTGACCATCAATTTGCTCCCCGCACTTACGAGAACTGGGGTTATGAGAGGGCAAGGTCAGGATCAACACAAATAGTGAGTAGCACATTACGTGCTAAGAAATTATTGCACATAAAGAGCAGAGCATATGTGCAGTTCAAAGAAATTGCAACGCTCAAGCCACGACAAGCAAAAAAAAAAGTAAACAGTGTTATGGAGCAGCATATGTTAGTAGAAAACCTGGCACCTAAAAAAACATCTGCGAAATCTGGAGGTGCTGAATGTGCTCGCAAAACAAGACCCAAAAAGAAACACAGTTCTGGCCCTTTACTAAAAGAAAGAAATGACAACAGCTTGACCACCAGGACCAACAACAAGCATTTCTGAATTACCTACATCACATAAATCAGACAGAACCCAGAAATGAACGAAGTGGTCCCCATTGGTGTTTAGCACAGTAGTAGTCACAGACCGCCTTTACTGCAACCAGAATGTGACGAGGGAAGACTTGCGCAGTGCACACAACGAAAGAACTCACTCTGAGGAGTCCAAGCCGTTCTGGCGTGAGTGGAAGTTGAAGGCTGCCACCGAGAAGTTGTGCACGGCTGCATCCAGAAGGCCTGGGGAAGCAACAAGAGGTGCATCCAGGCCACAGGTTAGGGTGTCTTTCCCAACAACACACTACTCTCGTCAGTAGAGTCTTCAGACTTCACAAGAGGCTGTGAACTTTCCCATTGGGCTAGAATGCGTTAATGATGATTTTCTGGAACAGGTTTTTCAAGCTAAGTGGTACGCTTCAGGCAGCGGTTCCATAGTTCCCTGGACAAGGCAGCCTGCATGTCGGATCAGCTGAACTGGACATTGGCCTCATTTGGTGCTAGCTCTAATGGTACTCAAACATTTACGGCAGTTTCGCAACACACTGCTAAACGTCACCACACCTCTGTTCTTTTAATGCAATAGGATTGGGAGGGCCAGTGCTATTGGCGTCTGTGTGAAGCTTCCAAAAATCAACCCTGGCAGGTGGTGTTAAGGGGGATTTCCTTCTCCCCCTCCCAACTTGTAGGGAAGAGGAAGGAGAAGTTGGAGTAAGAATGACTCAGCTCAAATGACAATGACTAAAGAGGAAATGACTTGAACAGCAGCTGGCCTATGTGCATAACAGACGGCCTCCTGAAGAATTCAGTGCAAATATGAGACTTGTGGGAGCTATTCCTTCTTGCCTTAAAAGCAACCTGGATCTTCAAGCCCCCCTCCCCTACCCAGGAGCGTGGTTCCAGTCGAGCCTTGTGGGCCTTTTGATCACACTCCCAACGTTGCATCACTTTTACTGAAGAAAATGATTGAACGGATTGACTAAATGAGATTGCACAATTCCATCATGTTTTGTGATTCAGTTAAGAAAAGTAGAGACTTCACACCGGAGAGCAACAGCTCCCCAGACCCCGAAATGACGCCAAGAATCTCAGTGCGGGGGCCAGTGGCTAAGAAGAAGTTGGGTGCAGCAGGTGAAGGCTCTCACTCAGATCAAGGTTGTCCAGGCCCTGCGCATGCAGGTGCAGGCTGAAGGAGAGGTCCTTCAGCAGCTGCGCATAGTCGAACAGGTTGAAGGGCAGGAACAGCGAGTCGGCCAGTGTGCGCACCAGCTCCCCCGCGACGGCGGCCACGGTTGCGTGCGCCCGCAACTCCGGGTCCACGTGATCCCGAAACAGCGAGAAGCGGTCGTACTGCGTGTGCTTGCGGGGGAACGGCACCCGGGACATCTGCACATCCGATGGGCATACACAATGATCCCCCAGTCACTGCCTGCCCCCAACAGTGGATGCACCCCCAACAAATTTACATTCATTTTCATTCTGGTGGTGGTATGCGCAGTTTCATGTCCCAAGGCTGCACATGGGCTATAAGAGACACCGTAGTGGAGGGCTCCAGTTTAACTGAAACCACTTGCGCTTCTCCCGTGTGTATTTACACTGACAATGCACAGAACAAGGGTTGCCTTTCGCAATCCTCCTCCATTGAAGCGTGGCTACCACAGTTGGGATCCGACACCGCAGACTTGGACTCGGCAGCCAAACGCTGCAGCTGCTACTCAGGGCAGACTCATAGCACAAACACTTGAAGAACTATTCGTGGAGCTGCGTACGCTGGTTCCAAGTTATAGGAGTATACCAAAATGGTTCACATAGGGCCCTTATCTCCACAAACTTCTTAATCTCATTTGTACACCTAACTTTCTGCCGCCCCCTTGATGAATTAGGCACAGACAACTATATAAAAGGTAGTTTATAACGTATACTGCTGAAATATGCACTTTTTCAAAAATTTGCTTATTCGCAATTTTTTTTCTGGCTTTCAAAGGCCACCTCCCCCCTCTTAAAGAGCAACTCAACAGGAGTGACAATTATTAATGCACGATTCCAGTACATAAGAGCATCTGGCGCTCATCATGTGATAGTTGCAGTGACTGAGGTAAATAACCCCTGAACAGCATCCCACTATGGCGAAAGTAACACCCACGTACAACCCACAAGATAGGATCAGTGGTTGGCAGCCACAGAGAGCAAACCTCATGCACTGCAAGTGAACAACCCGTAAGGGGACACTAGTCTTGGGAGCGGGCACTCGCCTTCTGAAGGATGTCGTCTACGTAGCTCATCTGCACCACCGGAATGCCCGCCTTGGAGAAGAAGGCCGCGTAGCTGCCGTCCACGTCCATGCCCCGCACTCTGTGGAAACGACACGCGAGATCGAATCGTGCTTCACCCACTGCATGGTGGTCTGGGCAGGGCACCTCTATAGAGTATATTTTTCAGCAGGTGTGTTCAACTTTTTGACTTATGCCTGTATGTGCAGTCAGCAGAAAAAGCATACGGGATGCATATGCTTGGGAAGAAGTTTACTGCAATGCTACCTCACAACCATGTTGCCTGGTACTGCATCTCAGGTGATTGGCTTACGTGGCACTGTACATTACTCGAACGTAATCGGGCCTCGAATGTAATTAGACCTCGACTGTAACGTGAGGGTTGATATTTGCAGGTGCGTAAGAGGAAACAAAAGGACTTGGATGTAACACAAGGAATAAGGCTGCAGTACACTGAAAGATAGGTGTAAGTTTACAGACAAAAGTATTGCATTTACTCACATAATGAACCCACTTTTTTCCAGGAAAGTTATGACTCTAATTGGTCTCTGGCATGCAGTGTGTTCTGAATGAATAAAACAAGGCCAGAGGTCTGGACTGCGAACCGTGAGAGGAGGTTTACAACAACGGTGCACACAACGGAGTCTTCCAAGCTCCCTCAGTGGCGACTGTGAAGGGGTCAGAGGAGGGCCACTCACGCCGGTCGCACGGGCAGCATGGCGGAATGCCTGTAGCTCTGCAGCAGGCCGTGGGGCTCGGCCTGGAAGGCGTCCCACACGTCCTCCTCGGTCGGAAGTGGCGGCGGAGTGGTGCCCCTCGGCGGGAACAGCAGCCGCGACACATTGCGATGCTTGGGGAAGGTGCTGACCCACTGCTCATACACAGTCCGCCCACCTTCCCCACCGGCCGGCACCTGCAATGTGATGCCCCGTGCACATGTGCGCTCGTGCTCTCTCCTAGCAGCCTCCAAATTCATGCACTGAACACTACACATACTAACGTGAATTTTAACACCTCATGTCTTTTGATGACGCCATTTAGGGAGGTCCAAAAAGACTGTACTGAACAAAGGAAAACCCCCAGTCCCCCACTCTAGTCAAGAGTTGCGCTCTATTCACAAAATGATGGTGAGGCAAGGGGACTTGCATTTACATTAATGACCCACACTGTGTTTCATACCTAGCATGTGACCGAGGCAAAGCTAAAGTTCCAATTCCGCATCCTCACTGGCTACACTAGCATCCGAGAGATGCTCTGTCACGTGTTCAATGCAGGGAGCTCAGCTCTCCGAATAAAGCAGGCCCGATTTCAACAAAGCAGGCATATTATGTAGTGGCATCCGAGCACTACACACACTGCAGTATTCTGCACTTCCATCTTTGTTTTCATTTTGGTTGCTCAGCACCACCAAAGTTTGCCGGAAAGGGGCTCAAGACACATGCTAGATGGTAGCAGCACAGAACTGTACAAAGTATACGACAGAGGGCTTACGACAGAGAGTATACAACAGAGGGCTTACGACAGAGAGTATACAACAGAGAGTATACGACAGAGAGTATACGACAGAGAATATACGACACTGCAGGGCAGCGCTCCCTCACCTGCCGGGTGGCATTGAAGACAGCATGGTAGAGCAATGGAGAGGCGGCCACACTCAGTGAGGTGGTTCCGAGCACAGGCTGGCCCAGGTCAATGTATGCCACTGCCCGGCCATCCAGCAACTTCAGGTTCTCCTGCGGACAGCACACACGGTAAGAGAGCAGGTTTGAACGCGGCTCGTATGATAAAGGTTTGGTTTGGTTTGGTTTACGGGGTTTAACATCCCAAAGCGACTCAGGCTATGAGAGATGCCGTAATGAAAGGCTCCGGAAATTTCGACCACCAACGTGCACTGACATTGCACAGTACACAGGCCTCTAGCCTTTCACCTCCACTGAAATGCGACTGCCACGGTTGGGATCGAACCCGTGTCATTCGGGTCAGCAGCCGAGTGCCGTAACCACTGAGCCATCGTGGCGGCATGATCAGAAAAGTGTATGCTGGAAGAAGACTAATGGAAAAATCTTCAAACTTCTTGCCTCTCTTCTGGGTGCAAGATTGAAAAAAACTACGCAAGTAATGAAAATATGAACAAAATATAAAACTAATAATCTGAGAGGAACTCAAAGTTAGGTTAAAATTAAAGTTATTGTTTCATTAACTTATTTATTCATTCGCAACATTTATAAAGAACTGAAAAATATAAAAGAAGAAATAAATCCAGCCACAACCACCTCTTATGGCAAGGATGCTATATCCAATATGCTTGGGGAATGACAGAAGAAACAAGTAATGGATACGAAAAAATGGATGCACAGCAGTTTGTGCGGGCACAAGCCAGCAGCTTCCTTAGCTAGACAAGGTAAGTTGGGTGAGTTGGTGACTATGTTCCAAATCTACAGCGCGATAAACGGGACAAGATGAGAAGAAACATCTCAGAAGAAGCAGTGCTGTATATTTGTCTTTACAGGTTTCTTCTCATCTTGTCCCCTTTATCGCGCTGTAGATATGGGTTCCTTAGCTAGGAAACGTCTACTCACTTCGAGCCATTCAACGACGCCCACGGACTGGAACTCTTCAGCTGCCCAGCTGCAGAAGATGATGCTGCGCCGTGGCCGCCAGCCTGCATCATTCCCACGTGTGAATGCTCAGTGGTCGTTTTAGCCACGTCAACTTGTGGAGATCTCCGACAGGAGTAGCATGGCACGCCAAAGCACTGAAACCTTTTCTGTGAAGGCACTCCGTTCCACTGCAATTCTGACTGAGCGACTGATCAATCGGCAGTGCTGGTGTCGTGACCTAACAAATACTTAGGTTCAAGTTCTCCTGCCTTCCCTTCCATATCACAACTTCAAGTACCAATTCCGGTAATTCAAATGTTGCTACGTGCAAATACACCGGCAAACAGGTGTTGTGCCTTACAGCTCACCGCTGAAGCACAGGGAACAATAAAAATCAAAGTTTTGATAGTGTCAAAAAAGCATAAGCAGCTCGCCGTTCGTTCCAGCCACGCAGCAAAATTACCGCAGAAAACTGTCGTCGACAGTAGACTGAAGGAGGATGAAATGTAGTCTACAGCTCAAAGCCGCACAGAAGTAACTCGGTGACCGTCACTGGAACTAGGAAAAGGGTGAAAGGTGTGTTTGTGTGATGCAGTGAAAAGTTATGCAGACTCTGCTCACCCTGTGACTCTCTGCCAAGTTCAAGCTCCAACTAAATGAAAAGGTAGCTGCTCCACAGAAGCGGCCTAATGGCTTAGTTTGGCCAGCACTTGTGCCACAGCTCTTGAATAACAGTGTATTGCTAAACTTGCCAGCACAGCGCCAACACTTAATGCATGTTTCAATGGGCAACAACAATGGCACACGAATACCGAGCAATGGTTTACGATTTATGGGGGGGGCTTAACGTCCCAAAGCGACTCAGGCTATGGGGGAGGGCTCCGGAAGTTTCAACCACCTGGGATTTTTTAGCGTGCACTGAGATTGGACAGTACACGGGCCTCTAGAATTTCGCCTCCATCAAAATTTGAACACCGCAGCCGGGATCGAACCCGCGTCTTTCGGGTCAGCAGCCGAGCGCCATAACCACTGAGCCACCACGGCGGCGAATACCGAGCAATGGACAGCACTCGTAACAAAGAAGCAAGCCGTGACATTCAGTGTCACACTTGCCTTCCTGAAGGAGCTTCCCGAAAGCAGAGCTGAGCTCAAGCAGAAGGGCCGAGCTGCCGATGTCAGAGTCGCCCCAGGCGTCGCGGCCAGCGCCCACCAGCACGTATCGGTCGGGCTCCACCCGCCCACGCACGTAGCCGACCACGTCCACCACCGACTGGTTACGCAGCATGTTGTGCAGCTGCAGCTCCACCTCCACGGGACCGGGCCCCGCCCCCAGAGAGGCCCCAGCCTCGCCCAGTGACCCCTGCATCTGTGGTGTGACCGCCGGTCCACCCAGGTGCCTGCAGAGGGACACAAGGACATGCCAGAGGTGTAAAATGCCCAGTGGTAATCTCATCTATCCATGGAAATGGGATGCATGCGTGCAGGACAGGTGGCGCCACCTAGTCACAAAACTAATGCACTGGTGGCGCCACCTACAGCATTCTACAACAGGATTTCATGGAAAATGAAATCCATGAAATGACACACGACTGGACACTAAAAATAACATTATGGCTAATAAAATATAAGGGAAGGAAGAAATGCCCAGATTATCCGGAGGTCGATTTATAAAATCCCCCGTGCCCCTGAAAAAAAAAAAAATTGAAAATTCGAAAAATGCAGTGAAGCTGTACGAGTAGGGGTTGAGACTCTCCGGTTTTTATTTTTCTGAAATCCAGCAGACGTTTTTCAAAGTTTATTCAGAACTCGTTTTCTTTTCTTTTTTGGCGAATATTATCTGCAACGAATAAATGACTATTTTTGGTGATTTCATGTGGCAATCATGTCTGGTCAAAGTCACTTACAGTCTATCTCAGCATTTTTGTTGGCATGAACAGTTTATTTATCAGTAATTAACGTGCAAATGGCAGTAATTGGAGCCATGCTTGTAGAAGAAACTGGTGTATCTATTAAAACAGTAACGCAAGTAAAATGCGATAGCAGGCAGAAAAAAACGCAAGTAGAAGTTTACTTCTAAGAACTAGGTTGACATGTCATCACTGGGTTGTCGTGCTGGGAATTTCGTATGAGGTCAAGCCTAGCGGTGCCCGAATGCGATCGGTCTACATGATAAACGACAGAGAAGAAAGCAAAAAATATGCATTTCTATTGTTTTCCCCATACGTTAAACTCTATCATCAACAGAGCCCGGATATTGTGATTTTGCCATGGTAAAATTTATGAAAGTTGGTGTAGTATACCAATGCTGCAGAATATTAGACAATTTTTTAATAATATTTGAAATTCTTGAATATAAATTCCTCGCATACGAAATGAACTGAATATCAAACACACTCGAATCGTATTTGAAACTGAATATTCACACATCTCTAATTAAAATGCATTTCCTGACACAAGAGGTTCCTTGTTCTTTTTTGAATGCCATTTCTCAGCAGCAGCATTACCTAATGGGCACTGAAACTCCCTTGGACGTTCTAGGGATGTTTAAGACATCCTGTGGACGTCCAATGAAGTTTAAGTGCCCACTGAGTACATGCTCTTTGTGTATTGCAAGGACATGAAGTACCACTCTGCGTCACCCAGAAAAGCCAGCAAATGGAAAATTTCATTACAAGGGCATGGTTCAGAAGAGAGTTCAAGAGATTTTCTCTCACTAGTAAATGCATGAAATAACTTTATCACATATTCCAGTGAATACGGCACTAAACATGACACAACATGTCAGGCATAGCCTAGACCAATACAGAAAAGAAAGTCATAAGTGCTATCAGTCCTGGGAACCAGAAATGGCTTTCAAAGGCAGACTTACCGCAGCAGAACTTCGGCTGCATTGGCACTGATGGTCTGGGCTGGCACAGTGGGCAGAAAGAGCTGATCCCAAGGCACTCGAAGAGCGGATTCTAGAAGAAAGGAAGGCTTGTGTTATGAACAGTTGGAATCACACCGCTAGTTCATTTTTTGTTTCGTTCTTTCTTTCTTGTTTTCATTAGTGAAGGAAAAGAGAGGACTGAGCTAAGAGCTACATGTAAGCAGCTTGTTGGCCCTAAACTCCTTTTATTAACACAGCTGCTTAGATGAGCAGTACAGAGTTGCACATAACAAAGACTAACTGTAAAATGAAACCAAGTTTTCAAACATTACACAAGGTCACAAGCCTGTCAATACAAACAAGATATGAATATATGTGTAAAAATAACATCAACTTGAACAAATGAACCACAAATTGAACAATTACAAATGCACGCACACACAGTTTCAACAAAGTGCATAACAGTGGCAGATCAAGCACGTAGATGTAATTTAAGCTTGGATGATATGCCCGACTTGTTGATGTGTCCCTCATGAACAAAATGTCCGATACCTTCTGCCCTCACTACGGCTGAGGAACTGGCAGTGACAGCTGCACTGGATTAGACTTCTCTCCCATGGCCACCCATACCAGTGATACCCGCTCCCCGGCAACACTGTCTTTGGGCGGTGGGTGAACACGGGAACTTCAGTTCATGACATACACTACGATGGCAACAGAGACATCACGTAGCCTGGGCAAAGTCTCTCACACAGCCACCAACGTGAAGCCACGTAGCATAGATGTTTGTCCCCGTGAGAGAGTACGCCCATAAAGGCAACTCCTTCAAGCACAGGATTTTACGTTCACACGCGCTTGTTGGCCAGAAAGCTTTCAGTGAGTGTCCGATCACGACCTATACTCCCAAATGCCCTTCTCATGTTCTAAAACTGAGCAAACGCATTTCAGTGTGGCCATGCATCTACGTCATGTAATACAGAAGTGAGTCAAGTCAACTCCGCCTTCAGAATAGAGACTCCTGAAAGCCTATTGAATTAGGTGAGTTCGGATTAACAACAGTCTACTGTAAGCCAATGAATAGATGGGGGGGGGGGGGAAGCAAATGCATTTCACGATACAGAAGTGAGTCAAGTCAACTTCGTCTCCAGAACAGAGACCCCTTAAAGCCTATTGAATTAAGCGAGTTCGAACTAACAACAGTGCAACTCCTCCCACTGACCTAACGCAGGGTATCCTGGAGTCTGCGGATCGCCCAGGAGGGGTCCCAGCGGGGAAGCGCTATGGCTCCCATCAGGCGGCAACCACCACCAGGCAGCGCTGCTGTCCTGCTGCTCCGGGGAGAAGCCCAGAGGCAGGGGCCGGAACTCACGGGGGTCCGGATAGAGCAACACAGCGCTGGCATTCACAATGTGAGCCATGGCCAGCTGCCTGGAGAGGGGCTCGATGCCGAGCCGCACGAGCAGCACGCTGCCCTCGAGGGTCACGTTGGAGCTGTGCAGCCAGTTCACGTCGGACAGCTGCAGCCGGCCCGCGTACACCAGGGGGCCCTGCATGCCAGTCAAACACAGACATCATCATCATCACGAGCCTGACTACGCCCACTGCAGGGCAGAGGCCTCTCCCATGCCTCTCCGATTAACCCTGTCCTTTGTCAGTTGCAGTGCGGCCACCGTGTCCCATGTGTGTTCTTAAAGGTGTTCTTAAAGGTGCACTGAAGAGGAATCTGAACTCGTCTTTTTGCCGCGGGGACTCGATCTACACGTTCTGAGCATTCTTAGAAACTTCGATTTATTGCCCTGTGTGGCCGATTTCCCTAATTAAATCGAACTAACGTCCGGCTCCCGCCTTTTTGTTTTAATTCTCCTCCGTACGGTGGGCAGAGTCGAGCAACGCGCGGAGTGCCTTTCACCCAGTCCCGTGGTGGCTTGCCGCTCTGCCATCGGCGGAGTAATACGTAGTAATCCGTAGAAGCAAATAGTCCGTGCGTATTTTTATTTCTGCGGGCTTATTCTGCGACTATATTATCTGCGAATGAAACTATTTATTAAAACCTAAAAAACAACATAAAGCAAAAGCAAAGCCTCCACGGAGCTGACTGAAAGGCACTCCACACGTTGGTCGACTCCGCCCACCGTACGGGGGAGAATTCAAAAATAAAGGCGGGAGCCGGACGTTAATTCTATTTAATTAGGGAAATCAGCCACACAGGGCAATAAGTCGAAGTTTCTAAGAATGCTTGGAATGTGTAGATCGAGTTCCCGCGGCAAAAAGACAAGTTCAGATTCCTCTTCAGTGCACCTTTAATCTCATCCGCCCATCTAATTTTCTGCCGCCCCCTGCTACGCTTGCCTTCTCTTGGAATCCACTCCGTTACCCTTAAGGACCCGTGGTTATCTTGCCTTCACATTACATGCCCTGCCCAAGCCCCCTTCTTCCTCCTGATGTCGACTAGGATGTAATTACCGTAAAAACCCGCGTATAATACGAGGTTTTTTCCCATAATTAGCGTCCTAAATTTCCGCCTCGTACTATTTGCGGATCCGAACAAAAATTTTCGAAGTTACTCGATGTTTTGGTTTCGTTTTTGCGGCGTGGCTATGGCTTCGCTTCGCTATTGGCGCGTGGCTACGGCTTGGCTTCGTTACTCTCGACAAACGACGTCACGACGTCGTTTCTTTGTTGATCCGTTGGGTGCGCCGGGGGGTCGCGGTGTGCCGTGCGCCTGTTGACAACGCACGTGCTAGCATGTAAGGCACGCTTCGTGAAGTGGATATTGTTTTAGAGAGCACGATGTCACGGTCTCGAAAACAGTACTCGGCTACTTTCAAGCGATTTTGGCTGCGGAGAACATCGGCAACGGTGCGGCCGGGAGGCAGTTTGGTGTCGTCGAAGGAAGCATTCGTGGATGGCCACAACAGAAAGAAGCCCTTTTCGCGTGCAGCGGAATGCGACAAAGCTTTCGCGGCCGTTTGATGGTTGTGTAAACAAACCGTTCAAGGACGCAGTCAGGCGGTGCTACGCAGAGTGGATGCGCTCAGGTGAGCCTGCAGTGACGCCAACCGGGCGGCTGAAGCGGGCTTAAGAAGTGCGGCATCTCGAACGCCCTCGATGGCACGGAAGATGAGTACATTTGGGATGATTTGTCGGACAAAGAAATGTTCGAAGAAAGCGCTACTGAAGAACAAAGTAATTGAAGTGAAGTGCGGGATGCGATTTGAATAAATGTCTTCTATGAGCTTGTGTTACTCGTATTATACGCGGGTGAAACTTTTTTTCCCATTTCGCGCCTCTAAATCTTAGCCCCGTATTATATTCGGGTTCGTATTATACGCGGGTTTTTACGGTATCCCCCGTTTTTACCCTCACCCACTCCGCCTGCTTTAATGTTACACCTATCATTTTTCTTTCCATAGCTCGCTGCATTGTCCTTAACTTAAGCTGAACCCTTTCCTCAACCAGCCTTGAAAACAGTGTAAGATAGAAAAGAAAAATTCAGATAAAGGACAGTTCATATGCAAGGCAGAACAGACTTGCTTTCAACTGCAGCATGATGTAATGAGGAATAACAAAGTACTCACTCATTAACACCCACCAAAGCAGATCCAAACAGCTACAAAGTGCCACACCTCTGAAACAAGGTGAATTTTTCTTGAAGTATGAAGTTCCTGTGAAAGCTTCGTCGCTTTTCTTTGTAGCTATTATTGGCTGCGCATCAGTGGATATGAACGAGTAATTACCCTCTTGTTTCAACCCAGCTCCACATTGGGAGATTCTCCTTAACATATTGGTAAAATACGAGGAAAGCAGGATTTTCCTGTAAACAGGCAGTTTCATATTCACTGATGTTGCAGGTTTCACATTTACTGCATGAGCTTAGGCTGGGGGTTAATCACCTCTCCTTAATCAGGCCAGTAAATCTGTCCACTTGCAAAATGCGTGTCAGAAGAAAATAAAAATTAGATGGTCCAGTTGCGGCAGTGCACTTATCCGCGGGGAGCAGAGCAACGACGAGAAAGATAGTCACTTAGAAAATTATGTGAAAATCCATTCCTTTCAACTTCCTCCTCTATCCCCCCTACCTCCCTCCCCTAACTTAGGCCTAGTGGCACACTTTTGAAATGAATGAATGAAAAAAAAAAAAATGCACGCAGAGCCAAAAGGCACATTACTTTTTTAGGACGCCTTTAGCACCTTACAGCATACACACTAGAAATCGAAACCAAAACAGTGAAACTGATGGAAGCAGCAAGAAACGTAAAGGAGGCACACAAATTCATCCTCCGTATCCAAACACACCCCCTAACCCCTTTCGTTAAATGAGTCCGGCCCTTTATCACATTAAACAACGTCTTTGGCATCTTGTGACTTTGAGTCTAACAAAGTGGCTAGTTGGGCTAGTTGGTTATGCATTTATAAAAACCAGAAAGGGGACAAAAAGGGAGGAATTAGCGTAGTGTGTCTGTGTCTCCCTTTCTATCAGTGTCCTTCAAGCTGGTTTTTATAAACTATAAGTTTTTGAAAACCTTTACAACCCAGAAGCATTGTGTTGCGTTCAGTTTTATGGCACACAGGCAACTAAGGCCATCATGCGCCAAATGGAAGGTTAATGTGTTCACATTGCGGGAACAAACTAAGATAATTTACATCTATCAATTTGTTTGAGGCTTTGCTTCCTTTAAATGAGTGTCTTTTTCTCCCAGAAAGTAACCAAGGGAGCAACAGGATGTGTTCATCAAAAAAATTATGGGAAATGCTTTTTTCTTAGTCTCAAAACCAGAAATGCACATGGGTCTTCAAGGAAGCTCTAGTAGAATGCTGAAGACCAACTTCCGACTGTTCAGGGTGCTCAACATTCACCAGGCCATGCACGGAGGTGTTTTGCATTTTACCAAAATCAAAATGTGGTCAACTGTACTAGGGCATCGAGCCTTTATGTTAAAGGGGCTGCAAAACACTGCTTGGGGGGATACCGGCTATACTTCAGGTGGGTTCTTTATGTCACACAGATGCTGACTTAAAAAGAATTACAGGAATCGATGCACAGGAACGGGAGTTATTCAGTGAAGAAATTCGAAAATACAAGCAAACAAAACGCTGCCCTCAACTCGATTTTGGCGGGGCTTCCCACTCCTATTTCGCTCTCCCAATGACGGCACCTGGCGCAACCAATCAAAACAGCCAGCCAGAGCACGTCGCGGAAGTTTGTACTCCATGGTTGCCTGCTCTCTGTAACTCGTTTTTGCTGAGACGGGCAGCGTGCTGAGACGGGCATGGCGTTGTTTCCATGCCAGAGCGCCCCTGGTGGTGTATTTTTATTTTACTTGCTTTGCAGGGCTTTTATCTAAGACAAACAAGTTGTTTTTGTTGATCTAATATAAAATGCAGACAGGTGACAAAATGTGTCTCTATTTATTCACACAATTTGCAGTATATTTACTGTTTGTCCGATCATCAAGCTCGCGCCAGGTGATGTCATATCCGCTGCTGAAAACCCGCCACTGTGTGGGGACACCATGAGAGCCATGAATTTGTTTTTGGGAGGACATTAAAATATAAAAAAAACGGAATATACGGGGTATTACCGACGCTAATAGCACCATTATAACTCACTGTATGCAATCAACAGGCAAAACAGTTAACTAAGATTGTGTTTCTGGGCCCCTTTAAGTTCAGCACAGCAAATTCTCAAAGTTGCTCAGTCAGCTAGTTTTCTTCAAGATCCAACTCAACTGAGCGAAGCAGGCATGAAACTTACCCTGATGGGGCCGTCGGCTCTGCAGTAGGCCACATAGGGACGATGCTCGTCCGAGAAGAGGTCCGCAATGGAGCCCACCGTGTCACTCTCGTTTGCAAAGTGTCGCAGACGGTTGGGGCGCGAGGCGTCTGGGAACGAGAGGAGCACCTCGTATGACCGCTCCACCACCGTCTCCAGGCCCTGCTCCTTCCATTGCTTCTGCAGGAACTCCACGAGCTCAGAGTCCGTGCCCACTTCCAGGAGTTGCCTGGAGGAGAAGTTTTCATCCTTGAAAGTGCACTCTTTCTCTGCATCACTGCCCACCAACTTCACTTCTTCATAAATCATTTTATCCTGCGCTTAATTGCATGCCTTTTATCTTAGGAATTAAAACTTTTTCAGTTTATACTTTTCAAAAATTTAGCGCACTTTTTTCGGCGTTCATTTCAGAAGCAATTTAAAGGGACCGAAGTCTGAATTTCATAGGACAACTCTGGTGGCTTTTTGCACATTTGGAGTCATCTTTCATCTCGAATTCAATTTCCCTCCATTAACAATTGCAACTCTTCTTTTGGCTCTGTAAAGTCCGGTGTCCCTCAAGGCAGTGTGATTGGTCCCCTGTTATTTCTTATTTTTATTAATGATTTACCCGCATGTGTTTTTTCCTCTATTAGATTAATTGCTAATGACTGCGTGCTTTATCGTAACATCTCCAGTGACACTGACAGCTTCGCTTTACAATCTGATCTAAATGCAATAGGTGAATGGTGCTCTTTTTGGTTAATGCCTTTAAATCTCTCTAAAACCAAAACCATGTCCTTCACCAATCATGTAAACCGGTTTTAAAGTTCTTATATGATTAGCAATGAAGCAATCGAACTTACAAATACATATAAATATCTTGGTCTCCACTTAGTCACACTTATCTTGGCATCACCACATCAATCTCACCCTTGCCTCTGCTAACCGCTCATTGGGCCTTCTTAAACGCAACCTTCAACACGCTCCTGCCCACTTGCACAAACTGGCCTTCACCACCATAATCCGCCCTAAAATAGAATACGCACCTGCCATCTGGGACCCCGACCAAACTTACGTCATAAATAACATAGAAGCCTTGCAAAACCGCGTGGTACCGCTTCATTTATTCAGACTATTCACGAAATACCAGTGTCACAGCTTTAAAAGCACGCGCTCAATCAAAGGAACTTGCTTTCCGTCGTAGACTTGCCCGTCTTTCACTCTTTCATAAACTTTATCATCACCCATCGCTGCATGAAGATTTCTTTCAGGAACCTGTCGCCAATTTCCCACGCCGTGATCATCCTTTTAAAGTGAAGCGCACGCCATGCCACACATCCTTTTTTGCAAAATCATTCATACCACGCACGATCATCAAATGGAACCGCTTACCATCCAATATTGCTACCAAATTTAACACATCTAAATTTCAAGAACTAATCTCCGCTTTGGATACCATCTAATGACATCAACAATTCTAGTAGTGCCATCCTTTGCCATCCCATATGTTATGATGCGCATGTTACTCTATGTATTTAGATTTAGTAATTCACCTGTTGTTGTTATTGCACTCGGTATATTTCTTGTTCGTATTTGAAATTTATTTGCATGACTGCATAAAATAATTTGCGTTTTATTGTGTGCTTTTTTTCATGTCACATTGTAAGTTTCCTTTCTATTGCCCCCCCTTATGTAGTGCCCTCAAAAGAGGGCCTTTATGGGTATTTTGAATAACTAAACAAAACAATCACATCAAATTCTTTAGAGTACCCTCTCTCCAATTAAAAATCCGTTTTGTCAGAATACTGAAAAGAAGTATTTTAAACCAGCAGAAACCAGACAGCCAAAACAGAAATGGGGTTTTGGCCAAACTATGACATCACATACTGTACCAAAAGTTATCATTTGCGCAATGACTGGCCAAACTGGTGAACTGTAATCGACAGACTTGGTCATTATTTGTCTGAAGTGATCAAAAACAAGCACGAAAGTTTTGTCCTTCAGCAAACGCAGAGCGATTATCAATGGGCGTGCCAACCTGTGACATCACATATGCAGGGTTGCCCATAAAAATCGCCTCAGTTAAAGTCATGAAATGGAGAATTTGAAAATTCATTTGTGCTGTAACAAGACATTGCATGGCTGCAAAATTTGGTCTGTCCAATCAGTGTGAATCAGGAAAATAACATGACGCTGCACTAAATGTTCATACTGCATGAAAACAAAGTTTCTACCAACCTTGCAATGCATTAGTGCAATAAACCTCATAATATAAACACGCCTGGAACTACTACACTGTGCCCAGTAGATACACACACACTCACAAAGAAAGCCACTCAGCAAATTATGTGAAGATCCACTACAAAAGGTTTTGCCGAGAACTGTCGCTGTTTCACACTTCAAATCACCTGTTTCTCAGTGAATGAATCACAATGTAATGCAGAGGGGCAGTTCCACCTGCTTTTAATGACAGTGCGAAGGGAGCGGTAGATAGCTCTCTCTCAGATGGCTACAAGCTATATGGGAGAGTTCCATAGCTGCCTGAAATCTTTGTAGGTGAAGAATCAATTGTGCTTCAAGGCATGACCTTGGTTCAAACTAGAAGCTGACGCAAGCAGGAGGGTAATGACTTTAGCAAACATGCCGTTTTTCATTGGTAGCTCTACATATGCATTCATGTGGACATTAGTTACACTTCGGTAAGAAAACTGCACCATCTTGAGACACTCCCTTCACTAGGCTGAGCAACTATTTATGGCAAGTGTGCTGTCAATATAAAAAGCACCAATACCATCAATGGAAAGCTCTCACATGTCCCTATTTACTACTTCCAGAAGCAAAAACTGAACAAGCTACACAAAAAATGTGTACTGCTAGAAGTTAAAAGTGCGGCAGGACCGACTTTGTTGCATGTTAGAAAGTATGGCCAAGGTAAGTGCTAACACCTTTCACTAGGTTCATCACACCTGCAACTGCGCTCCTGTTTCTGTCTTGTTGTTCCTGTCTTGTTTTCCACACGACTGTCAAAAACACTAAAACTTTAAACGAGCTGAATGTGTTTAGCAAGCGCACATAGGTGAAAGCTGGAGAGGTTTAAGGATGAATTAGAAGGCAACAGTAATTAGATTACCAAATCCTGGGTAGTGGTTTCAAACAGTTATGAGGCTCATTACACAGTCTTCGAGGATCTCTGCTAAACACAATGGAACATTTCAAAGAACAGAGGTCCTCAGATTGAAATTGCATCTTGAAGGGTGTGTCCCATCACCGCCCAGAAATAAAGATAAACCAGAGAAGCCGCAGTCGCTCCTTTGGCTCTGACTGCGCAGTTTGCAGTCTCACCGTAAATGCGCGAAGGAAATGCGTACGCCTATGATTTCTTCCAAATATGGGACGGAAGACTGCGATCGACAACCTAGGGTCTAAGCCCGGCAATTTCAAGGCCAGGTCCCCCCGCTTAGCCCGGTCTCGCAAGGTTTGACAGTTGGAAGTCTCGCAAAAGTTTGACAGCTGGGAAACGGCGAAGGCCCCGCTAAGGTGTTCCGCGCCGCTTCGCTTGGGCAGGGCGCGTGAGAAGGCAGAAAAAAGGGCGCTGACCCTGCGGTGCGGTTGATGCCGTCGGCGCTGATGAGAGCCAGCAGCCGCGCCCTGATGCTGGGATCGGCGTCATACACGGCGTGGATGGCCACTGACTTGCCCCGCTCGCAGCCGCTGTGCTCGACATGTGCGAAGTATCCGACCAGCAGCCCCACGACCAGGCCAAGCAGCGCGATGCCGAGCCCACTGATCACCAGGTTGCGATGCGACACGACTCGGATGTCCTCCGTCGTCTTCTCGTAGATCTGCACCGCGCCGCTGTGCTCGTGGTCGGGCCATGTCATGGGCTCGCTGTCGGCGCCGTTGTCTTCGTCGCGGTACGGCCGGTACTGGGCGCTCATGCTGGACACCTGTTGCTCGTGGTCGCTGGCCGCTGCTCGGGACGACGCGCCAACGCTGCGCGCATGACACGTGCGACAGCCCAAGCGCGGGGTTTAGCGGCTCCTGCGTCCGCCCGCGGCAAACTTGGCAAGGAAGCACGCCGAAAACTCTGCCAGGAGCAGTTACAAGCGGGCGTCATCCGCCCCACCTGCGGCCCACCACTACAACAGTGTCGCTAGTTACCACCGTTACAACCATGGAGGTAAAAAAACTTTTTCTTCCTCCATGGTTACAACCGCCAGGTGCCCGCCCTTCCTTCGTAGCCTAGTCAGCCTAGTTGATTGCATGCGGTCCACAATTTATTTACGAAGATTTCCACAACTGGTATTATGGCGCTGCAATCACAAAAGTGAGTCGTGCAGCATCATTATCGCGCAGTTATGTCAAATGAACTGCATGAATTCCATAAGTGTAATCTCTAATAACTTTATTATACTAAGAATTAATCAGCACAACAATCTAGAGCCGTAGAGCAGTGCAACTGACGCAACGTTCAGACCCTGCAAGTTTCATTTTCATGTTCTATTCATCATCATCAAATGAGAGTGCATTCCACGTGCTGCGTGCACCGCGCGGGTCGTGCTTTCGGTCGGTTCGCTGTAGTTCGCTGTGACAAGTACACACGCGGTTGTCCGGCGGTGATCTCCGCGGTTTCCCCAAGGCGAAATGGGTCGGCCGGCTCGCGGGCGAAAGCGGCGGGCGGCCGCAGCCCCCAAGCTGTCCAAGAAAGACAAGAGGCACTGGGTCGACTTCGGCGAGGAGCACCCGGCCAACGAGAAGCCATCGGCCGGCGATCGCGCGGCCACCGTGATCGTGCCTTCCGAGGGCCGTGCCGCCGATTCTCACGAAGACGACTCGGGGGACTCCCATACAGAGGAAGACTCGGCCAGCGAGAGTGACGATGCTGTGGGTCAGCTGCTGGGCACGTTCGGTGGCCGCCGCGCCACCGCCGCTGCTAGCAGTAGCACCGACGACGACTCGGCGGACGACGACCAGGACGGCGCCGACAAGGATGGTGACGGTGTATCGCGCGACGTTGACGACGACGACAACGCGAGCGAGCAAAGTGCCGGCGAAGAGGAGGAACAAGTACGGCCAAAGCTAAATCTTGTGCTATGGTGTGCTGAAATGTCAGCAGAGTGTTTTTCCGGCAGTATGATCAGCATTCAGCTTACGAATACGTCATCAGTGCTTGTGCAAAGCACAGTTCTCATTATTCTAAGCAGCTCTTCTCTTGTGCGCTACACCGCAGGCCGATTAACCAGTGTCGAGGCGAGAGGAGCATTGCTGCAAGTGTACCATAGGTTGTAGCCTGTAGTTGTTGCGACAGCATTCCTCCCTGTCAGCGCGGCTCTTTCCGCATGTGCTGCTGTGCCTTGGTATTTAGTAACATCGGCGTGAAAGGCCGTGACTGGGAGGCACATCTTTCACCATTCCTGTGCTTTCACATTGCAGGAACTCCCAGCTCAAGGCGACCCTTTCTTGGTGCACTTCGAGTGGGATATCGAAGGAGAGAAGTTCCCTCTTGAAGGTGCTGAACGTACGCGCACCGAGCTGCGTTGGCCGACACTAGGACAGATGCGAGTTACAGGAATGCAGGTTGGATATATTGGTCACACTGTGTCCCTTGTCACGCTGATGCCATTGTAAAACAAGAGTGACTTAACTGTTCTGTTAGAGAGAACATATAAAAGGGACTCAGGTATGAGGAGCAGAGTTCACTATGTGTACAAGGGTGGTGTTGTAGGCTAGTTAATTCTACATGATAGGAATAGCACAAAGGACGATGAAAGTGCACAACACAGGGACCACACCATCTTTGAGCATGTCTCATATGTTTATGCCAGGAAATTAAACCGGTGCACTCAGGTATTAGAAAAATTTCAAATCCAGGAAAGCTCATACTTTTATGTTTGGCTGGGCAGTTATGGTAGAGGTTATGGCTATGGTCCTTCCAAACAAATACATTCATATGCAACATACAGACATTTTAATCATTCCAGTGTTTGGTGCATGATAGCCTTAGCTGCTTAAAACTCGCCACAACAGAGTGGCAATATTCATGAATAAACAGAAGAATTGGCAAAGGAAACGTAAACTGCACTTGAATAGAGAAAGTTGTTTTGAGCAAGTTTCATGAAATGTAGCTGTGGCAGTTATCTCTCGTGCATTGCCACTTCGGCCTGATCAATTTCAGCCCAGCAAGTTCTTGACTGCGAATATAATGGAGGTTCTGCACCTAGATTTCTAGGCTAGACCTACTTGCTCAGGCAGACTTGTGGTCCAGCTATTAAGCATTGTAGGCATTACAGGTTTGGCTCAGCCATCAACATGCTAAAGGCTACGAGTGCCGGCAGGAAAGGGAATAAAAATGATTGTGCACATTGTCTACTGAACTCTTAGCTCTACACCTGATATTATTTTGCAGGATGCAGTCAATTCCCATTGGCTTAGACTCGCTTTGAACTTACTGGCGCTCACTTAAATTCACAGGCCGAGGTTTTTTTTTCCAGCAAGGGTACTCTCGACTAGGTTTATTCTCTCGATTAATTCCAGCAATACACCGATGGATATTGTAGTCTCAAAAATGGCTTGTGGAAAGGTGACAACATAAATAAAACCTTTCCTAGCACAGCCTGAAGTGGAGGCTGATGTCCATCTAAAGAGCGAGAACTTCCATATGATTTTTCTAAAGCAGTATCATATGGTTTAAGCGGGTAGTACTGAAGTATTGCTCTTAGAGCCTGGAAAGACACACAAACTCAGATTTGAGATTTAGAGCAAGCAGAAATGAGTGGACCCCTGAGCAGGCCTGTTTAGGTATATCTATTCCAGTATATGGAACATGATTGTCGCCTCATGCTTAGGCTCTTCAGTTAACAGGTTTGCTTGATGGCACAGAAACTATGTTTTGCTTCCACAAACCTTCATCTGGTAAACTTTTGTACGTGACTGCAGTGCTCTAAACAGTTCTTGACTTTAGTTGTAAGAGGATACTTGGAAGCAGAACACTGAGCAAAGGATGCTTTGGCTACCCCAGGGGAACCCCCGAGATGTCCCACTGGTGCGAGCTCAGGGCAAGAACAATCTGTGGCTCAAGAGTTCCCTGGCAGTACCCGAGCTGACGCCAGTCCAGACAGAGTTCCTCTCGGTGCTGGCCTCGTACAGGGACCTGCTATTCACAGAGCGCACACTGGACAACGGCGAGGAGTTGCGTGCTGCCTACTGCTTGCATGCGCTCAATCACGTGCTCAAGGTGAGTAGCCCGAGCTACTTCCAAGCAGTCCGACACTGGACATGACAACAAAGGAGTGTACAAAACATAATCACCAAAGTTGTTTCACGCAGTGGAATCGTGAAGTGCATGCAATTTGCTAGAGTTCCTACCTACCGTGTTCCCCGTAGCGCTTTGTTAGTACTGAAACTGCTTGGGCGTGAACCTGTGCATTAAATTTCATCACTTGACAGGCCTGTGGAACACCCCTGTCTGCCCTTCCTGGGTTTCTTTCAATGCAGTATTATTTTTTGCAGCAGTCACTGAAAGTGAAATGGTGCCTGTCTGTGGTCAGCTTGTCATTTTGCAGTCACGAGGTCAGCTAAAGTAAAATTTAGTGGGGATAGGGGGTTACTAGCACACTAGTATGATTTGTATAGGAAAAGGCATAGCATGGTAACATGCATCTGGCAGGGCAATGAAAGCATTGTGTGTGCTTTTTCGTTTTTCCTATAGGAAACTTCCTTGTATGTTCACAAAAAAAAAAAAAATGTGCTTAGGTATTTTTGCTGTATAATGTGTGTGCAGCTTCTTGAACTGCATTGATGAAATTGTTGCTGGTATTGTTGCGTGCGATCAATGGCAGTGGCATGAATTCCTCCATCATCATTTCTTTTCTTGTGCGCCAGACGCGTTGTCAAGATATATAGGGGCAGTAGAGTCTCGTTAATTCGACGCCCGTTAATTTGGAAATGTGGGTCATTCAAACTGCCGGCACAATCCCGGCCAACGCCGAATGTAAGACTATGTATGGCATCATACGCTTGGCATTTCGGACGCTTCGGGTCTCGCACCAGTTAACTCAAACAGGCTTCTGAACGGAGGTCGCGTCCAGGTATGACCAGCATGCTAAGCAATCATCACAATAGCCCTACTGAAACCTGCAAGTTGCAGAGCCACCCCCAAGCTCTGACATGACTGCAGTGGCAGGTGTGACACAAAACGGACGGGCTTGTCGCCAAGAATAGGCCGATCGCTTAGTTTTGGTTTCACTTTTCTGTGCTACGTGCAGTTTCGGACGCTGACTGGCGGTGCTGTGCGTTGCGCTCACTTCCATCCATGTGGTTCTTCCATTGTGCCGAAATTATCCGCTTGTTCACCGCCTCCTTACACACATTGTAGCTGCAGCCGCTACCGTGTCACACTGTGAAGGAAGCACGGGAAGGCTTTAACCATTTCAGAGCAGTTCTTCTTCTGACACTCCCATCGGTATGCTGGCGATCTTTGCCCAGTCTTTCACCAGATAAATTTACTGTTATGCAGGTGGTTTTTGTCAGCCTTTTTCAGGGTCATTCGATAATTAGAAATTCAAATAATTCAAACATTTTTCTTCATTCCCTTGAAGCTCAAATTAGCAAGCTCTTACTGTAAACTACTATTCCCCACATTGTGGGTGCAGCTGCTTTTGCAAGATGCTACTGGCCTTAGACATTTTGTGGCTGCATATTCCTTAATATTGAAGGTTTTAAGGCGAACGCCTTACATTTGATGTGAAACCCATAACTAGTCATATGTCATGACTAACTAGTGATTAACCAGTCGTACACTAATAAGTCATGCCTAGTTAATCATGAATAACTAGTCATGAAAAATGATAGGTGTAACGTTAAGAGATCGGAAGCGGAGTGGGTGAGAGAACAAACGCGCGTTAATGATATCCTAGTTGAAATCAAGAGGAAGAAGTGGGCTTGGGCAGGACATGTAATGCGAAGGAAAGATAACCGCTGGTCCTTATTAAGGGTAACGGAGTGGATTCCAAGAGAAGACAAACGTAGCAGGGGGCGGCAGAAAATTAGGTGGGCGGATGAGATTAAGAAATTTGCGGGAATATGGTGGCCGCGGCTGGCGAAGGACAGGGTTAATTGGAGAAACATGGGAGAGGCCTTTGCCCTGCAGTGGGTGTAGTCAGGCTGATGATGATGAACTATAGTCATTAACCAGTCATGTTTTGTTAGTCATTAACCAGTCATGAGTAGACTATTTAGTCATTAACCAGTCATGACTAGTTAGTCATCAGATGCATCAACTGTAGCAGCCAAATGTGCGTGGAAAGGCTTCCGCCTCGCGCACTTTAGATTGTCAGAGTGCCCCCTGAATTTTTTTTTTTCCTTTTCAGCCCGATAGAGGCAGCTCTGTGTATGCATGTGTTCTCTTGTGACAGAGCCGGTCTCGTTTGTTGCACCACAACGCGCGGCTGCGTCGAGGTGCCACCTCGGAGCTGCGGGACCAGGGGCTGACACGGCCACGGGTGCTGGTGCTGCTTCCTTTCCGGGAGTCAGCCCTGCGCACAGTGAAGCTGTTTGCCCAGCTGCTGCCTGCAAAAGAAGTGGCCCACATGGCACGGTGGGTGGTGACTCGCCACTCTCTCCACAAAACTAGCACCTTCGTGCTTGGCACTGCAGGAAAATGATGAGTTCAGGAGAGGCCATAAAGCCACTTTTTATGAGGTCGTCGATATCCTTGTGATCTTTGCAAGGAAGCAATCTAACAAGTTATGGTTTTGGTCATGCTATTGAGGTTACTACAGCAACTGTGTTCGGAGATATAAACCCTACTGCTGCGTTTTTTGAAGAAAGTGTTGAGGGAGGCACGTTCTAGCAATTTAACAAACGAAGGCTCAAAAGAAAGCTGCTTCCAGCACACTTAGGCAATACTTCATCTCACAATTCGTTTCACAAGCACTATGAAAGGTAAGCTCTCTTGTCCAATGAGGGCCAAGAAGGATAAAAATAGTCCCTCAAATATTTGAGCAGTGTTAAGATTATTTTTTAAACAATTATTGTAGCAACTGAAAAGGTAGATCACAATAGTGTTTTTGAAGTTCAGGGAGCGTTTCGTTCACTGGTTAAATTAAGGAAGTCTGCTTGAAAGGAAGTTTCACCTGGGGGCCTTCAACCTCAAGTTGAATATAAACGAATTGAAATAAACGCAGCACTGCAGATGCCTGCTGCGAAGTGGCGCAGCCCCATCCGTAAGCATGGCGTCTGCCAAGACAGCTGAGTCTCTTCCACGCAGCAACTGGACTCTGGTGCTAAAGTGAACTAGAATCACCTGCCCTTTCTTCCCAGGGATGGAGCCACCAGTCATGGGGTGAGGGGCACGGAGGTATAAGTTTTGCAGCCAGCCATGCCATTCTGATTGGCTCAGGTCGCCATAGCCTTCACAGCGCTGCAAACTACTTGTGAGATGGAGTACAGTGACTGAATCCTTAAGCCTAGGTTACAGCACGACTTGCACTCCACTTCGCCATGCGCCGCCGCGGTGGCTCAGCGGTTATGGTGCTCGGCTGCTGACCCAAAAGACGCGGGTTTGATACCGGCTGCGGCGGCTAGAATTTCTTTGGAGGAAAAATTCTAGATGTGCGATGTCAGAGCACGTTAAAGAACCCCAGGTGGTCGAAATTTCCGGCGTCCCTCATAGCCTTAGCCGCTTTGGGACGTTAAACCCCATAAACTAAACTAAACTAAACTAACTTCGCCATGCATGGGATGTGCATAAGGGCCTGTGTATAGTCGAGTTCTGACACTAAGTCCAGGCTGCTTTGAATAGAAGTATGTTGGCACCACTGGGGCTTGATTATGCAGAAAATACGCAGTCCTGATACATGCAGTATGTGCAGTGCTGTGCCACATTACCGAAACACGCCGGGGCAGCACTTGATTGCGGACGTGCAGGTTCCTGAAGGAGTTTGGCTGTGAAGAGGAGAAGCACCGTTTTCTGTCGAGACCTGAGGATTACGAGCAGACCTTTACGGGCAACACAGACGATGCATTCAGGCTGGGGCTGAGTGTGTCTGGCAAGAGCCTGCGGCTGTACAAGGACTTCTACGCATCGGACATTCTGGTGGCCTCGCCCCTGGGGTTGCGAACTGTGGTGGGGGCCGAGGGCGAGAAAGACAGGGACTACGACTTTCTCTCCTCCATTGAAATGGTGATTGTGGACCAGGCTGAGGTGCTGCTCATGCAGGTCAGTGCTGTTGCTGCTTAAAGCCTCGGTGAATGTGCGTCAGGGCCATAAACCTTTTGTACTGCTCAATAACACTATCGGGCAGCTTCGTACACTATTCTAGTAGAGTAGTCTAGTTCTGGCTATCACTGTGCACGTCCTTAGCTCAAGTTTAAGGCATTGTATCTTTCATTAGCTGCAGTTTAGTTATGGTCAGCTCGTTACACTAAGTTTGGCTTTCATGTTAAGGCGGAGGCTTGGGCAAGTTGGTACATCATATGTAAGTAAAACAGCGCTAGACACGGGACAAAGGAAGAACAACACAGCACAAGGCGCTACTAGCAACTCTATTTTTATTCCACCGGAAGCGAAATATATATCCGGAAAGTAAGACAAAACATAAACAGTACAGACACTCAGATACATAAAGTGCAGTCATTGCAAGTGCATGCACAAGTCACGAAATTAGATAGCAAATTTCTTTGTCAAGTAGCTTAATGGATGGCTTGCTGACGCAGTTCTGTCCTCTCTGATGAATGATTAGTGCCTCGAAGACTTCCCTTGCTCTTTTCGATCTATATTTCTTGATAACGCTCGTGCAGTCCAAGAAAGGAACTGGCAGCAATCTGGCCATACACTGCAAAAACTGCCAGTCAAAAAACTGCACACCTTTCTTGGACCGCACGAGCGTTATCAAGAAATATAGATCGAAAAGAGCAAGAGAAGTCTTCGAGGCACTAATCATTCATCAGAGAGGACAGAACTGCGTCAGCAAGCCATCCATTAAGGTACTTGACAAAGAAATTCGCTAACTTCGTGACTTGTGCATGCACCTGCAATGACTGCACTTTATGTATCTGAGTGTCTGTGCTGTTTATCTTTGTTTTGTCTTACTTTCCGGATATATATATTTTGCTTCCGGTGGAATAAAAATCGAGTTGCTAGTAGCGCCTTGTGCTGTGTTGTTCTTCCTTTGTCCCGTGTCTAGTGCTGTTTTACTTACATTTGGCTTTTTAACAGGCCACTCACCTTTCCACACTCGTGTCACATCTCGCAGAACTGGGAACATGTGGTGCACCTGATGGAGCACGTGAACCGGCTGGCAGTGGAGCCGCACGGGGCCGACTTCTCGCGTGTGCGCCTGTGGTGGCTGCACGGCTGGGCAAAGCACTTCCGCCAAACTGTAGTGCTGAGCGCCGTGTCGCAGGCACCGGTCTCGGCCCTTCTGAGCCGGCACGCCCAGAACTACGCAGGCCTGGTGACCTCCGCCAACCCCATTGTGCCAGGCTCCATTGCAGGTATGCCCTGACACAGACTTTGAGACCTCAGACACCGTGAAAAGCTCTGTAAAACACTCCGCTGTAAGGGTGAGAAATGGCTGCGCTGCTATGGGGGGTATTCGCATGATGTGAGAATATGTCTGCTTAGGGCAGGTAGTGACTGCTGATCCGGATCATGAGACGGAAATAACTAGAAGAATAAGAATGGGGTGGAGCGCATATGGTAGAATGGCAGTTTACGAATATCCCTCAAGAGAAAAGTATATAACAACTATATCTTACTGGTACTCACCTATGAGGCCCAAAAACGTGGAGGCTAACAAAGAGGGTTCAGCTTAAATTCAGGACAACACAGCAAGCTACGGAAAGAAAAATGATAGGTGTAATTAATATTAAGAGATCTGAAGCAGGCGGAGTGGGTGAGGGAACAAACGCGGGTTAATGACATCCTAGTCGAAATCAAGAGGAAGCAATGGGCTTGGCAGGGCATGTAATGCGAAAGCAAGATAACCGCTGGTCCTTAAGAGTAACGGAATAGATTCCAAGAGAAGGCCGGCGTAGCAGGGGGCTCGGCAGAAAGTCAGGTGGGTGGATGAGATTAAGTTTGCGGAGATACGGTGGCCGCAACTGGGAAAGGACAGGGTTAATTGGAGAGACATGGGGAGAGGCCTTTGCCTTGCAGTGGGCATAGTCAGGCTGATGATGACGACAACGTGATGTGACGGGCGCCATTTTGGAGTTCAACTTCAGAGGTACAGGCTGGGGCTCGCGGCGATGAGCCACTTAGACATGCCATGTTGCCTTTGGCTGTGCTTCTTGCATGCCAAAATGGTGGCTGTTGCAGTTTGAGCACACACTTGTTAGGAAGGGGAGTGACCAGCCATAAAATCAAGCTGAACACGTTGTTTCCAAGCGAGCATCCACTTGGCCTTCGTTTGAGAAACACACTTGTGGGCATGCTTGTACTTCAAGGAGAGTGATCATGCATACTCTGGCTTTTATTGCTTTGTTGTAGTGCCCTCCAGCAGGTTTTCTGCATCAGCTGACAACTAGAATAATATTTCACCCATGTGTAGCATCGTTATAAAAAGCTAAAGAAAGCGGCATTTTTAAGCAAGGCTGATGCCTTTAATGCATCCACCGAGTCACTGTACACAGCTGCATTCTGTTTTGCTTCCAAACATAGAAAGAGATTCCATGCAGTTCTATGTAAAAGAACAAAGTTCCGAGCCGAACTGCATTTCTCATGGTCCAGGCACACCTCACAGAGAGCACTGTAAAACTTCCGTCCTCGTTGAAGAACAGGGCCTCGCAGAGACGTGTCATCAGGCGACAGCCGACCCAAACACACTACACAGCCACACAGCTTGCATATGATGGCCTTTGTTGACACTGTCCTCCCCATTACTTTTCCCAACAGAGGTTACCGTGGCCCTCACCCAAGTGTTCCAGCGCTTCGACGCAGCGTCGGCCGCGGATGTACCAGAGGCCCGGTTCAACTTCTTCGTTGAAAAAGTGCTACCGCCACTGCTGCGAGAAGGCTCCCGGGGCTGCATGGTGTACATTCGCTCATACTTCGACTTCGTGCGCCTGCGCAATTACCTGCGGTCGCTTGACACCAGCTTCTGCCAGATCTGCGAGTACACGCCCGACGCCAAGGTCGCCCGGGCGCGTGGTGTATTCTTCACCGGCCGGCGCAGACTGCTGCTGTACACGGAGCGCTTCCACTTCTATCGCCGCTACCGGATCAAAGGCGTACAGCGCGTTGTCTTCTACGAGCTGCCCACGCTGCCCCAGTTCTACCCGGAGCTGTGTCGCATGGTGGCCGCAGGTGGCGCTGACTGCACCGCCCTCTTCTGCCGCCAGGATGCGCTGCCCCTGGCGGCCATCGTGGGAAGCACCCGCGCCGCGCGCTTGCTGCACGCCGCCCGCGACGTGCACGTGTTCGTGTCGGCTGGCCAGTGAGTGGTGTCAGTGGTTAAGTCGCCGGGGGGTCTCGTCTGACGAGTCTGACGTGTCGATGCCCGAGTCTGGCAGCTCTGAGCCAACCAGCTCCGCGAGCAGCCCACTCAACTGGTCCAGGAAGTTTGACACGCCATCGTAGCCTGGAATGAGAAGACATCGCGTTGTACAAACAATGCTGCTGCCAACACAGGCACAACTCGGACTCACTTACCGGGGAAGTTGTTGACATCAATGATGCAGAACCGGCCAGTGCCCTTTTCAGCGATGATGTCGATGCCAAAGAGACGCTGTCCCAGTTGTTGCCGCATGGTGTCCACCACAAAGCGGAGCTTTCGTGGGCACGGCATTGGAATACCCTGAGCATCAAAAACCTGGTGTTACTGGACACTTGCAATGGCGTACTCCAACAAAACAGAGACCGCAAAACAAACAACTGTATCGGCTTTTTGTTGTGTGGCCATAAGATGCATCTAGCCACACCCAAGGGTAAGCACAGTGACACAGCTATAAATGTATTCATCATGTTAAGCACTGTGGTGAGTTATGGACTTCAGCTGGCAGTAAAAGCTTGGCGCTCTGCCTTCACATACACTGGTTACGTTCTGTCAACTCGTTACTGTGACCTGCACCCGTTTAACAGGACTGCTCTGACCTCGGTTTATCTCCAGCCAGTGCATGGCACCTGGTTAGAATAAAGGTTTCATGTTCAGTTATATGTGCTTCAAGGGCAGAAAACAGTTGGTGATGCATCTGGTGCTGTTTGAAGTTGAGTTGCCATGCACCTCACAGCAGTTTAGTCGTCTGTCATAACAGCAAAGAAATGGAATGGGCACTACAACAAAGGTGAGTTAACAAAACTAGATACAACACCTGTGATTGGTGGCGTTAATAATGCCACTCGTGCTTTGGCAAAAACAGTGTGCCTTTTTGTGGGTAAGACAGTGAAAGGGATGAAACATTGGTGAAAGAAATTGTACTTTTAGTGTTTCGGTCTTTCACTTTTCTTCTGTCCTGTAGTAGTAGTACTAGTGGTGGTCTTATTGAAAGGGAGCGAATAGTGAATTTTAAGCACCCAGTTTTTTTGTTTTGTTTTCGGAGCAATATAAAGTTGGCTGTCTAAGGTGCAACAGTTTCGTTGGAAACTCCGTAGAAGATCTTTGCGAACAATTTTTCTATCAGAATTTATGGCTCACCGCATGACGAGCAATTTGCTACTGCACTGCAAAGCATGCCCCTTGCCGCCGCTCTAACACAAACATGCTCAATGCGATTCCGGCGGATGCACGCCGCACAATTCAAGGTCAAGAGACAGAGGTCATTTCAAGGTCAAGGGTCATTTCCAGGGGAATGATGGCACGGCAAACCCAGAGAACATGCGGGAAGCCTTTGCCAACATCATCACCACCCCACCTCCCTTCCCACCACACTTTCTGGTTTCCGGTATTATGAGCGGTGGCGGCATTCGAGTCGTGAACGACGCTCCCACTGTTGCGATTTCACCGTGATCTCACTAGTGGGACCTCAAAAACATTAGTACCGTATTTTCCGGTGTATAAGATGCGGCTTTTTTTCGAAAATCTTGCTGGTGCGTCCTATACAAGGGTGCGTCTTATATGCGAATTTTTCATCTTTTTTTGCGAGTTCATCGATTACTCCGGTTCATGCTCAAGCTTTTTTCACCTAAAAAATATCACTACCAATAACGCGGTTGTAACGGTTAATACTTCAATACCGGTACCGCTGTGCGCGACATGCTAGGTGATCTTTATCATGAAACGGCGGGGATGACGACTTCCGGGATCACAAGCGCGCGGCTGTTTCGGAGTCCCCAAGCAAAAGTAATGAGAAGCGCCAAAAGATCGTGACTATCGTGCTTCTTGCCATTGTCAAGACAAGCCGGCGTTCTTTTTTAGTCACCCTTCGCAACTTTTTTTGCTCCGTGTACGTAGTGCATGTTTCAGCCGAGTTGCTTCCAGAAATGGGTGAACCTTTTGATGGCGCATCTGAAGATGAAGACTTCGAAGGTTTCAAGTAGAAATAAAATGTTGTTATGGACATATGGGGAGCTGTATCGTTTTTTCTTTTTTTTTTTGCTAAAACGTGGACAAGTATGGCGTGAGTGTTGCCTTTTTCGATCACTTAGCGTTGCTTAAGAATTGCTCACAGGAACGGTGCATTTCGCGATAGTCGCGTAAGCGTGTTTAACTAAGCCTCACTAGCCTAACTGGATAAACTGGGGTGCGTCTTATACACGGGTACGTCTTATATACGAACTTTTTCAGTGACAGCTTGCATATATGGCAGGTGCGTCTTATACAAGGGTGCGTGTTATACACCGGAAAATACGGTATGTGCCGTAGCCTCAAGCGGCAACAATGAGGCACAGAAACTGCCATGCCCATCCAAGCCAATTTGCCGGCACACCGAATCCACAATGGCGCATTCTTCACCTGTGAAGAGATGCCTTGACTGCACAGCGATGTCCACTTGCAACTTATTCATTCCAAAAAATTCAGTTTTCAAAGCTCTACACAGCCCAAAATATTTCTTTGAGGTGCGTGACGGTTCTGCAACTAAATCCGAAATATTGCACAAGTTTGAATTATCGGAGTCCAAAGTATCAGCCAGCTAATTTAAAGTCAGTGCAACAGAGTGCGAAAACTTGTCTCCATACAAAGAGTTGCATATGCTATGTTTCTGTTTTTTATGTTCGTTGCACATGTATCAATGCTGCTCTTGCTAGGTTCTTGTATTATCCAGCATAGACTGTTTCTCAGGGTGTAGCAACTACTTGAGTTACCATAAAGAAAGAATGGCCAGCTACAGTAGAAGAGAGACGCACAACACTGTAAGTTGGTCACTCGCCTCCAAGACGGCATGGGCGTTGAGCGGTGAGCTGGAGTGTGGCTTGGACACGTCCTGGCTGTTGAAGAAGATGGTGGGCAGGTCACCGGCCACAAAGTCCCTGAGCGAGGGCCGCCAGGTGAGGTGGTAGCGCTGGCCCAGCACGTACACCTTGAGCAGGCGGCCCTCGTGAGGCACGAACTGCTGGGCGACACAGGGGCCCTGCAGGTCCCGCAGGCCGTGCTCGCCAAACACCAGGCACATCTGGTGGGCCCGCTTCATGCCGTGCGACACCAGGGGCTTGCAGACGATGGGGAAACGGACCCCCCGCTCCCGGAGGGCCGCCTGGTCCACCACCGGGTCCGTCCCACTCAGCTCCACGAAAGGTGGAATGAACACCCACTCTGCAGAAGAGTCGGAAGCCTTAAGCGCGGTGGTGCTGCTTGTGTCACTGATGTGTGGTTAAGATGTTAAGCTTCGCCTCTAAGAGTGGAACAAGACGGCGTCTTGCAACGCTGCCAGGGAGTCCACAGAACGCCAGCCATTGCCCGTTCGGCTCTAGGCCTTCGCCCGTAAGTTCGTTTTTGAGGAAAGGAAATGTATCTGTCTCCCTATCTCAGTGGACACCTGAACCTCCTCATAATATCTTGGTGGACACCTGAACCTCCCCATAATGGGAAGGGAGAAAGATGGGAGTGAAGGAAGACACTCTATTTACTAGACGTGTCTTTGTTCATTCCAAACCACTGAGCTGGCATGGCAGAGTGGTAGCATGCTTGTCTCGCACTCCGGAGGCCCTGGTTCGATTCCCCAACTCGACCAATTTCCTACTCAGTTGTATTTATTTATCTGGTCTGACTAGAAAGGTTAATTAGGCTACTTGGTCAATTAATCAACTAACCTCAGTCCCACTAATACCCCTGCCACACGGCAAATTTAATGTCATTCTCATCGAATGACATTTGTTCGACTTAATGTCATTTTTTCTGCGCGCTGCTACACGGCAAAAACTAATGTCATTTGCAAATGATGGCGATTGCGATGGAAAGAGAGTACAGTGAGTACAGCATACAAAAATTTCGATGTATGCTTCAATACGTTGCAAAAAGTATTGCTTTGCTAATGGAAACCGATTCTAAAATCTTCATTCTCATTTTAATCAACGTATTTAGATAAGCGCGCTGTGCGAGGAATCTAAAAACGTTGATTTCAATAACGTGTTGATCACTGCTATCCACCACAAGTCCAAGCCAAGCCAAACCTCAGCCAGCGGCGGCAGGCAAATGGCGGACGTCATATTGTGAAATGCTCTCTATGGTGAAATTAGACAGTATTAGCTGTGCGGCCGCAAAAGCTTTGCTCATGCTACGGGCGCACCTTGCGCGCACTGCCGCCCGTCCTCACAACAGTTTTAGTAGGGAGCACGGTGGTTGGGTGTGACTAGCGTAGCGCGCGAGAAGCATAACATACTGTGGCGCCATCTAGACGATAGCAAGTCAAACCTCCTGAACTGAGTGCCGAAAAAACGTTTTTCTCTTTTATTAACGGCAGTAATGAATGCATTCGAAGGCTTTGTTTTTTTAATGTAAATCAATTTGATGAAATGAAAATGTAGATTCTAGTGCAAAGTTGGAGAAATACTTCGCTCGGGGTCGTTGCTATGACGACAGTGTAATCCGTACATAGTTAAGCCTAGCATCAAGAAATTCTGAAATTTATCTCAAAAGCGTCTGATATTTCAAACCTATATTGTTACGGAGGGATGAGAATGCACAAAATAAAAGCGAATACAACCGTTTAGAGCAAGCTATCGCGTCGAAAAATGCAGCGGCGACGCAGTATTCGGTCCGAAGCGGGCGAGGCGAGCTGGGCGTCGCCATGTTGTGAATTTTAACAACGCAAGGCTGGTAGCGAGAGTGAGTTTTATTTTTTTCCAATTCTATTTGGCATTTTTATATACATAAATGAACGACAGCACAATCGTAGGGACGCGGAAATATTACAGTGCTTGTGACGTTTTTGTAATCGTGTTTTTTGGTGTATATTCTCACCAAGTCTCTGGTGTCGAGGGAACACATTAGCTCGGACGTCGCAGGCGAATGTGTTCAGGGAACTCATTCGATACCTAATGTCGTTTTCATCGAATGACATTAGATTTTCTCGTGTGGCAGCAAACTAATGTCGTTTTGAACGAATGTCATTCGATGGGAATGACATTAAATTTGCCGTGTGGCAGGGGTATTACTTGGAGTACCACTATACGATCCCTTTAATTGGTTGCATGGTTACTAGCCAAAGTACAATTCGCCCGTTTGAAATTCGTGCACTTCGACGTCACAACCATTTTGACCAATTGAAAAGCGTGACATTTCTGTCCAACTCCTGCTTACAACGATGAGGCATTAAAGGCTTCCGCCATAAGACACATGCACGAACAGAGCACCAGGTTATAGAACTGTGGTGGTTCCACTTAGCAAACTACATAAAGACACAACTGTTGTAGGGCCACATAGTCAGCAAGGCAATAGGGGACGTTCAAAATTCCACATGTTCGCTTTCCCGCTTAACAATTTTGCCCAAGACAAGATGGTTGACTATGCGTTTCCAGCTGAAACAAAGCAAGAAGGACTAGTTTTTTTTTTTTTTTATTCTTCCAAAATATATTTCATACATTCCATCCACACCCTTAGTGCCTGTCCTCTAGCCATCGCAGTTCTTTTATAGAGAAGTCTGCCATCTTGTCTTTGGCAACATAGTTATGTGGGAAAGCGCACTTGCGGAATTTTGGATATCCCCTATTCTCTTCTCAACAGCTCAAGAAGACTGCACTCCAATAGCAGAAATGCTGCTCGTAAGTGGTGCAAATGCAGCCATGACACTGCACACTTCATTTGCGAATCTGGAATGCAGACCATAAATAAATTTCAATGGAAGTGAAATGCTAGACACACATGTACTGTGCAATGTCTATGCACGTTAAAGAACCTCAGGTGGCTGAAATTATCGGGAGCACTCCACTACGGTGTTCTTTATACCCAGCGTCTGAGACGTTGAACCCCTCAAGCCAAACCTACAACACATTCCATACATATACGTCAACTACACACACCATCAAATAAAAGCAGCCTTGAAACTTTCTACCAACACGGCAGTGCAAGTAATGCATTCTTGAAACTGTGTACAACACAAGGTTGACACTAACAACATAGTGCCAGCAACTGAGCTTGCCTGCGCACAGATCTGTTTAATGTATAACTAGGAACATTTTTTTTTTTTTCATTTCGTGAGTAGACACGTATCATGCACTATTTTTGAAGTTCAAATTGGGGCAAAAAGTGCAATATTTAGAAACAAGCTACATGTTAACGATTTTTTATTATCATTAACTGTAGTAGAACTAATCAACTCTTCCATTTTTTTTTCTCTGTGCAGGACATAAAATTCTCTAACTTGTACACAGTATCTTCAAAAGGAATTTACAAGTGGCAAGCTCTATCAAGAAAATGTCTACCAAATCTGACATTCCTTTTTCTGGTTCACTAATTCTGGTTCACTGGATTATCCACAATTCATCAGAGTGGCTATACAGTCTCGCCCGGATATATCGAATTATTGCTACATCCAACACACAAAACATCCCCTTGAAAATCCCATGCAAATTGGTAGCACTATTCATGTTTATCAAACTCGCGACTGCCAGAACATATGATATATCGAATGGCACACCGCGTCTCCTCAAGTGGCCTCTCTCATGCTAGCGTTGTGAAACCGCATGATGATGTAAACATGGGGTGTATGGTATATGTATACAGTATGGTTCACTGTTAAAGGGAACATGCGATCGCGTGGCCGCCGCGATTTGCAAATCGCTGCCATGGATTTTCCACACCACACCCCTGTCCTGCAGGGGAGCCAACCTCAAAACAAAAGCCTGGCAATGGTCCTCATTTGACACGCTTTCCTTGTTTTGCTGACCAAGGCATCAAGAAACCAATTGTACCTTAATTTGAATGAGATTACTATATTTATATTGCGCTGCTAACAGATCAGACATCGTATGATATGCAGTGGCTTATTCCAAAGCACTGTCTACTGCAGCTTCGATGCAAAGCAGGTCAGGCATAGGCAATGCTTATCGAGCAGCGCGCTGCCGGCACATCACTGAAAGAAGTGCTATCACTAGCGTGGGAGCAATGTATTCTTGTTTCCAAGCTGCAGATAAGCTTATCTGCGGTCACACTCACACTCACACACATATGAGAAAAGCCAACATATATAAGAGAAGCCAACGTCACATCAGCGGTAACTCAGGACGTGCTATGTCCGCCGCTTAAGAACGTGGGTGGCGCTAGTGAACACTCCCAAGGTTAGGTTATTTGTAAACATAAATACCCCCGAAAGCAGAAGGTTTGACAGCCGTCGCCGTAGCTCAGCGGTAGAGCACCGGACGCGTAATTCGGAGGTCGTGGGTTCGGATCCCACCGGCGGCATGTGCTTGTTTTTTCTTCTGCTTTTCTAATCAATTATCTTTAAGCGATAACATATTCAGTAATATTCTAAATCGAACAACAGCACAAAATAAATAAATATATTAAAAATCCCCTGTGCCCCTTGGTTTCTGTGGCTGTTGGCTTCTCTCATATTTATAACGAGCCCCTCATTCCCCTTTCCTTGTCTATATATATATATATATATTTCGTGATCTCATTTGAGTTCTACATATCCACGTTCGACTGCGCCCATGTCACATCAGAATTTCAAGGGCCTTTGAACCTCGACTCAATGGCCAACTGAACGCTGCGACACGGGAAGCTTCAATGGCCATTGGGGCAATAGTTTGCCGAGTCAACGCAGCAACGTGGACCCCAATCGAGATTTCGCAGGCCTTCGAGCTGTGGCAGCAAGCACTCTTGGAATCGGAGCACTTGCAAGCAACGTGCTGGGGAATGAAATCAGAGCAGTGTAATCACTAAAAAATTATGGGGCTTCAAATTATGCAAGTTATTCTGCAGGGGACAGGCCAGGCTGCAAAACGCTGCAGCACGCCACTGTTATCAGCGACAAAAAAGCAACTATAGTGAAGCCCCCGCCCACATTCCGCCTCTGCGCACAGAATTTTTCCACGACGAAAAAGCAGTGCACCGCTTAAACGTTTCTAGTTACGTAAACAAGAAGCTAATCACGATAAAAAAGTTATGAGCCCTACAATTTTGACACATGGAGTGTTTGATATAGTCAAGCATTTAAAATGCCGATTTCGTTTACAGTTCAGATTGGCCAGCGGAGTAATACAGGACGCCGCAGACCGCGGCCCAGTGTTAGCAACTCCTGTTTTTTTAGGTTGTGTCCTACTATAACACCAGCTTCCTCAAAAGTACATGAATGCTACACAGCTTTTCCTCGACAACGAACATTTCAAGAGTGATTAATATTCCTGTAATAAATAAGCATTTTGTTTTCAACCTTTTAGGGCTTAACTTGTAGGCTGATTGCTTGCAAGCCTGGAAATTATTGGCAGTGGTAGAGGCACCACATCATCTCTATGTGAGATGATGGAACTTCTCAATGGCGATCGAGTTAGCCGTGTAGTAGTGGCACGATTCCTTTTAGTTCGACAATGATAATGAATGAGCAGCCTTTGAAAGTGGCTGCAAGACAAGGGCATGAAATGCAGACAGCATTGGAACATCATGTAAGTGTGTAAGTGTGGGGGTGCTTCACACAATGATCTGCAATGTGTATTGATGGGTAAGTTTGCGACAGAACATCTTAGACAAAGAACAGCGCAAAAAAACGAGACGAAGAAGCAGACACAGCGCTTGTGTGCTTCTGCTCCTTCTTTGTCTTTTTGGACTTTTCTTTGTCTAAGATGTGCACACAGCGATGCTAAGAAACTAAGAAAATGCCAAGTCAGTGTTCCAGCCTCTTCATTACTATTTCTTTTTGCCCTACATAGCAATAAACAATGTTACTGCACAAAGGTCACTGACCTGGCATTCAATATCGCTCGAAATCTCCCTCCTAATAGCCTTTCTATTCTCTAATGTCCTTTTCGAATTTAGATTATGTCATGTCATGGATAATAAGACTTGAAAAGTGTATTGAAATAATCAGCCCACTATAAAAATAAGCACACATAAGGCATCCAATGATCCAATGTAGCACTTCCTGCTTTCTACGTGGGTAAATTACACTTTTTACAAAATGCATTTTCCAGCCCAGGAAACTGGGATTAACTGAATGTCCGAGAAATTTGCCTGGGGCAAAAATAATAGGGCGTTACCGGGTTTCACTGCAAAAAGAAAGTCCCCATGTATGACGCCCCAACTATCTCCATTATCAGTAGCTTTTCATCTGCTCCTCTGATAGACTCACATGTATCTCATGGGGGCACTGATCTCTACCCCAAGTTATCTCTCTCTTGGCTTCAAAGATTGCCGCGACAGGCCTTTTAAGAGTAAGGTACACTACACTCAAGAGCATTTTACAATAGAAGGAACTGCAGCCTTATAGATACAATGCTTGTACAGAATGTTGCAGGTCCACATCAGCTCCCACGAATGACGTGGCCTTCTCTTTCTCCTTTCATTTCCCCCCCCCCCCCCCCCCCCCATGGTTAAAGGAACATTGCAAGGCATTTCACAAGAGCAAGAAATGCAGCCTTACAGACAACCCTTGCAACACGTTGTATGTCCACATCAGCTCCCAGGAATGACTGACGTGACCTTCTCCTTCTGTTATTTTTTTCCCCCTGTTTGAAGGCTCATTGCAAGGCATTTCACAACGTGCTGGATATCCACATCAGCTCCCACGAATGACGTGGCCTTTTCTTTCTCCTTTCATTATTTTTTTTTTCCTTTTTAGAGGTTTATTGCAAGTCGCTTCACAATAGCAGGAACTGCAGCCTTAAAAGACTCAACCATTGCACAGCAGCTATGCAAGAACGCCACTGACATCTCCGTCAAGCCAACATCAACGCAGCAGTGGGAATGGCCAAGAGCATACTGAAGCAGGGCTTGTAGCAGGTGAAAATAAATTTGAAGCAGTTTCCTCGTGTTTTGTAGCAGGAGCCCTATAGTGAGAATAAATTACAATGCACTGCGCAAAGATTTTGAGTGGTGCAGGTTTAATTGTATACAGCAGTCTTAGCCAACTCTGCAAAGTTTTTTAAGCGCGCCCAAATTCACTTATTGCGTAACAAGATTAAAATGAGCGCAATTTTGTATCATTAGCATTAGTGCAAACTCTTATGTGCAAAAGTTGCAGACGACCTTCAGTGAAATGCCTATTACATTTGTGTTCTGAAATATCGCCTTGACATGGTTTCCTTTTTCCAACTTGAAAAAAAAAAAAGGGGCACGAGATTTAAAAACAGGCACTTTACTACGCTCCCAGGTCGTGACATTACCACTCCAAAACAGGCTCTAATTGAAGAAAATCTGTTAGAGAAGGCCAGAATGAATAGGGGCCACTGTGGTCACGAAGATCGTTCCAGGATGTACATGGCCGTTCTGCTTTGTTGAAGTTATCACGCCGCAGCATGAGCACGACATGCCATCATAGCACAGGTCAGTGCCTAGGCACTGCACAGGTTTATAGGAGACAATGACCGTTTTCTTTGCAGTGGCACCCTTCTCGCGAGGAAGCATTTTATCGTGCATGTGCGGTCCTCGTCGCGAGGAACACCGCCATCTTCCTCCGCTGAAAAGTTCAGCGCTGCCGTGCATTTCCCACAAACTTCACTGCTTCCTCAAGCGTCTGCCACTAAAAGACTTGGTTCGAACTTTCTCACATGGTTACACAAAAAACTAAAGCTCGAGCGACGAAAGGCACCCAGCAATGACACAAGCTCGATAACAAGTCTGCACAATGTGGTCACCACATGGATTCCATAAAGATTGCCAGCCCATCATTTCCCGCGGTAAAAAGACGAGTTCAGATCCTCTTTAGTGCACGTTTAAAACTTTTAAAGGCTTTGCTACACTGTGTAGAAACTTTCGTTGCACAAAAATAAAAGTGCCATTGAAAGTGGCGATTTCTCAGAAATTCTGCCACAGGCCCAATGCAGGTCAAGGCAGCACCACACTCAGCTCATTGCAATGTGGCAACCCACAAAGTGTGAGGATACAGCAGGCTAATAAGGCTGTGGCAAGAGACCGCGCACTACCTTCAAGATACACCTGTCACACTAAACCGAAGTAAACGCTGTCATCCGCTTTTCTCATGAAGGGCTCCGTACATAATGAGAGCGAGTTTTTAAGACGAAACATGCCCAAACTGCATGGAACTTACGTGTGGCTTCTCAGTGTTCTATGAAGCGTAGACAATTCGGGAAAAATGAAATTGGAGGCAACAAAAAAAGAAAACGACAAAAAACCCGTACAGCTTACAAGATTAATGTGCTTGTGCACCCAGATCCTGAACTTAAAAAATTTGAAGAGAAATGGCACCATTTGTAAATGCAATTAAGGATCAGGTTTACCCAATTTAACAGTTACCAAAAATGCTTTCATGCATCAAGAGAATCAAGGATTCTTGTGCTGGCTAAAATAGTGAATGTTAAAAAAATGACTCAATTTTTACAACTTTTGCAAACTTCCAATGATCTGAGAAAAATGTGTCAGAGAAAAAATGCACAAAAAAATGGTATCAAACCAAGTACGATTCCTTTATTGCCAGTATAAATCCACCACGAAATAGAGCCGAAGACTCTAACATTACAGTTAAGCATTTTGCTATCAACCATTCACCATAATAATGGCAAAAGCCAGATTCAACGATCACTGAAGAGCACTATCGATGTAATCATACCATGTTCACTAGTAGTGATTAGAGACACTCCGTCTTGTCGAGCTTGTATAATTTACTTTGCATTTCAAAATGTCAGAGTAGCAAAGAACCACAATGAATTAAGCTTGCAAAGAGAAAAAAAGGCAATTGCAACTCTTACCTTCTCTAAACTAAACTGCAAAGCTGGTGCAGCCTTTCCCACTTCCCCAAGCAGCTCATGTAATTGGCCCAATGTTGGAAATGTATTGGCAAATGCCAGCCCTACACAGGACCAGACTGGAACCATCTTATCCCAATATTGAGCCAAGTACCTGTACTCCTTGGGTCCCTAGTTTATAGTGAGGCTGACTACATGACTGAGTGCAGGGCGACCTGCAAAGGCAAAGCTGAGGAGACCAGGCATGGGAGCCTCCTCACCTGTGGAGGCCAGGGGGCTCTGCTCCACCAAGCGGTACTGGTGGAACCGGTTCAGCACCTTGCGCACATTCTCCAGCGGGTCCACCACCACCACGCCCGGGTGTGCTCGACAGAAGCGCTGCACGCCAACATCTCCTCACACTTTGGTCGACTATGCAGCTACGGCGATATGCCCGCAACAACTGCAGCAAGCTGCCACTTGTACGGGCTAAGCCTTTTTGAATGCCCTCATTTGTCTTGCAGTCACATGACTAAAGCAAGTGTTATTCCCCCACACAGTGCTACTGTTGACCACTTGTCAATGAGTTCCATCTAGTAGTTGCTCTACTATTCACCACTATAATGGACCACCACTAACTAGCCCTCACATCAGCACTCCTCCATACTTACACAGATCACTGCACTACTGTCACAGTCAACTACAAGGACAAATAGCTCTCATTGACAAATTGCCCCGTGGGATCAGAACAAAAAAAATTAATCACCTATAACGATTCTTTCAAACTTTACATCTATGGTATGTGCTATGTTACACACTTTCACTATGCAGAGAAAGCACAATAATTGAGTGCAATACCATACTGAGCTGTATGCTTAAACCATCACATCTGCCACGTCGCTTTTTCAACTAAAGTGACAACAGCTGCGAAACATTTGAATGGTACTATGCTTCCCGATTCTTCGTGTATGGAGTAAATATGCGAAATTTCAGTCCAATGTGTGCGATCACAATTGATAAGGACGCCATTTTCGATATTAGACTAAAGCTACTCCACAAATATAAGTTACGCTTAAGGTGCCTGCAGTAGCAAGCAAGACAGCCTTCATTTCACTCTAATGATGACAATGACAAGGATATGAGAGTTAACTAGTAAAGATCTGTTCTTCACAAATACTGCCCAACTTAAAAATGTTTCTGTGGTAGCTGCCTTGCTCGCATTCTATTGCAGCTTTTAAAAATTCGGAAACCTTCAATCCCGTCTTCATTTTGCAGTTCACGCTGCGAACATAGCTGGCATAACCGGACAAGCGTAGCTGGACATCCGAGTAAATTTCTGCCATTTGTGTGCAATGCCAAGTGACTCGTGGGATGGGCAGAGAGCAAACAAAGTACTGCTAACTTCCCGTGCAAAAAGCGCACCTCAAACTCGGCAGTGATGCGTTGGCATTCAGCATCCCCGTGGTCGGCTCGCACCAGGATGTCGCAGAATTTGTGCACAATGGCTGCCAGGGGGCCTTGCTCCTCCAGGGGCCGACTTAGGTCCAACTGGAGCAAGCGAGCACCATTTGAGATCTGGCCGTTCGACAGCACCACACACAGAACGAAGCTTTGCCCCATGGAGTTTCAGCACTGTTAAATGAGCAACATAGGCAACCAACTAGCCAAACAGTATATCTTGATAAGCCTTTATACAATTCAGCTGCCTCACTGAGTAAGGCCTGCTTTAGACACCATTCCAGCCCAGCAAAACACCAAAGTGCGAACAAATACACCCACATTTGCTTGAATCAATGCAGTCAGCAGCAACTGCAGCATATATCACCAAAAGCAGAGTTGTCACGTATTCTGACGACACCCCACACAACCTTGCCATTTTATGAAACTTGCATTTTTGTTTTTCCCGCACTCTGTCACTAACTGAAGCAAAGGCACATCTTGCAATAGCTGTTATTCGTTCAAGCCTGGGAGCAGTCGGGGCATGGTGCTGCTTCAGTCAATCGCGATAGGTGGGAAATGCAAAAATTGAATGAAATAGCAATGCTAAAAGCCTGCCAAGCATTACCAAGTTATGAATACCTGGGCAGCATTCTTTCAACTACGATACAAACAAAGACCACAAGACTAGCTATATTTGAATTCTAGTCAAATGACGCACATTCTGAAATCTTAAATGCACACAGTACACTGTGCTAGTCAATGCAAATACACACAAGCACATCTGCTATCTGCAGGACACTGAAATAAAGTAAGAATGCTGTAGACCGCAGAACAACAATGCACACTGCTGCAAAAATGTTACCCTGCTCAGTTGCCATAAACAGGAAACACGACTTGCACACTTGAATTCTACTCCACTGGTGCTTTAACAGGAGCCAGCACAAACTGTCTGTTGTTACTTTTTGCGATGAATAAGAGACTTCACTTACCTTCACCAACTCCAGCCCATGAGACCTGCAGGAAAGAAGGGCAGTGCTTAATCATCTGAATGATATCACATACACTGGGCATGCATGGGTATAACAAAACAGAAGCAATGTCGACCCTTCCCTACAGCGAATGCTCAAGATAAGCTGAAAAGTCAACGTACTACAATAGGTAGAAGTGAATCCTTTGTTTCAGTGTTCTAGGTGCGATTGTGCTTGTCTTCTACTACTAGTGTGTCCATGCAAAGCTGCAGCAGCAGTTCCTGCCTGAAGAAGGAAGACTGCAACAGACTCCTTTAACTTCTACCATGCCTGTTATATAAACAACAGCACTAGGAGAACTGACGCATTTCACTGAGAGTAGATATATGCATGCATTTGAAAGGATACAAGAACTTGTAAGAGCTGCTATTTACCGACTACCTCAGGTAGAAACAAGAAATGTAGGCACACAGCAGCAGGCCTCTAGGCTATACGCCTGGAGTTAGGTGCAGTTCTACTTTTCTCCGTTAATATTACAAACACCAAAGTAGATTTTTTGCGCAGTTATTTGCAAATGCACCCTGGTTATGAACAGTGTTCGCTCCCTTCTCAATGGTTTTAGTACACGGCTCCCCACAGCAAAAACTTCACAAGCAAGCAGTCAGTCTCGCTTTTGAATCCTACCACATTTTCTGGCCCTTGCTGCCCCAAAAGATGCTTTGGTGCCCTGGAAGCTATGACAGCAAACCGTAAATTCACAGCTATTTCCACTGTACAGCTAACACGATTGTAAACTGATCTAACATGATAGCAAACTGCCATAGTTTGTCTGCACTGTAGTATGATGACTGCACACATCAGGAATCTGCTGTTTGTACTACCATTTCCTCTTACAGAATTAAAACAATTTTCCCTATAGGGTGACGGTTTTGCGCACTAAAATTTCCTCGAGGCAAAAAATTACCCCTTCCAACCACTGCGCAACAGGTTAATGCTCTGTGATGCACTTCGCAATTTTTGAAGGCTAGCTATACATCGGAATAAATTACCCCATTATCTCTACAGGAAGCACTTAGAAAATAGCGCTCATCAAAACCTCACTATTTCACGTGACATCTGAAATCGCAGAAAGTGCACAAAATGAAATCCACGCGGAATGAGATGCCGATGTGCCACCCGAAACTAGCGTCATAACTAGCAGCGCGCAGTTACACTGACACCCTCACACGTCGCCGAAAACACAGGCCGCATCTGACACTTGATAGGCGCTGGACACAGGCACCGCGACGCCCCGGTGATCGGTATGTGCGGATCGCATGGCCTCCAGTGGCGAAGCCCGGATTCCATCGAAACTGATGCCGGCGGCCAGTGGGGGGCGGCCGCACGTGCACATAACCGCGGCGTGCTTACGCGCAGGCTTGCTTGAAGTCCTCCGTGCTCAATTCGCGGCTCTTCTTGTCTCCCCACCAGAAGCCGACGCGGGGCCGGGGAGCTTCCATGTTGCACATGACGGCGCGCCGCCGCCTGTCAGCAGCGCATCACGAGCGGCAGGGGCCGGCGGATGTCATCACCGGACGCGCGCTGCTGATGCGGCGGCGCGAAAGGGCATCACGTAACCCAACACGCGCCTTGATGCAGGGACACGCTGCTGAACGCGTCCGCCCGCGGAAAGTGCCAGGCAGCCTGCGACGCACGCACACACTCCCTACTGTCAGCCTGCGCCCATAGAGGCGTAAGGCTAAATGGAGGAAGACGATCCTCATGTCACGTGACTTTTAATTACGTCATAACAAAATGGCGTTTGTTTAGGTACATTTCTGGGTACTTTTTGTTGCAAAATTAGGTAAAAATGGCGTCGCAAAATTTTGAAACGTCCCTAGCCATAGTTTCTAGGTCGCTGGCGTCTCCACGGTTGCCACGGTGACCATCGCTGTCATCGCCAACGCCACGGTGGTTTGTTGACATGGCTGCGATGGCTGTTCACCGCGCGGTGCATTGACGCGTGGAGTAAGTGCTGCCGTGAAAGTCATCAAAGGTTGGTGCAATGGCGAGTAATATTGACCGCGCTAACGTCCGGACTTGTACCCCAGTGCCCTAGTGTTGTCTTTATTATGCAAGTTTGCAGTGCGACCTGTTCCAGCCGTGGTATGATATCGGAAGCCCCTAGAGACGTTTTGCAAGGCGGTTCTTGACTGAATTTGAGGTCACTTCAGTTCTCTTCGGCACCTTTCGGTATTGTATCTCGTGTTTGAACATTGCCTCCTCTAGAAGGAGGCAATGGTTTGAAGCATTGGATGAGTGTCGAAAATTATGTTTCCTTGTGTTGCGCGTAACTGATTCTGACCTGTACGTACTGATAGGATGAGCTCGTATGCATAAAAATGGTGGATACTGCGAGCCATTTGGCAGTTGCGGTACATATAAACTATGTTCCTGGAGTCCTGCATGTATGCCCACCGGCGACAAGCTATGCTAAAAAAAAAATTAAAATGCGGAAGGAAGGCGGACTGGACGTACTACACGCTAGCCTTTAAAAGGACAACACATCTTCCGTCTTAATGTTTAATATGCCTGCAGTGTCTACCCACCAACTAGCCAAGCTGTAATGGATTACTTCGCGTTGACACCCATGTTGCGCAAAGCACACGGTAGGCCACAGCTGCTTTGTACGACGCCGTAACGTTGCCCACGGAGAGACTTAACGCGACGCATCGTGCCACATGAACTATGATCCGTACGCCTCTTTCTTCGCTGATAGGCGTTTAGCGAATGTCGTAGTATGGTCACACCACCGAACCTTTGAATATGTAGAAAGCTGCTTTTCTTTTATCTATTTGGTGAAGTGTTTTTATACTCATTAAGTAGAACGTGTGGTTCTTGGTGTATTTCTTGTAACGTTCAGCATTGGAATAAAGCCAGACAAGGCCGAAGCTTGTTTTGCTTGCTCTGTCATTTCTGTAATGGTTTGTGATGAAGTGGGAGGCTTGACTTAGGCTTTCAGCATCCGCGTAGCCAGTGTGGCCCTTGGGTTTGTTTGGGAACGATGTTGGGTTATTGCGGGGTAAGTAAAACACAACACAGAGAGAAACGTAAACACTCGGGATGATCAGTTTCTTGCACTTTCTGTGTGTTACATTTTCTGAGCTTCAATTTCTAGACGCCATGAATGCATTCCAAATTTCACAGCTAGCTGTTTTTTCTGCTGCACCAGTTAGTGAAAACACAGACTGATGGGCAAGTTGGTATGACATAATAAGGCAAAAACAGCACACCTGCATAAGGAAGATGCTGCGTTTTGTCTCATCTTCCTTCATCCTTGTGCAGGTGCACTGTTTTAGCCTTATTAGTAAAAGTATGTTGTACAGGGACGTTGGATGCCATGCATGCCGTAATGCGCTGCGTTAACTTTGTGCTAGCATTTGTAGCTAGAAGGGTTTCTTTTTGACATTAGCATTGTATAAGTGAATATAATTTGTGCGCATACATGAATAGCATGCTGGCTTGGCCTTGTAGGCGACTGCATCATTATGAAGTGTATGAGGTGTCACATTAATTGCACGCCTGCTTTTACTGCACGTTGCCAGTTTTGAGGGGAAAATCTGTTTTGTGTGGAGTCAGCAGTGACTAGGCAAGCGACCTTTAAATGCAAATAAGCTTGCTCCATAGATGGTAGCTCTGTGGGGCAATGGACACACACAAAAAAAAAAGAGTAGCCATGACCTTTCAATATAAAGTGAAGAAGCAGCATAAACCAAACATCAACACGCCATGCATGTGACATGCTTCTCTGCATACAGTGAAGAGCTTAAAAATGCATGAAATGTAAACATGGCTTGTCTACTTATATTTGGTTGTTCCTTTTAGAGGGAAGCATGTTGACAAATTTTTCTCTGCTTTATGGCAAACGTCTAAAGGAGTGTGAGATTTCAGTAAGGAAACATTTACAGTTGGCCACATAAGTTTGAGGTATTCAAATTAGAAGGTCTGAAAAAGCTGTGTGCCTTTTCTTTCTAGCTGCATTCTAATTTTCATTCTTCGCTTGCCATGCTGCTGAATGGGTGGGTCTGCTGGTTCCTGAATTACTGTTTTTGTAATGTGCACAGTCAGAACATATGTATATCACGAGTATGAGGCAACATATTTAAAAGCACAATGTGAAAAGAGCTTGTGGATACATTTTTGAAGGTTGGCAGCTCAGTTCGCTGATATGTTTAGGTGCTTTTTATATTGTCAAGGCCCAGTAGGTATTAAAGGAGTAGAGACAACAAAATTTTAGTTGTTTCTTTCGGTTAGAATGATGCGCAGTACTTTAGAAAGACTAGACAGCTGCATGGATTGCGACAAGAGGCAATATATTTATAATTGCATTTTTTCTCTCGCACTGCTTTAGCTTAAACAACCGAACGACGACTGTGATGTCAGGGATGTGTTCAGGTCATGTGAGGCATACAAAGACAGCAGTATTGTTGCAGCTTTGTTCATTGTTATTTGCATCAACTCGTACACAAACCTGTCTAAGAGTTGGAGTCACATAAAGTGAACAGGCAGCGATTATATCTCTTTTTGCATGCCTCATGTGACCTGAACATGTATCTGACTTCAGAGCAGTCATTCGGCTGTTAAAAACCGAAACCAGATGACACGAGAAAAAAAATTCAATTGTAAATTATTTAGCTGACAAAGTTAAAATCCACATGGTGGCTTGTGTACACCATTGCCTAGTGCATCAGTGTAAAGAGAAATGCGCATCCAAAAATTTGGTTTCTGTACTCCATTAAAGATGTAGCCCATGACATGCTTGTGGCAGACCTTTGAGTTCATCATTCTTTTATGAGAGTTGTGAAACTGGCTCACTAGAGTGTAGCATATCAGGAGTCAGAGTGTTACTGGAGTAACTGACCTCATGGTGATTAAAATAGAAGAAAACTAGTTGAGTCCACAAAGAATGAGGTGCTCCTTTCAGAAGCAGAGCTGCTGTGAAGAATGTTCTATGAAAAGACAACCATCAGCTCTTTGCTACATTTCAGTTTATTATTTTCTTGAAGACCTAGTAACGGGTATTACAGAAATGATAAGAGGTATGTTACAGAAATAATTGGTACCTGCATATTAGCATGACAAGGGGTGACTAATAAAATTTTTGTAGGGGTCTATAGAATTTTGCCTCCATCGAAATGCGACTGCCACAGCCTGGATCGAACCCAGGTCTTTCGGGTCAACAGCCAAGCACCATAACCTCTGAGGCACCGCGGCGGCTAGTGATTTTCTATTACTGGCCCTCAGTACGGTGGGTTCACGGTTTTGCGGTAGAAATGTTATTGGTGTATGCCTGTTGTGCATATATTGGCTGAATATTTTTGTTCAAAGTAGTGCAAAATTTGTGAGTTCTTTTTTCTCTTAGAATCCACAATTCATACTGTGGCAGCTGTTACACTTGTATGACACCTTGATAAAACTAGCCGAAAATTATAAGCTTAAGTGTGTAGCAAACCAAGAAGGGCATGGGACAATTATAGTAATTTAGATGGAGTGGGGAAGTTGTCTATTGTTAATTTTTAGATTGCAGATTTAGTAAAAGTAGACGATACCTAGGCAACATGTAAGACATAAAGCAGAGACCTGGACTTTTGGTTGCTTATAATGTGGTCAGCCGTTGCCCCTCTGCAATGGCTGAGTGGTTAGGGTGCCCGCTGCTGTTCCCAAGGACGGGTTCGATCCCAGTTGCGCCAGCTGCCTATCAGTGGAGGCGAAATGCTAGGCGCCTGTGTACTGAGTGACATCAGTGCTCTATAAAGAGCCCCATGTGGTCAAAATTAATCCGTAGCGCTGCACTATGGCGTTCCTCATAACCCATGTTGCCTTCGGACGTTAAACCCCATATTCTATACCATACCATAACTTTGACGTGTTCTGTGTGCTTGACCATTTAAGCTGCAGTAATTGCTGAGCACTTGTTGAGTTTTCATGAGTATTTTTATGTGTAAATGCACAATGTGTGACGGGGTGCATATCGACAATTACGTATGCATGGCACTCATGCTAAGACTGGCGTGCATGTGAATATTCGTGTCCATCGTGCAAATAAACGGAAGTTGCATAAATAGTGAACTAAATGTAGTGTCAAAATGTCTGTGAAAAAAAGATTGTCATGTTTGCATGTGCTGTTGAGTCATTTTGATTGTAATGGCAAGCGTGGTTACGTTCAAGATTGCAGCAATATCTCGGCACATTGATTTTGAATGGTAAAATTTTGTCTGTCTTGCATCCGTTGCAGTTTCAAGTAAGGTGGACGCACACAGTTTCAACATTGCTGCCAACATGATTTGTGTGAATGGCTTTATTGTACACTGTTGGGAGTAAGGCTTCTAGTCCATCCGAAGTGCTCTGATGAAAAATACCATTTATAATGGTACTTGTGGTTCTTTCATGTCATTAAAACTAAACTCAAATAATAAATAATGTGAGTTTGAGCTGCATAAGTGAAAGTTATGTGACCGCTTTGTTCATGACAGTACATTTGGTTCGGTTCAATCCGCTACAATGATAGAAGTCCGTTCTGCTTTGAAACAGCAAATTGACATGCATTCAAGCTTGGGATGAGCAGCAAGAGAGAAAGCGTGCATATTGTTGACGATGCAATGTTGACCCTTAAGTGCCCCTGTTACGTTTTCAGTTTTCTTGCCTTAATTTTCTTATGGTCGCACTGGGCGACCCGATTTAGAAAACTGCCAAAAAATAGTCGCACGTCCTAGCTTTAGTCAAAACCAAGGAAAAGAAAACATGCATATTTATATTTTTGTTTTATTTGTATGAATCAATTTTATTGGCGTTTCCTTTGAATGAGTGTGTTGATTTTCGTCAACTGCATAAATGACTTTCTTATTTATGTTGCAATTTTTAACGTTTAGTGCTTTTTTTTTCTAGTTTATTGCTGGTGTCGGCTATTTGTATTTAATTTTCTTTGAGGGAGCGCGCGATGATGATGATGCTAGCGCTCTTACAGCGCCCCCTACAGTCAGTTAGCAAAGAAGAAAAAAAACAACATGGCGGTTGTTTACGTACGTTTGAATCGCGGTCGGCGGCTGTTGCGAGTGAAGTATTCGTCGGTGTCTCGTCTTTGTGGCGTGTGTAGTTCTTTAAATTTGCCCCTTTTTTGTTTGTGACCAGTAGACCGCCTATGGAATGCGTGTTTACCGCCCATGCGTCTCTAAAGGTGAGTGAGCAGGACGCAAGCCCGCGCCGTCCAGTACTGGCGTCCCTGATCTGGGTGTTTCCAGCTCATTCTGGAAAATATCTGTGCATATAACTCTTGTTATAATCATCACGATGCAGTGCGTGGGCTGTGATATGTCGTCGCATTGACTTTCTCATGATGCAAGGGTTGGAGAACATTGCAGCATGTCGTTTCCAGCCCGCCTTCGATCCTTCAAGACACTGATCTGGACACCAAATGGCGACAGTACCAGTTGACGACTGTTGTGGGTGCGAGGTGGCGTAGATCTGCTAGATCACAGAGAGAATCAATTGCCGGCAGAATAATCGCAAGACTAACCCACCTGTGGCTCGCAACCACCTCAGTGGACTGAAAAATGCTCGGGACAGAGCGAAGCAATAAAGCTGCAATAAAGCTGCACGGTGCGAACGCTAGATACGTTGCTTACGTCTCATGTTGTACCTATCTGAATTGAGTGTTCTGGAATGCACTGGCAGTGTGTACTTCTGCTCTTGGGACCGAGTCGTCCTTCATGGCGCAGAGAGTGCACTGAACGCATGTGCATACGCTGGGCGGCGCACCTTAAAAATAAAATTGTTTCCATGTTCACTGCATGTTTTCAAAGGCACATGAGTTCTAAGGTAATCCTCCGAGTTCTCGTTCTGCTGGTATAGTCATATTTGGTCTGTGCAATCAATGACTCTGTGCCCACATACTGTCAAAAAGCAAGATTTGTCAGATCTTTGTCAGCCAGAGATGATGTGCTGGCATGCATAAATTGATATATAGCATCGTAATAGTGTGACACTGAACACTTTATTAAGATGTAATAGCAAGTAATTTCGATGTTTGTGTAAGCCAGTGTATTTGCCTTCATTGAAAAAGATATTCAAGAAAGTGTTTTGGTGTTCGTATGAGGTGGGACAGAACTTGTGTACAAAGTATGTGATAGCCAAGTGCTCAGGGCGAAATGTCACCTACCACTGCCTCTCGCCGGGGCAGGTGGCTCTCTGGAATTCTTTACTTCAGCATACTGCAAAACTAAAACATGTGAAGAGCTGCGCTCAAATTTCGCTTTACCGACTGTAGTTATTGGCTGTCTTTTCTTTTTTTTTTGCACGTGGTTTACTGCTGATACAATAACACACATGGCTCAGTCTGTGCATTGTACTGTGTGCTACTTACTGCATGCAATGTGCAATGCTTCAAAAGCAAGGGTTCGGGCAAGTTGTTTGTTCTAGTTAAGGTTGGTCGCCGAACAGAAAGGGACGACACGGGAACCAGACACACAGCACCGACTATCGAGATTTCTGTCAGTGCTGCGTGTCCGGTTCTCATGTTCATGCTGTCTTTATTTCTTTGTAATGTGGCCAACCTTAGCTTCAAAAGCAGTCTTCGCACTATGTATAGGGAGAGTGCACAGAGAGGGCCTGGTAATAAGCGTGTTCATTTTGTGCTCGTGTCTGTGTACAGCACCTGGTGCTAACTGCTCGCTATACTGCACATTTAAATTTAGGTGCAAAATGTACTTCCTTGTGATGCAGTGTGTGCACACCAGGGAATGATCTCGCATTTTGCATGGTGCAGCGAGTACCCTTCTCCTTAACATGTAACAAACTGTAGCTTCCTTTCAAAAATATCATTTTAGTGCATCAGCATCAGAACCCCCTATGTTGGAATAATCCGTCGGTCTGAAGCCTCAGGTGACAGAGTGGAGGGAGTGAAATCCACCTTCACGAAATTGCAGGGAAGAGGGAAGAAGAGAGGGCGGGAGGAGGCGGTTGGCAAGCGGTTGAAAATCTGAGTCGAAGGGTGGAGAGAGTGGATGTGTCACTGATGGATGGGATTTCATCGGGTGAGTGGAGTGGAGGTGTCACGTAGTGATTGATGGTACCCATTCGTACAGTCTTACCCTGTCAGTGGCTGCTCGGTCCGGCAGGAACATAATGCTAACTTTGGCTTATGGGGTTTAACGTCCCAAAGCGACTCAGGCTATGAGGGGCGCCACAGTGGAAGGATCCAGTAATTTCGACCAACAGTGGCCCTTAACGTGCTCCGACATCGCACAGCATCTGGGCCTGTAGTGTGTCACCATCGGAATACAACTGCCGCAGCCGGGATCATACCAGCGTCTAATGGAATTTGTTTAATTTTGTCGTTACACTCACAGTAAGATTAGTCTTTCCCACGTACAAGTTGTATTTAATGTTAGAGTCCAAGGAAGGGCAGCTTTCCAAAGCCACAGCTGGGCTTGTACGGCGTAATTAAGCAGCATTAACATCCTTTAGAATCAATTAACGTGTTTGTACTATGATTACACAATGGACACGGTATTTATCAAGGCAAACAATGGCAGCGTATATATGCCTGCAAATGTTTAAATCAAGAATAGTATCTGCTAGCTTATTAAAAATATATCATTTATAAAAATGACCGTCCAACTTCTCAGAAGTACCAAATCTGTGGAGAAATACAAATTGCAGATTGCCAATATGCCTAGGAAAATACATTTTGGCTGTCAAAAAAGGATTAGGAGCACTTTATTATTAATTACGCGAGGATTGTGGAGAGATGGGTCGGGTCACACCCAATAGTGCAAAACATGAACCCTTAGAAAAGATGCGAAGTTGTGGCGCCTATGCACTCATATGCTGTGCATAATGGGCTGCCTTGCATTACCATAACCTGTCCAGGTAGACTGCCACAAGTCAGAAATCTCCGATATATACAACCGCAGTTTTCAGTTAGGTAGACATTTTATTTGCGACATTCTTAATCTGGCTGGCAGGCTATCACCAGCCCGAGGTGAATGTGACGTGCAGGATGAAATGGGTGCCATATCTGGATACTGGAGTAAATGTGATGTGATGAGCCTTGGGAGCATTCCTCTTCACATGGCGCCAGGCAGTCTTGCGGCCACACAATACGGCTGACAGTGCTTCATTCTGTAACCTGTAATACCGCAGTTACTTGCATCATGGATGCAGTTTCTTGTGGGAAAAAATTTGAATGGTAAGTTTGGTGCATTTATTACATGGTGTAAACCATGGTGTGGTCAGTTGAACTTTCCCCAGATTTTGATGATTGATGTAGGGAAAGCATTTATTATGCAAATGCATCCATTATTTAAGTAAATATGGTGTACAGAAACCTGGAATGGAAACAGAAATCAGCATCTGCAGGATTGAAACAAATTCCTAAGAACTTTGCCACAGCACCATACCCATGACTGCCAAGCCACATTTTAGCCCCTAGCCTTTCACTCTACACTGTCCTTAATCTGTTCATTCCCAATGGGCCAGACATGAGGCCGTATGGCACTCGGGTATCCGTATCTGCCTATATGGACATGCCACGTTGTCTACTACACAGCTTTTTAAACACTTGTAGCAACAGAGTCAGTTTTCTGAGAAGTATGAAACTTTGTTGCAATTAGTTTTATGACACACCCAGCACATTAACAGGCATTCTAGCCAAATTATAATTTCATTGCAGTTGGGTTTTGAAGCATTTTTCATTAATGAGTAAAAAGGAAATGACATTAACTGGGCACTATATGTTTCATCTAAGCTGCCTTCTCGACAAATAGGGGCATTTTAGAATTTCTAGGCAACAAAATTGGCACAGTGTTCCTATCACACAACAGAAGGCTCATTGCTTGGAAGGCTGGTGGAGAGACACTGTGTAAGAGCCAAGCAAGTTCATTTATGAAGTGCTTTATCATGTGAGGGAAGGCTATTCACGGCTGTTTCTACCATGGCAATATAAGTTCGTGTCACAAATTGCACCAGCAATGCTCTGAAAAATGAGTAATACTGTTTTTCTGTTGCAGCAGTATTCTCTTTGCAAAATAAGATGAATAGTAGTTTGCGCTGCAGCTTTCAGTGTGCAAGATGACAGCTACGGCTTAGCCTTTTGTCAAGAATACTTTTTCTCATATGCATTGCAGAACTGTAGAACCACATATTGTCAACTGTCCTAAAAGGCAAGGTGTGTTGCTGGGCGAGTTGGTTGGGGTACATCTTGAGAAAAACAGCGCTTGCAGACAAAGGAAACAAGAAGGACACACAACTGCGCTGTTTTTTTTTGTGTGTGTCCTTCTTGTTCTGGTCCTTTGTCTGCAAGCGCTGTTTTTCTCAAGATGTCCTAAAAGGGCGGTGCACTGTGACAGCACGACGCAACAAAGAGGAATGCAGCATGGAGCGACACTTCATACTAATTTTATTGAAGAGCGCATGCCTCTCTGAGTGCATCACATGCAGGCAAAATGAAATCAAGCAGGGATGACGAAGAAATAAAATTATAGTGAATGCAAGGCAGGTATGAACAAGAAAATGAGTGCACTAATTTCCCAAAGATGAAAAATGTTTGCCAATTGTCAGAAGTTCTCTGTTGAGCAGTGCCAGAGAGGGCGTACTCACACAAGCAGATTCTGAGTAGGGAATGAGGGGCCTGAAATATCTCAATTTCTTAATTGTCGGGTTTAACATTCGGGAGCGACACATGGGCTATGAGGGACACCATAATGGAGGTCTCTGGATTAATTTACACCACCTGGGGCCCTTTAATGCACGCTGACTTTGCACAGCACATGGCCATCTTTGTATTTTGCCTCCACTGAAATGTGGCCGCCATGGCCGGATCAAACCCACAGCCTTCGGGTAAGCAGTCTAGGAATGCCAGAGCCACTGAGGCGCCGTGGCGGGATGAGTTCTCCATTCCTAGGAGGAAAGTTTCGGGAAAAAGGAATGACTAGAAAAGAAATACCAGAGGCCTGTAGTGCACCCTCAATGGTGCTGCTTGATATGGGATATGATGGCGCACCTTTCTCATGACCATGTGGGCTTCAAGAAAATTAGCAAATGGCACTCCTCTTCCCTGCTGTGTCTTGAGCTTGCTATGCTAAAGCACTTTGTCAGAATAGCCTGCCAACTAGCTCATAACATAATCCTAATCCCTCACCTGAAATCTGCCATCTTCAGCTGGCAGGGCCTACAAACGCCAGCACAGTCAGATGCTACTTTCTGGCTGCTGTGCATCTGGCACGAGTGTAACTCCATTATAGCAACAGCATGCATGTGCTTGCACATGTGCACATGCGTTGCATGGTCAACACGTACATGTGTACATGTTGTGGCAAGCCTCGCACTGCTCACTATGAAGCTCGCAGCCACTGCACGATTTGCTAGTTCTTTCCACTGTGTGCTTGAAGTTCACCAAACTTTGTGACTTTACATGCCACTGGCCATCTCCCACTCTCTCAGTACTGGACTTAGAAAGCTCAATCCCCACTTTACGCTTCCTAAATAGGGCAGATTTGCGGTGGTCTGCTCCTCCTTTGACACCTGTTGTAAAGTTTTTCGGATGTGAAATTGAAGAGTACTTTGATTAATGTATTCAATCACCCATTTACCTAGCCACCAAAGTGAGAGTACTTCAGTGCCTTGTGCATTGACTCCAAGTGATTATTTTTTGTTAATCCAATGTACTGCCTATAGCAGTAAGCCCACTGACATGCCCTCATTGCGTATGTTTTCTCAAAATTTCTGACGAAGCCAAAGGCAATTAAGCTGATGCTCTTTGGAGTGGATACCAAGAAGTGCAGGGAGCAACTGTTGAGAGTCAGTCTCATCTGTCCACTTCATCAGAGTGTGCAGCATGTCCCTTGTTGTACTCCTGCAGTCCTTGTTTGTGACTGTATTCAGGTGCGTGCTCCAGTTGTGTAGCACCTGCCAGCTGCAAAGCAGTCGACTCCTCAAGGGACCCATCACCTGCTCCCATGCACTGCCATAAACAGGGGCATCATCAGACATAAATGCCTGACATGGTATTGTGTTTTTTCTTTGATGGCCTCGAAAAACCTCACCACAGTGCCCGTGTTCACCATTTTTGAAATCAAGTAGGCACACGGGATACCAAAGGCATCTTGAGAAATTGTAAGCAGGGTTGTCAGTTGGAATTAGTACTTATTTATGCCATGGGTGGAGTCAATGCACAGTTTCGCTGCCCCCAATTCATAAAGGAGCTCTCGTTGTGGGAACGTCATTAATGCTCGCTCAAAGTCACCATCATGACTGTTGGGGTCACCCTTCTTCCTGTAATACAACAGTGGCGACTCATTTTCTTCCCTCCTTTCTTCGACCCATAATTCAACACTCTTAAAATTGTCTGCATCTCTCTGCTCTGTTTTGCCAATCCTAAACTTATCTGCAATGTTACGGAGGTCCTTAGTGGTCACAAGTTGCATCCGTGGGCTTGATCCACTTGTACCTGCTCGGATGTTGTGCACAATGGTTTTTTCTGGCACTCCTTCTGCTAACCGGCCTGAAAATGGTACAGAAAAAAACTGTTAACATCTCTGGTGGTTCATCTGCCTACAGCCATGTAATAAAGTGACAAATACTTCTGGTCGGATTCCTTCGTCTTGCACTTTGTTCCTTTTCACAGGTGACACACAGTTCATCTTACTTTCATTTCACTTTTGTGGCACTGCAAAGCACACGACAAAATGGTTGTTTCAAAGGCAGATGGACTTTATTTTTATGAGCTTGAGTGTTTAAACTTGCATACTGCAATGCAAAACAGGGAAGTTATATACAGCGTGTTATAAATGCAGAATATAACAGCACTGAAAATGTGGACAAGAAAAGAATAAGGACGTGTGCTTCTCATCCTATCCCATTTCATTCTGCATATTCAAAAAATGCACCAATTCGCCTGACAGCAACCGTTAAAGGAGTAGGGACACCAAATTTTTGAACGCGATCTTTGTACACGAGTCACAATGTAGAATTCACTTACGCCAGGTGAGTAATTTCTAAGTGAATATTTTTCTCATGCTGTTTCAGTTTCAACACCTAAATGGTTTGGTTTATGGGGTTTAACGTCCCAAAGCGACTAAGGCTATGAGAGACGCCGTAGTGGAGGGCTCCGGAAATTTAGACCACCTGGGGTTCTTTAACGTGCACTGACATCGCACAGTACACGGGCCTCTAGAATTTCTCCTCCAAAGAAATTCTAGCCACCGCGGCCGGGATCGAACCCGCGTCTTTCGGGTCAGCAGCCGAGCACCATAACCGCTGAGCCACCGCGGCGGCTCAACACCTAAATGACTGCTGCTAAGTCAGAGACAATTGGAGGGCATGCCAGTCATACATAAACTGAAATATAAATGCTGCTTGTTCGTTTTTTTTTTTTGCGATTTCAACTCTTGTGCAGGCTTGTGTTTTATATTAGTGGTTTTTCAGGAAAGGAAATGGTGCAGTAACTGCCTCAACCATGCCATGAAGGAAAGAAGGAGTGAAAGAAGCAAGAGAGAAAGAGGTGCTGTAGTGGAGGGCTCCGTAATAATTTCGACCACCTGGGGATCTTTGGGCACTGACACTGCGCAGCACGTGGGCACCTCTTGCCTCCATCGAAACTCAGCTGCCGCAGCCGGGTTCTAACCCGGGTACTCCAGCTTAGTAGCTGAACACTCAAACCACAGCCGTTCCTGTGAGCATTACTGATGAAGTGCCAAAACAGCCAAATAATTCTAATTAATGAAAGTTCACTGCAGACGATCTATCTTATGAGAAAAAACATGGCCCTTATACAACCATTAGACTGGTGGCGTTGCATTGATCAGCAACAAAATGCCTACGCTTTTGACAGGCAGCCAAAAAAAAGAGGCTAGCATCAAGTGCAACTGTCAGTCATTCAAGACACGTTTCATGGAGCTCAAGCCGACTTCTTACGGATGAAGTTTCAACGTCAGCCAATTGAGCGACAGACCTAGGATAGTCAATGAAACCAGCAGAAAAACAAAAGAACAGACATTGGAGTAGTTCAGTGCTAGATGACATTCCTAATTATGTTCAGTTCGAAAGACTGGACCCCTTCCACAAAGCATTTCTAAACTAAACGGCATGAAGTTCGTACAGACTGTGCTGTGCATGCGATGTGCCGTGGATCAATTGTTTTTCACCCTTTGATGCGAACAAGTAGGCTCAAGTGAATTGCACTACAGTCAGATACAACTCGAGAACGAAGTGGCAGATGGCCCTTAAAGAAGACCCCCCAGTCAATGGCGTCAGCTGATTTTCATCAGTTAATCCAGTTAAAGCCATAACTAATCCCCTTTCACCTGCCACCCTCCTGCAATGCTACCCCCTAGGATTAACCATGACATCATGAGAATCGGTCGACGCCATTGGATGGCAGGCTTCCTTTGAGGGGCATTGGCTGCTGGGTTCTTAAGCTGTGCCTTACTATAACTTCTTCCGCCCCCTCGTTTTGTGGGACATGCCTTCTCCCACTTTACAATAGGCATTTTCGTGTTGTCCCACCTCTTTTGTACCATAGATGCATCGCAGAATAATACAAATCATTGAAATGATCACTCGAGTTAATGAGCAATATCTTCCCCCTAAAATACATTTCTATTGCACTTTCGTCTCCCATTTATGAAAGGTTGGTGGAGTGTAGCTTCTAAACGTTTTCACATTCCGGTACAGTCAACACAGCATGCACAAATGCTTTGTACAAGAGGAGTGGCTAACCTGCAAGCACTCTGGCATCATCCTGGGACAGCCTTTGGTGGCAGGCCTCATTGAAGTGTCCGTAGTGTTTCTTTTGAAACACTACATATACCTTGCCCTCTTTCTCCATGACCTCTAGAGTAGCAAAGCAGTGTTTGCCGATTTTGCAGCTTCCTTGCCCCTTTTCCTGCCTTTGGCGCTGTTCTATAGGAAGCTCTTCGTACGAGCCGGAACGGTGGCAGTGCAGGTAGCGTTTAAAAACCCTTGGTGCACATTCCTTCTTTCCTGTAGAAGCTGTAAAATGGCAGCAAGTTTTGCTTTCTTCTCTGTCTTTCCAGGCGCAAAATCCTGAAATGGAAAGATTGTAAACATAACTAAGCACTCCACATAGTCTTAGTTAATTATTAGTGTGAAAGCACAATTCCGAACGGTAAACCCCGAGCAAGATCTTGCGATGTATGTGGGTTTGTGCCAAGAGCATAGCAACGGCGACATAGCAACCACAGCCTCATAGCAGAATTGTAACATAGTTACAACACGATGCCAACATATGATGTTAAGTCCATGACCACTCTGACTAAAGCTTATGCGCCAATAAATCCAACACAACAACAACAACTCATGACTAATATGAAATTTTTAAAAATTGAGGCGTGAACAAAGGTGGGCTCCATTTTGATAAAAACGTGTACACAATGATAGCAGATGAATAACGGCATAAGGCATCCTTAGAAAGCCAACAGTAAAGTAACAAGACAAGGCAACGTTCATGAAATTCTGCTTTTGCACGTTTATAAAATTTCGGCAAAACTTCTCTGTCAATTTTTTGTGTATCACACTACTTTCATTTTTTGAAAAGCAAGGCCAAATTAAAGTTTGTACTTTTTACATACACTAATGAAAAATGCATGTGCTATGGAGTGGGCACATATGCAGTACTCTCGCACTACTACTGGCGCTCTGCCTCTGCCAAGTGCGCATGACAATCACAGATTTAGCTTCACATTTTTAGCCTTTTAACTGCAGTGCAGAACTGCATTTCCCAGCTTTTTTATTGTTAAAAATTTATCAGTCATTCGCTTACTGTTTTTTCCTGCTATAGCGCATGGGGAACAATTTTTGGAGAAAATTATTAAGTTCAGGTTAAGTTATTACACGGACTGTTACATGGAAGTATTTCAATTTTACTACATCCTGCAAAAACTCATTCCTGCACAGCAACCTTTTACATGGCCCTGTCCTTTGACCACAAATTCAGGTCAGCGCTGTTGACTTCTAAAGGCAGAACAATGCTGGGCATTCTTCCTACACACTTCTGCGTGTTGCGATTGCCATGGCTTCAGCGCTGCTAAGCTGGTGCATGCCGCGACAATGTTGTGTGTCCTGTCGAGACATTGCAGGTGCCTGCAACAAAGCATAAGCAAGGCCTGTAGCAGCGAGTCTGCTCCAAGGACCAGTTTTTTTCCTGCAGTTTTTTTCCACTTTAAATATGAAAGAGAGTGCACTGCTTGTCACTTTGCTTATGGAGGAGCTAGGACACCAAAAAAAAATTCTGCAGACACACATAAGACTGCTTACCAGCGAGAATGCCAAAGCATTAAAGTGCACAGTCATGCTATGTTGCAGAATGATGAGTCATGAGTGCAAGGCATGACTGCGCAACTTTGTACAAACTCTGCACACCTTATGTTACTAGTAAAGTGCTGAGTCATGCTACACTTCAGAATTACTAGGAGTCAAAACTATGACTACCTAAACTTTGTACAAACTATACCTTACATTACAAATAAGTGCAAAATGACTATGACAAGTCATGGCTTTCAAAGGTTATAGTACCTTACGTTGCACATTTCACTCGAATGCTCGCAAAGGCTACCTCTGCAGATCTGTCGCACTAGACTAAGCCCATTGAAATCTTCATGGTTCCTTTAAAAACGTGCATGTCATCGCTAAGTTTTCGTGCACAAAACCACGTGCAAGTTTCCCCAGGTGAGCGTAAGCCCGTAAATAAAAAAAAAAGAACGCGCTTTGTGTTTACAAACTTAAAATGCGCGCACTCGAAAAGTCAATAAACTGCAACTTTTCAATCGGTAATCTAAGCGCGCGACTGCATCCCGCTTTGGCCCTTTATTGCTTTGATCACTGCGTGCGTGCATGCAACAGTTATAGACTTCGTTTCTTACCTTTATTATTAGAGTCGAAGACTAGATTCTCCACCTCTTCCTCGAAGTTGTGGTGCCGTCGCAGGTCACGAAGGGCGACAAAATGCTTCGGACGTAAGTCGCATAAGAACGGCCGTGCCTTACTACATGTTGTTGTGACTGGGAGAAGGATGAAAAAGAAATTGCATGGGCCTGCCTACTGGCTGGAGCCGAGCCACCACCGCTGCCGCGTGCAGATAGAGGAGAGATCAGAGGAAAGAGAAAAAGAAAAGACGCGTCGCAGCAACAACTGCGTCCTTCCCCATGAATATCCTTGATGGGTGTTTTTAAATTACTAGTATTGAAGAACGCCTTGTCGCAAACCGCTGAAGCAACGCCATCGCACATGTCCGTCTCCATGCTCAAGGCAAAAAAATAAACAAGCGAGCAAGAAATGCACCTTGGGATACCTCGGGATAGTGAACAAGGATTTTCACGAAGAGTTGAGATTTTCCCTGTCGGTTGAAGCGCAGTGTTCCCCAAAAGTCCCCACAGAGTGACGTAGAGTAGAGCAGTGACGTCTGTTCTCGGTTGGCCAATCGCAACGAGGATCACCTTCCTCTGAATACGCCCTCCGCCCATAGAGATACTCCTGCGAGCCTGCGCCGGCCTTGGCCTGTCAGTCACCACTAGCCACTACGAGCCACTATGCAGCCAACAGAATCCAACATTTCTGTTTTTTTTTGCGTAGCGTGGCTGAGCACTGTTTTCCAGCAGCCTCAAAATCCTCCATGCCCAAAACACAGCGCTATATACCTTGTTCATTTTCGCTCTTTATGAGATACTCCTGCGCCGGCCTTGGCCTGTCAGTCGCCGCTAGTCACTGCGAGCCACTACTAACCAACAGAAGCCAGAACTGCGGCGCTGCTTCAGTTTCGTTCTTGAAGTGGCGGGCTGGAAAAAGTGGTTTCGGCCGCGCGTTTCGGCGCATAAGCACTGCGCAAATATTTAAGCTGAATTCCGAGAAGCGCTACAATAAAAAGGGCATGCACAATAACATCCTAGTTAGAAGACATCATCTGGGCGCGATATGCCCTTGAACATTGTTATCGATGATTGTTTAAACTGTACGGTTAACGCAGTAACTGCTACCGCGTGGCGGCAATGTACCGTTGCACGGCAATGCACGGCAAAGTACCCTAGCAAGCCTGGCATCGGTTACTGGTGGGTGTCCCACTCACGTCTACTGAGCAGGAAGAATTTCATGCGGTAGCGCATACAGGCCGTTCGGTCGAAAGGCCGTCGTCGTAGTCGGAACCGCGTGTTGGAAATAATCGGGGGCTGCGTAAAAAAAGAAAAAAAATCTTATCATGGTAATTTGTGACTCCAGCGACTGGTGACTGCTTGGTTTGTGATAGGCAATTACGAGTTAATGAAATCATTGCAATTAACTGAATTATTAAAGAAACGAAATAGCTGGAAAAGGGGGTTTAAGGTGTCAGAATGCTCAGAATGAAAAAAGAACCAATGCTTGATGATGGTGATTAAGAAAATTTAGAGTGCGCAATTGATCAGTTAATTAATTAAAACAATTATATATAACAAAGAAAAATGCGTTCAGAGAACGGGCAAGGCGTCCCGCCGAACGGGCGCTAGCGTTCCGTGGACTTCTGGCAGCGCTGCAACACGTATGTTATGTGGTTTGTCATTGACAAAAAATTCAATAATTAAATTATTATATCATTACCAGCCCCAACTAATCCAGTCCCTTTTGTGGCAATATATTAGTGTAACACCACCGTCAGTTAATGAATAAAAAAATTCTAAATACTCAGAAACGACAACGCCGACCAGCATCGGAGCGCGAGCGCTCGCAGCAACAAAATGCAGTTCTATTCCACAGGTTCTGTCGCGTGCGGATGTTCGTGACGGAGGCTGCCCTGACGAGTCCTCTCAGCCGACTTCCAGGAGCGTTGCGATGGGTAAGTTTCAATGCTTGTGTCCCGGGCCGGTCATTGTGTTTAGAACACCGTTATACGCGAAGCTAAGCGGCATCACGGTAGCGTGCAGCGTTGGTGCGGTGTTCGAAGGCTAGCTTAGCTGCGTGGTGCGACCCGCAGCACCCGCAGCGGCGGCCGCAGGTAGAATTTGCCGGCTCGGCAAACGCTCTCGCACAATGCACGGTTGGCGTCAAGCTTGACGCGTGGATGATCACAACGGCTACCGTCGAATCTTGTGGTGAAGTTCGAAGCCTGTAGCCTGCTTGTCGGTGCCTCCGCGCCTCTGGAGCCGCAGTCACAGGCAGACTGCCTCGCGAGTGCCGCTGAGGCGGCCTCCCCTTCTGTGATCGGAGCCGCCATGTTTCGCCGCTCATCTGCGGCCGTAGAGTAGGCTGTATGCGCATCCTTGAACATATGCTGACACACTCGGACCTCCTACGGGTGTATACTAATGTTTTTTCGACTGCCAGGTCAGAGGAGGGGTCCGGAGCTGCGAGGAGAATTAAGCAACGCCAACGAGGAATTTGCCGCTCAGTATTCAAAGCGTTCGGATGCAGGAGGCATAACACACAAAACACGCGTGAGCTGTGCAATGTCAGTATAATCTAAAGACAAAAGCTTGCAGGGGTTCAACGCTACTAAACCGAATGTCGGGCGACAGCTCCTGCGATATAAGACACAACGCTGGTTTCAATGTTTTATTACCATGCCGGGAGCTTCGGCTGTGTGCGACCGTGCGTTACATCGAACACAACCAGCGTTCTGTTCAACACATCAAAGTGCGTCGGCGTTCTATGCAGAACCAACTTTCATGCACTGCGTGGGATGTATACGGGCACGTTAAAGATCTCCACGTGGTCGAAATTTTTCCGGAGCCCTCTACTGCGGTCCCTATTTTTCTTCCTTTCTTTTTTTACGCCGTTTGTTCCTTCACTTACGGCGCGGCTCGGATGTCCACCGAGATATGTGAGACAGTTACTGCGTCGTTTCCTTTCCTTAAAAACCATTTTTAATTTTTTTTTCTGCCAATTTGACCTGGAAATGTTTGGTTTATGGGGGTTTAACGTCCCAAAGACACTCAGGCTATGAGGGATGCCGTAGTGGAGGGCTCCAGAAATGTCGACCACCTGGGGTTCATTAACGTGCACTGGCATCGTACAGCACACGAGCCTCTAGAATTTCGCCTCCATCGAAATTCGACCGCCACAGCCGGAACAGAACCCGAAAATATACCCTTGTTCCGGCGGATGAACTGCCTCCGTTTGGTTGAAACGACAGCGACCGTTCGTCTTTCTTTGCAGCGTACGGGGGACGCTCCGATTTCCTCCGCTGCCTGGCGCGTATGACGGATTCGCGTTTCGACCCCAGAATGCACCCTCTCGACGACTGGAGCGACCTCGTCGCCATGCGGGCTGGCCGGGAAGTGCTGATGGGCCTCAAGTACCCGGACGACGAAACCCGACGCTCGCTGTACGCCGCCTGGCTACGAGCGCCCGCCTCCAACGAGTGGCACGACTCCTTCGACGGACTCATGCTCGAGTGCCTGGCAGCCACGCCGTCACCGGCGACTCCGGAGCGGCCCCTGTTCGCCAACATGTACTCGGTGTGGCACCCCGCTGACGGACCCATCCCGGACATCCTGGCGCCCGTGCTCAACCTCGACCAGCTGCCCGATCTGTTTAAGCACGAGCGGGAACCGGTAGAGCCCCTGCCTACGTCAGCCGGCTTCGTCGACTATCTGGCCGACCTCATCCGGAAGGGCGACTCCAGCCGAGCGGCACTGGACGAGGCTGGCCTGATCATCGGCTTCATGAGCCTGGCGCTCGCCGTAGCCGCACCCAAGAATCCCCTAGACGTGCGGGCCTACTTTCGCCACGGTCTGAAGAGGGTGCTGGTTGCGGCGGTGCCGACGTCGTTCAACGGGGACATGTTCGTACCCGGGGGAAGGTTCCTGTGCGAGCTGACCCTCAAGAGTTACTCCCACTCCGGTGTGCTCAAGCCTTTCTTCGTGCTTCTGGTCCTGGGCCAATACGCCTACCACCTCAACGCGGCGACCGCCCCCAGGTAGGAGACCCTGAGAGCACTTTTTTAAGGCGAAAACCTTTAATGCCTCATACTGCCGTTAGCAGACGCGTCGGCAGCCGTGTCGACAGACGCGTCGGCAGATTTGTCCGCCTTTCGGCGTCACTGCTTAAAAAGAAACTGCGCCGAGGTTGGGAAGCGAACCAGGGCCTTTGGCATTTGAAGCGGAGACGCTACCACTCCGCCACGAAGGCTCAAGGTTCGAGCATGAATAAAGGCGCATCTAGTGAATGCATGGGTTTCATAAATAAAATAACAGGAATAAAGTCAAGAAAAGGAAAAAATAAAAAATAAAGATAATAAACAAAATTAAAAACAAAATAAAAATAAGATGAAAATGAAAAAGAAAAGGAGCAGAAATAAAAAGTAAAAAAAAAAACAAAATATGAAAAATAAAAAGTAAATAAAAACAAACAGTGCGCCAGAAAACGCTTTCGCCTTGCAGCACAAAGTGCCCCCTGAATTTATTTTTTTACGCGCCTCTGCTGACACCTGCGTCTTACCGGTACTCACCTAAGGGGCACAACCGTGAATGCTAACGAAAAGGGTTCAGCATATAAATAAGGACAGCACAGCGAGCTGTATCGAAAGGAAAATCGGAGGTGTAACGTTAGGAGACATAAAGAGGGCAGAGTGGGTCAGGTAACAAACACGGTAAATGTGACCTCCTATTCGAAATCAAGAAGAATAATTGGCTTGGGAAGAGCATGCAATGCAAAGTCAAGTAACCGATGGTCGTTAATGGCAATAGATTGTATTCGAAGAGAAGGCAAACGCAGTAGGGGGGATAGAAAGTTAGGTGGGCGGATGAGATTAAGGTTGCGGGCATTAGGTGGCCGCAACTGGCGCAGGACAGGGTTAATTGGAGAGACATGGGAGAGGCCTTTGTCCTGCAGTGGTCGTAGTCAGGTTGATGGTGATGAAGGTATACAGCAGTCAAAAGGGAGGACGAACGGTGGTGCTCTTAAAGCGAAGCCATCAGGAAAGGGCTCGGGTTGCGTAGAGAACTAGCATGGAAACTTTCATTCAACCGGAAGACCGCTTCAAAGCCTTAATTTTCTATGTTCTTTTGAGCGGAGACTCAGTTCACTCTGGTATCATGATTCGCAAAGTATATTAGGCTTTAAGACGGACGTATTAAGCTGTCATTTTCATATTCTTAGTTCGCTAGGCATGTCATATGACGTCCTCAGTGTCGTGGCGCCAGCTGCCCGCTTATTTTATTTTTGTTTTGGTTTCGTGGCCACCAGCTTTAGAGCTGAAACGCACAAACTTCGCAAGGACACGTTACTTGAGACAGCAACAGAAGCTGTTCATGCCATTCCCGGAAATGACTTCAGTTTTTCGGTCTGATGACGTCCCTTCCCTCCAGCCAGTGTGAATTGTCCACTCAGGCGACGCAATTGTTTTTTCCAGCCAATGGAAATTATCCGGTCTAGTGACGTATTCCATCCAGAAAATGGGTGAATTTTCTAAGCGTGCAGACATTTTGGCCCCCCAAGAATGCTGTCTCATTAAGATTAACTGCTCGACTTTTTTTTTCACTCTGGTAAAATGGCAAATTTGTTTTGAGGAAAGGAAATGGCGCAGTATCTCTCTCGCATATCTTGGTGGACACCTGAACCGCGCCGTAAGGGAAGGGAGGAAGGTGGGAGTGAAAGAAGAGAGAAAGAGGTTACGCAGTGGAGGTCTCCGGAAATAATTTCGTCCACCTGGGGATCTTTAACGTGCACTGACATCACTCAGCTCACGGGCACCTCTTGCGTTCCGCCTCCATCGAAACGCGGCCGCCGCGGTCGGGTTCGAATCCGGGTACTCCGGCTCTGTCGGCAAGCGCTTTAACCACTGAGACACCATAGCGGAATTTCAAGTATCAGCTCGCATTCCTTTTTGAAGCGAAAAGCTTCACTAGGCTAGTCAACACCGGGTCTGGCGTGCGCCGGGATCAATTTTAGGCACAGCTGCGCAAGCGCGAGTTGGCCGCGTGACGTCACTGAAGAGGCGCAGGTGATCGGCGGAGCCGCCGCGGAGCGCGGCTCCGTCGGTCGACCTTCGCCATCGTTCGCGCGCTCTGCGCATTTAGCGAGTGTGCATCGGCGCGCCCTCGGCTTCCTCGTATGACGCTTCTTGCAGCCGCGTGTTTACCACAGTTGCTACGCATGCGGAAGGAGGGCTATATAACGCGCTTGCCTCTACCGTTATCGTGGTGCTCCCAGTGCATTGTGCGCGAACTGCGACAGCCATGACGTCAAACAAAGCATAACTGCAGCTTTTCGCTTGTATATCCAGGCTTAACCAAAGCTGAGCCCCCGTCAATTTTTTTTCTTTCTGTTTTTCCATCCCTTTCCACTTCTCTTCTTCCTCCTCCTATTTCCCTTCCCACCTAACTGAACCGTCTGCACTCGCGAAATTTCATTTTGCAGCGCTGACATCAAGTTCCTGGAAGAAGGGTTTCTGAACAAGGCCAAATACGTCCGCCTCGGAGTCATCGAGCTCCTGCACGCCGCGCAACAGCACACCGGGCTGCCCGCCAAGAACCTCAACCGGTTCGTCCGGAAGCTCGTCCCCTTGCACTCGGTGACCGGGTCCAGCTCGGTCATCGCCGGTTTCCTGGAGCGCGCGGAGGAGCCGATGCAGAAGACGAGGCCCTGGTGTCTCGCGGCCAGCCACAGCCTCGGCCTGGAGCTGGACCTGCGCGACCATTTGGACTACGCCGTCAGGCTGACTGCGCTGCTGGCGCCGGACCGCAACCACAAGCTCTGGCAGAGGCCCGAGTTCGTGGACGTCTCCGAGTCGCGCATCAAGCAGTCTCTGCTCTGGGCCAGGGCCTTCAGACGCTTCGTGCGGACCAAGAAGAACAAAGCACCGGCGGCACGTTAAGATGGATGGCCGAGAGGAGAAGAAAGAAGCGCCCTCTACGGGCATCCCCGCTGCTTCTTTTGCAGTGGGACATGTTTTGTCATGGCACCAGCTGATGGGCCGACCATCGTTGGGCCGACGCTGGGCCGACATTGGGCCGCAGTGAGTTTACAGTTCCAGCCGGAACTCTGCCGCACCAAGAGGATGCAACCAGTTTTCCGCCTGACAGCCGTTCCTTGCCATTTGGGAAATAAACAGGTGTTCTTCAAGCACCGTGTTGTTGTTGTTGATGGGGGGTTTAACGTCCCAAAGCGACTCAACCTATGAGGGGCTCCGGAAATTTTGACCACCTGGGGTTCTTTAAACGTGCACTGACATCGCACAGTATGCGGGCCTCTAGAATTTTGCCTCAATCGAAATTCGACCGCCGCGGCCGGGTTCGAACCCGCGTCTTTCGGGTCGTTAATAAGCTGTTTTCGCTGCTTGCTCTTTGTGAACTTTTTTTAGGTAACGACAGAGCTGGTGCTACTGCATGGTGCAGCAAATCAACTCCGTAACAAATAGCGTGACGCGGGCTCTCATACAGTTTAGTTCTGACCCAAGGACTGATTTCTGGCTTGCTTGCTGAAGGAAGCTCTTGATAGCGGAGTTCTGCAGCACGCGATAATTTGTTACGCTGCTTGGTCCAGATATTTTTTTCTTTGTTGGTCTATCTTGCTGCTACTCACAGCGCAGTGGGAAGAAATGTCTGACGTCTATTCCACGTAGGCGAAATCACCATGACTATCAAGAGTATAGGGTTGTTCGCGAGCGCCCAATAATAGCCCACTTTCGGTAGCTCCATGTTGTATAGCTTCCGCTCCGCTGTTGGTCGCACCGGCCTTTCGGCTTGAATTTGCTTTGTATTGTGAACTACCCGCATTTCTGGCTTCCCAACAATTGGTAAGTGTGCACGATGTCGTTCTACTTCCATACCCGCCTTGACAAGTAGGCGGCCCGACAAGCACACCCAGTTGTCTTTGAAACCTATTTGTTTTTGAAATCGACTTGTTTGCGGCAGGCGAATACCGAACAAACCGTTGATAGGAACACTCTCGGGCAGAATGAGTCGATCTGTTGCCATTTTCTTGTTTGCAAACGTTTGTAAAGCGCGTAAAATATCTCCGTGCGCTGGCACTGAGTCGATGACATGCACGCGTCTATCACCCTATAGGCGCGCTAGATTTTGTGCTGTGATTTACAGCGGGAGCTATGTCCTTACATTCATGGTGATGAGATGTAATGTTGAAAGAAACAGTTGAGCACGTGTGCTTTGGAGAAACAGTTTACGAGGACAATTTGAGAGACGAGTACGAGACGTGGTTGCAAGGGATGCTGTCGTAGAAAATTCTCTACTGAGAAACTGTCAATGCGTCGCGTTGAATTACTCAGCGATTACGAAGGTGGTTTCGCGAGAGTTGGCTTGAGTGGCCGCGGTCGGTACGGCACTGTCGCGTCTCCGTACTTCGCCCACGCTTTTCAGCGCGTCCCACTCTTGTGTCTTGGGATGGAGTTGGCTCGATGGATACCGCTTAAAGCTACTGAACACTGGGACTCGGCGATCGTGTTTTGATAGAGGCGAAATGCGTTTTGTGTGTGCACGCGTACACTGGGGATTAGACTGCTTGGTAGGAGCGGGACTTGGAACGTCATCGCGCGCAGTCCGTCTCCTCCGCGCGCAGTTTCAGGCGGAGTCCGTGAAGTGCGCTGGGTACGAGATCGAACCGACGACAGCAAGCGGATGATGACCGAGTACGCACATGTCAAACATTCTCGGACAGAAATTACGAAAATTGGTGAATTGCAAAATACTGTTGTGGAAATATTGAAGATAATGGCCCATTCTTCTGATATACAGCAAAATCTATTTCTAAGTGTTTTCGTCAATCGCATCGAATAGTTAAGACTGCCATAGAAAGCCAACGGGGAAAGCTTGTGACGGTAGCACAAATGGTAATAGAATAAAAAATTAGACTGCCGTCGAGTGATCTGCGGGTATAGTGATTGTTATTGTGAAATCATGCATTAGGCGAAAAAATTGCGTTCATAAATGGTTTCCCGCTCAAAAGTGCTGTTGTCCGGAATTGTTGCGCATGTGAGCGTATTGACGCCATAAGGGGCATGATATACGCCCAACCAGGCAGTCACCTGTTAAAGGTCAGAATGGGCCTGCCACTCCAGAGCTCTCGGCCGCTAATGCAAATCAGATTTCGCTGACTGATACGCTAAGCCGGTAAGCTTAGATTCAATAATGTTTGTGTGTGCTTTTATGCGAAGCATATTACTAGAGGTACACTACAGCCCTTCGCCGTGGTTACGCGCCGTGCACACCACGTGGTACAGTGACGTCACACCACGTGACATGCCACGTGACACATGACGTCACGACAGAGGAAGACGGAGGTACACTACAGCCCTTCGCCGTGGTTATGCGCCGTGCACATCACGTGGTACAGTGACGTCACACCACGTGACATACCACGTGACACATGACGCCACGACAGATCGCCGTCACGCGCTGGGAGAGGGAGAACGATGCCATCGCACAGACACCGGAATGTCCTCGAGCGGCATTCCCGTGCATTTCGAACGCGCGTTCACACTCGGTGTAGGTGAAACGCTCGCTCCACCGGGCAGGCGGACGCGGCTTCCGTGGCAATCCAGGCGCCCACCCAACGCGCGTCTCGGGGTTAGTCGGCGTTCCGCTGTAGCCATGCCGTTGTCTTCCCCCACGACGAAGGCTTCTAGTGGTTGCATTAAAATGACCAAGTATTCAACCAAGGAAAGCCATGTATTACCAAGCCTAGCCATCAATATGCTTCGCATCTGACCAGGGTTAACCAAGTTAAGCCTCAGCAATTTTCTTTATTTAAGCCTCAAAAACAAGTTCTGAGGGCACTTAAGTCCGCTTACGGGGAGGAGTGCGAAAGCATGTGTTTTGAGGAAAGGAGAGCACGCAGTCTCTCTCAGATCTCGGTAGACTCCTCAACCATGCCTTAAAGCATGCGACTGAAAGTGCATATATCACGGTCTGAACCCCTGTCGCAAGCTAGCCTCAAGCTGCACATCTCGACACCTCAGTGGACACCTCAACCGGCGCTTAAGGGAAAATGTAGTCTGAGAAAGCATGCAAATGAAGCTGCATATGTTATTGTTCCGAACCCCTGTCGCAAGCTAGCTATATCTTGAATAAAACCCTTAAGCTACATGCAAAGAGAAATGCTATGGCACTACCCAGAATACCGTATGACAAACGGTTAATACAAAATTTTGGTGACTGTTTTCGAGAATACCGGCGCCACATTGTGGTCAACCAGTGATGACATCGCTGGCATTTCATCGGCACCTGATATTGCTCAAAGAAGTCCGCTGTTTTCGTTCTGCCATGGCAGCAATTGTGACTCAGGACCGGTGTGGTGTCTACGCTCTAAGTTTCATCGGACAAAATTTTGCGTCATAATGTCGAGTGACTTCGGTGTGGCGTTACATTGCCACGCAACTCTTTTATGCGAAGCATACTAAAATAGCCAAACCCAGCTCCTCGAGCGCGGCGGTGTCGTTACCATTGACCTTTCGTGACCTCCATGTCATACCACGTGATGCGTGACGTCACAGCAGATGAAAAATGGCTGAGGCTTAGCTTAGGTTAAGCCTAGTCAGATGCGAAGCATATTGTCGCCGAGTTGCATATCGAGCACGCCGCTTGGCTAGACGTTCTTCACGCTCTTCATCAGTCTCTGTAGCACGCCGCAACTTTTGCTTCTCATTCCAACGAGCGGCCCTGTCTCCAGGATAGATAGATAGATAGATAGAACTTTTATTCACGTCAATTGCCAGACAACATAAATCAGGCCTACCAAAGCCTCAAAGGGCTTGAGTGGCAGCGCCTGGCAGACAGCTAACATTGGCAAAACAAAGGAAAATAGAGACGTTGCAATGAACTTTGCAAAAAAAAGAAAATGGTCACCAAGCAGAATGAAACAAATATATAACTATTACAACATCAAGAAAGATTACAGTGATTTGAAATTAATACAGTAAATAGCTGAAATAACTACGGGGCAGGAAGCAACACGGAGACATACCGCAAAGTTTTTTTCAGGGTGTATTTGGTTTTCATGCGGAGTACAGTAGGAGGCAAGCTATTGAAACAGGCAGGTACATAGTAATGACGTGTGCGCTTTCCGTACCGGGTTGAGGAGCGAGGAATGCAGTAGCGGTATTTTGGTCTTAAATCCCGAGCAGGAGGCATCTCTATCCCGTGTACGCCTAGCAGAGGCAGGCGCAACCCCTTGTATACCGCCGCTCCAGCATCACGTGTTCACTACAGCGCACCTAGCGGCAGAAGCAGGAAACACATTGGTCGCGACGCCTCGCGCGACGGCGCGAGCTGGGGCCCCGTTTCTCCTATGTCGTTACGGCACGCATCACGTGGTCCTCCTTGGTCGCGACGCCTCGCGCGACGGCGCGAGCTGGGCCCCCGTTTCTCATCTCCTGTGACGTCACGCACCACGTGGTCATCCTTGGTCACGACGCCTCGCGCGACGGCGCGAGTTGGGCCCCCGTTTTTCATCTGCTGTGCCGTCACGCATCACGTGGTATGACATGGAGGTCACGAAAGGTCAATGGTAACGACACCGCCGCGCTCGAGGAGCTGGGTTGGGCTATTTTAGTATGCTTCGCATAAAACGGGGGCCCAACTCGATGCCGACGATATCACCCTGTGGACCACTCACGGCAGTGACGGAGACATAGAGAACACCTTACAGGAAGCAGCCACCCTCACCCAAAATTACGCACGGACCATCGGACTGTCTTGCTCCCCAGAGAAGTCCGAACTCTTCCTCATCCGGCCTAAGAACCACCGCTGCCCCCGCTCCCCCATTGCCATTGAACTGAATGGTGACCCGGTACCTAAGGTTGGAACCCTCCGTGTATTGGGCCTGCACATCCAGAACGATGGCAAAAACACCACCACCCTCAAGAAACTCAAGCAGGCTGTAGGCGCGATATCGCACCTCATCCGCAGGGTTTCGGGACGTCATAGAGGCATGAAGGAGCGCGACCTATGTCGCCTCATTCATGCCTTTGACCTGAGCCGTGTGCTGTACACTACCCCATATTTACACCTATCCAAACATGACATAAACGCTTTGGATGCTTTGATTCGCAAGGCATTCAAGGTAGCACTTCACCTTCCCCTCAACACACCCACAGACAGATTACTAGGCCTGGGCCTCCACAATACGATCGGGGAACTGGTGGAGGCCCACCGACAGGCCCAATACATCAGGCTCACACAAACCTCCACAGGTCGGTATATCCTGGACACCGTCGGAATCAAAATACCGGCCAACGACCCAACCCTCCTCGCCATCCCACGATCCCTTCACCGAGAGCTCCTCATCAGGCCGCTCCCGAGGAATATGCACCCGTCCCACAATGAGCAGCGCCGGAGAGCCCGTGCGAAGGCACTTCATCGAGCGTACGGCCCCCAGCCGGACGCCGTGTGGGTGGACGCTGCCTGCACGGGTGATGAAGCGACAGCAGCTGTGGTGGACTCCTCTTTATCCGCCCTCCTCACACTACCTCTCCCTCCAGACACGTCCCCAGAGGCTGCAGAGGAAGCCGCCATTGCCCTTGCTATAACCCACACGGAAGCCCAGTACATTTTAAGCGATTCTAAAACTGCGATTCTAAATTTTGCTCGAGGCCGAGTCCATGTCCCTGCTTTTGGCATACTGGACTCGCCCGATGCGCCCCCGCCCCGCCAAGTGGAGCTGATATGGGTGCCCGCGCACTCCGGGAATCCCGGAAACGAGGCCGCCAACCTTTTAGCCCGAGGTTCTTTAAACCGGGCTCAGGTGGCCTCTGATCGGGGATTCACGAAGGAGCGCATGCACTCATTCAGTGAGCTGACCCAGGCGCACAGAGCCTTACGCCAGCTCTACCCCCCGCTCCACCCCTCCCTAGATAACAAACACGCAACACTCTGGCGCAGACTACAGACACACACACTTCCTTCACCCCTTACCCTAGCCCACTATCATCCCTCCTTCCCCACTCCGGCATGCACTCTATGCCCAAAACCCGTCGCCTCTTCCCTCCACATCATTTCCCTCTGCCCGGCGGACCCTCCCCCGCGGGACCTAGAGAACCTCAAGACCTGGGAGGACTGGGAGACCCTGCTGCGCTCGGAGGACCCGGCCGTGCAGACCATCGCCACCGGCCGTGCTGCCAGTGTTATGGACCTTCGGAACATAAACACTTGAGTGCAGTGGGGTCGTGCGGGGACCCTGGGGCGTGCCCCGAATTCCTCTGTAAATAAAGTTTTCTCTCTCTCTCTCTCTCTCTCCTGATGCCAGGCCCGCCCTACACTCTACCACATTTCGTGGGGATGTGGGGTCAAACCAACACCCTACAGATGGAAAACACGTCTTTTGAGCGGTGGAAGGCGCTGCTGGTCAAGCAAAAGAGTAAATGGACAGCTGAAGCACACAACTAATGCAACCCTAAGGACGAAAAAAAATGGTTTCGAAGAAAGCAAAGACTAGTCTCTCTTTCGCTTCTCGGTGGACACCTCAACCGCGCCGTGAGGGAAGGGAGGAAGGATGTAGTGAAAGAAGGAAGAGAGAGAGACAGGTGCCGTACTGGAGGGCTCCGGGAAATTATGGGCACACTTAAACTCCACCTTAAAGCATCGATGGTTATGTGCTACTTCCTTTCTTATTTAGTCCCTATTTCTAACTACACACTCGTTAGCATGCATCCGTATAAGCATACTAGACCACGTGATACACCGCAAGATACACAAGGACTCTGAAATCATTCGCTTGGAGGTAGCGGGTTTTAATCGAAACCCAAGGGTCATGAGGTCGATTTCACTCTAATTGCTCAAATTAAATTTCCAGCGTAATTAATATGCTTCGCTCCCTCATTCATTATAATGGCATTAAGGTCATGCTACACATCACAGCCACAATTTAAGCTTTAATTACTTTCATTCACCACTTCAACGTGTGGCTTCATAACCCTCTCAACCAATTCTGAATTAATGCTACAACGAGCACGCTTTTTCTCCGATCACCCGTTTAACACTGCGGTGTTAATGATTTCGACTAACTGGAGATCTTTTACGTGCACTGACTGGCATCGTACAGCACACGGAGGCAGTTTGCGTTTCCCCTTCGTCGAAACGCGACCGTCCGCCGCGGCCGTGATTGAGCCGGGGTCCGCCGGCACAGTAGCCGAGTGCCCTATAGGGGACCTGTGTGGTGCATGAGGCTGGTTGGAGGAAAGGGAAGGGGGGAGGGGGATACCGCACTATGCTCAGCTCAGTTGTGACGCAACACTGGCCCGTGCTCAGCTCGCATGTGCTTTCCAAGCTGAGAGAACGGAACGATAAAAAGGTATGCTAACGCCTGTAGTACTATTTCACGCAAGAAGCAATTCGTTAGGTTCCAAAATTTCATTGAGGCAGCGGAAGGCTTGTGGCCATGGAAGATGGGGAGGAAGAGGCTCCACTATTATTACTTCATCTAATGGAGCCTCTTCCCCACCCAACAACCATGGCCACATGCCAACCTCTGCCTCAATAAAAATTAATGACTGCCTGTTTTGGTACTGCAGTAAAATTATTGAGCCTCGAGTGTTGGTCGCGCAGTTTTATCAAACGCACTGTGCTCAGGAAAAGAGCTGAAAAGAGCGCGGAAAAAGAAACGTTTATATCCCGCTAAATTTTTGCGTCGTTCCAGCGACTCAAGTCGCGCCATCTGTCTAACCTTCAACGAAACATTGCGCATTTTTTACTGTAATCAGACCAATCGCAGCCCCGTTTGCTCGTCATTACCGCCGCACCGGCCTTTCAGCTTGAATTTCCTTCGTATGGTGAACTACCCGCATTTCTGGCTTCCCAGCAATTGGTAAGTGTGCGCGATGTCGTTCTACTTCCATACCCGCCTTGACAAGTACGCGGCCCGACAAGCACACCCAGTTGTCTTTGAAATCTACTTGTTTTTGAAATGAACTTGTTTGCGGCAGGCGAATACCGAACAAACCGTTGACAGGAACACTCTCTCGGGCAGAATGAGTCGATCTGTTGCCATTTTCTTGTTTGCAAACGTTTGTAAAGCGCGTGAAATATCTCCGTGCGCTGGCACTGAGTCGACGACACGCACGCGGCTATCGCTCTAGGTGCGCCAGATTTTGTGCTGTGATTTACAGCGGGAGCTATGTCCTTACATTCATGGTGATGAGATGTAATGTTGAATGAAACAGTTGAGCACGTGTGCTTTGGAGAAACAGTTTACAAGGACAATTTGAGAGACGAGCACGAGACGTGGTTGCGAGGTATGCTGTCGTAGAAAATTCTCTACTGCGAAATTGCCGATGCGTCGCGTTGAATTACTCAGCGATTACGAAGGTTGGTTTCGCGAAAGTTGGCTTGAGTGGCCGCGGTTGGTACGGCACTGTCGCGTCGCCGTACTTCGCCCACGCTTTACAGCGCGCCCCACTCGTATCTGGGGATGGAGTACGAAACTTGCGCGGCATGCCCACAGTGGTGGCTCGATGGATACCGCTTAAGGCTACTGAACACTGGGACTCGGCGATTGTGTTTTGATAGAGGCGAAATGTGTTTTGTGTGTGCACGCGTGCACTGGGGACTAGTCTGATTGGTGCAAGCGGGACTTGAACGTCTCCGCGCGCACAGTCCGTCTCCTCCGCGCGCAGCTTCAGGCGGAGTCCGTGAAGCGTGCTGGGTACGAGATCGAACCGAAGACAGCAAGCGGATGGAGGCCGAGCACGCACATGTCAAACATTCTCGGACAGACATTACGAAAATTGGTGAACTGCAAGATACTGTTGTGGAAATATTGAAGATAATGGTCCATTCTTCTAATATATAGGAAAATCTATCTCTTAAGTGTTTTCATCACTCGCATCGCATAAGCGCTCGTGTTGTCCAAGTCTGTTTCTCTATTCGTGTTTTTTTGCGCTTGTATACGTGTCTGCATCGAATAGTTAGGACTGCCACAGAAAGCCAATGGGGAAAGCTTTTGACGGTAGCACAAATGTTAATAGAAAAAAAAAAAATAACGACTGCCGTCGAGTGATCTGCGGATATAGGGATTGTTATTGTGAAATGTTACATTAGGTGAAAAAATTACGTTCATAAATGGTTTCCCTCTCAAAAGTGCTTTTGTCTGGAATTGTTGCGCATGTGAGCGTATTGACGCCATAAGGGGCATGTATACGCCCAACCAGGCAGTCACGTGTAGAACGTCAAAATGTGTTTGGTTTGGTTTATGGGGTTTAACGTCCCAAAGCGACTAAGGCTATGAGAGACGCTGTAGTGGAGGGCTCTGGAAATTTCGACCACCTGGGGTTCTTTAACGTGCACTGACATCGCACAGTACACCGGCCTCGAATTTCTCCTCCAAAGAAATTCAGCCGCCGCGGCCGTGCCACTCCAGAGCTCTCGGCCGCTAATGCAAATCAGATTTCGCTGAATACAAAACGTAGATGATGCCTATGCCAAGTTCCTGGAAGCGTTCACACGCATTTATGCTAAGCATTTGCCAATGAAAATTCTTAAACCATCCAAAAAAATGAGAAAATCATGGGTTACTCGGTTTCACTTAGAAAAAAGAAAAATCAACTTTACAATGCATTCCTTCGCACTCGATCCCCGGTGGCATTGCAGGAGTTTAAAACGCACAGAAATAAACTTAATAGCGAAGTAAGGCGAGCGAGAACAGCTTACTATCACAACATCTTTGCTGATATCAAATGAAAAGAACCGGACGCCACGTGGAAGGTGATCAATCGTGTTCTAGGCCGCGAAAGAATGAATTTGGCACCTGAAAAGATAAGAGTCAATAACCGAGATATTGCTGGTCAAGAACTGGCGAATGCTTTCAACACGCACTTTTTGGATAGCACTGCAGCTCCCACTGCTACGTCTTTTTCTAATAACGCAGACCAGACCTTATGTGAAAGCTTGTTTCTTGCGCCTACTGACGCACGTGAAATCGGTGAAATATTCATGACATTAAAGAATAGTAAGGCCTTAGACATTAACGACATTCAAATGAAGCCAGTGAAGTACGTTTTAGAACTTATTGTCCCCGCACTTACTTACATATATAATTTATCGCTAGAGACTGGGGTATTTCCAACTTTAATGAAGATAGCTAGAGTGTCCGTTGTACACAAAGGCGGTGAAAAAAATGCACTATCCAATTACAGGCCCATATCCATTCTCCCAATTTTTTCCAAATGCCTTGAAAAAATTACTTTTCGTCGACTAACAGATTTTTTTACTAGGCATAATACACTCTCCGAAGCACAATACGGTTTCCGCAAAGGACTATCCACAGAAACAGCGCTACTAGCTATGACAGAAGACATACAACTAAATATTGATAAAAAGTTTTTCACGCTGGGACTTTTCATAGACTTCTCGAAAGCGTTTGATTCTTTAAATCATCACATTCTGATAAAAAAAGCTTGCGTTTTCGGGAATGCGTGGACTACCTTTAGAACTGCTAGAATCATATTTGAAAAATCGCTCACAATCTGTGTGTTTGGGACGCCACCGATCGCATGTTCTCCCTCTCTTGGGAGGTATGCCTCAAGGAAGTATTCAGGGTCCTCTGTTATTCAGTGTTTACATGAATGATATAGTGAATTTCGACGAAACAGCTAAGTTTATCATCTATGCTGACGACAGTAGTATACTGTTCTCAGGACCTGATATTAACACATCAGCAACAAAATGCAATAGCGTGCTTTCAAATCTGTCCTCGTGGTCGCAGGCCAGTCACCTTACCATTAATGCGAAAAAGACGAAGAAAATAATTTTTAGATCAATAAATAAGCCCCGTTATCTACAACACGCTATTACATTTGAGGGAAAAGTTATTGACATCGTTGAACATCATAAAATTATAGGTGTAACCTTTTCCTCGAACCTTACTTGGGACCTACACATAACTCAGGTATGTAAAAAACTTTCTTCTGTCACTGGAGCATTGTCTCGATGCAGATCATTTCTTCCGGTCCAAATCAAACTGTAAATTTACTATGCGTTGTTCGCTTCATATCTTAACTATTGTAGCCTAGTTTGGCTCACAACAACTAAACAGAATATCAATAGAATAAATGCTCTGCAAAAGAAAATCGTTCGCATAATCGCAAACATTTTATATTCCGCGTCCACGTATGCTTTATTAAAAAAAAATTGCTGAGGCTTAACTTGGTTAAGCCTGGAGAATGCGAAGCATCATCGTGTCGCGTAATTTGGAGGCGCACAACCACAGCGACGGCGCGAGGTGGGCCCCCGTTTCTCCACTGTCGTGACGTCATCGTGTCACGTGGTGTGACGCCATGTATCACGTGATTTGGAGGCGGACAGCGACGGCGCGAGGTGGGCCCCCGTTTCTCCACTGTCGTGACGTCATCGTGTCACGTGGTGTGACGTCATGTATCACGTGATTTGGAGGCGCACAACCACAGCGACGGCGCAAGGTGGGCCCCCGTTTCTCTACTGTCGTGACGTCATCGTGTCACGTGGTGTGACGTCATGTATCACGTGATTTGGAGGCGCATAACCACGGTGAAGGGCTGAAGTGGTAGCTAAAGTAGTATGCTTCGCATAAAATACGGGCTAATAAATACTGAACACCAACTCACATATCGCATTCTAGCATATTTTCATTCCACGTCTACAGCACTAAAAGGCTTTTTAATAAATACCGCTTGCCTTACAGCTGGTGTAAATGATGCGCGTACACGTAGCCAGACCAATGGTTCGTGCCTCATTTTCGCACTAACTACAAGCTACAAACACTGCACTACTCTCTTCCTACCATTCTTAACAAGCATCAGGACACAGAACTTCTCACAATGAAACAGTTGCAGCAGTATTTTGTAAATATGTAATGTTTCTTTTTTTTTCTCATATGATTTCCTGTGTTTGTTTTTTGATGTGATGTTAATCAGAGCACGACATCGTACAATCTATTATGTGTTGTCAGAATAGGTTCTTCAATGTTAAAAATCTATTTCTCATTATAAATAGTGATTCAGATCATCTGCTTTTCAGTTATATCTTGTATTGTATTATATCTGCTCTTGTTTTTGTGATCTATTTATTGCGTTTCCACTGTTTTTGTCGTTTTTTAAAAGCCAAGTGAAGGTTTCAGTGGCCACGTCAAAATGCCCAGAGCAGCTTTTAGCCCTGAAAGCCTTCCAGTGTAAACTGGAAAATAAACCTTGAATTGAATTGAATTAATACGCTAAGCCGGTAAGCTTACATTCAATAATGTTTGTGTGGAAATGAAAGCACGTAGTAGAGCTCTGATCTCGACATCTCGGTAGACACCTCAACCGCGCCTGTCGCAAGCTAGCCTCAAACTTCACATTTCGACACCTCAGTGGACACCTGAACCGCCCTTTAAGGGAAAATGTAGTCAGAAAGCATGCAAGTGAAGCTGCATATGTCATTGTTCCGATTCAATGTCGCAAGCTAGCCTGCATCTTGTCTAAAACACTTAAGGTATATGCAAAGAGAAATGCTGTGGCATTACCCAGAATGCCGTATGACAAACAATTACTCAAAATTTTGGTGGCTGTTTTCGAAAATACCGCCGCCACATTGAGGTCAACCAGTGATGAGATCGCTGGTATTTCAGCTGCAGTTGTGATGTGTGTTCCTTAAACCAGTGTCGTTCTCTTCTGACGAGCGCGGTTTTGCTGCCGCGCGCCTTATCTGGCCTTCTTCGCCATTCTTCCTGTGTGCCGTGGCAACATCACTTTGTTTTATTGCGAAAGCAATACTACTTGCACTTTCACGCCGTTGCCGTGCCGCGGCCGTGACCACCATTAACCTTCATTTGACCTTGATTGTATTGGACTGGATTGGACTAGATTAGATTACATTAGATTACATTGGATTGAATTGGATTGGAATGGATTGGAGTCGATTCAATTGGATCGCAATTACCGGGCTTAGCCAAGCTAAGCCACAGCAATCTTTTTGCGTCACAATGTCACGTGACGTTGGTGTGACGTCATTACCTTAATTGCCACGTAACTTTTTTCAGATTTGTCACGTGCTTTTGTTGTCACGTGAACCGCTAATTATTTCATGTAATTAGTAATTTCATGTTATTTCATGTAACTAAGTAGTGATGACGTCATCGCTTTTCATTTCATTACTTTCAAATAATCAACTCCTTAATTACACTAATTATTCATTGATTGATTTTACTAATTAACATTGCGACGACATCATTCTTCATCAAGGCATATACCGCTATTAGTTTATTACTTACCTTTTACACGTTCATTCATCTGGAGTGACCCCCGCCGTGGTGGTTCAGTGGTTACGGCGCTTGGCTGCTGACCCGAAAGACGCGGGTTTGATCCCGACCTCGGCGGCTTTTCGATGAAGGCGAAATTCTGGAGGCCCGTGTGCTGTGCGATGTCAGTGCACGTCAAAGAACCCCAGGTGGTTGAAATTTCTGGAGCCCTCCACTACGGCAGCTCTCGTAGCCTGAGTCGCTTTGGGACGTTAAACCCCAATAAACCAATCATCTGGAGTGACGTCATCGTGTGGTCACATTTTTAGGACACGTTTTTCGGAAAAGTTCTGCGGACAGGACCTGCGGACTCAACTGAGCTATATAATGTTTTTGCATTGATAAGTTTTTTTAATGCCGCTTCTATTGACCACTTCCGTTTTACGTTAGTGGCGTTTCGGCAAAAGGCTTCCGTGTGCTGTGTGATGTCAGTGCACGTTAACTATCCCGTATTATTCCAGAGCCTCCACTAAGGCACCCCTTCCTCTCTTTCTTCGTTCGTTCCTACCATCCTCCCTTCCCTCACGGCGTGGTTGATGGTGGTGAAAAACATTTATAGTGCAATAAATATTTACAGAGAGGTGATTGGGGTAGGCCCTATTGGCCCTTTCCCCTAACAATACTAGGTGGAGCCCCTATTCCGGGGCCCCATTGGCAAGCAACGCCGCCCGCGTCCGGTGAACCAAGGCCTTTTGGGTCTTTAGGTCCTGACAGCCGAGCAGGGCCGCCTCCCAGTCCTCTCTGGTGGGGTTGGGGTTGGGGGGGATGGATGGGTTGGATTGACACGCCCAAACCATGTGGAAGGTGTCAGCCACCTCCCCACAGAACTGGCACGTGCCATCAAAGGATTCGTTGAAATGTTTAAGTACCGCCGGGCACAGTACAGTGTTAGTAAGAATGTTGATGAGGAGGCGCTCGTCAGCGCGATCCAGTCCCTTACAAGGGGCCGGGTAGCGCCGGTGCTCCTCCTTGTAGTAATCGGTGATGTGTTTGAATGTAAGGGCCAGATTGTCTGATTGGGAGTAGGCTTCCAAGGACAGGGAGATAGCCCGGGGAGAGAGTGCGCGGGCGGCCTGATCGGCCTGTTCGTTTCCCTGTAGGCCCTGGTGACCGGGGGCCCAAATCAGGTTGCGTGGAGTTGGATCTTCGCATCGGCAGCTATATTCCAATATGCGCCGGTGTCCGCAGAGAAGTGAGACAGCTACAGCGCCATTTCCTCTTCTCAGAAACCACTAATTTAGCAGCAGTGGTGGTGGCTCAGTGGCTATGGTGATTGGCTGCTGGCCCGAAAGATTCGGATTCCATCCCGGCCGCGGCATTCGCATTTAGATGGAGGCGAAATGCTAGAGACCCGTGTACTGCGCGACGTCGGTGCACATGAGAGAACCCGAGGTGGCCGATAAAAAAAAAATGGCTGAGGCTTAACTTGGTTTAGCCTGGAGAATGCGAAGCATCATCGTGTCGCGTAATTTGGAGGCGCACAACCACAGCGACGGCGCGAGGCGGGTCCCTTTTTCCCTCTGTCGTGACGTCATCGTGTCACGTGATTTGGCGGCGCACAACCACAGCGACGGCGCGAGGTGGGCCCCCGTTTCTCCACTGTCGTGACGTCATCGTGTCACGTGGTGTGCCGTCATGTATCACGTGATTTTGAGGCGCACAACCACAGCGACGGCGCGAGGTGGGCCCCCATTTCTCTACTGTCGTGACGTCATCGTGTCACGTGGTGTGACGTCATGTATCACGTGATTTGGAGGCGCATAACCACGGTGAAGGGCTGAAGTGGTAGCTAAAGTAGTATGCTTCGCATAAAAAAAACGGCGTCCGTCCTTTGAAGATCACCACATTCTCCAAACTCAGCCGCATGACACTGCCAACACCCCACAGTACCTTGTCGCCCTTAGGGCTCATTCACACTTGCGAGCCGCAAAGGGCATGCGACCAGCAGTCGCTTGCGACCAGGCAGCAGCTCGACGACACAGTTGTTCACACTTGCAAGTGCGACCTGCGGGTTGCCTTCTCGTTCGATTCTCGTTTGAAGCGAAAACTCTCGGGAATGACGTTCACGCGCTTTCGAGAGTTTCGTCTGCTTTGGCCGCTCCTCCTGCACTCGCGCTCGGTCCTCTAAGCTGCTATTCGCAATGTACTACGACGACCCGAGCGAAAAGGTGGATGTCGTGGCGGTTTTGATCTTCACGCGGTCGTAAAAGCGTCATGATGACTGAGGGGCGTTTCTCTGCAGGGCCGGCCTGCCAGACTGTATGCCGGCCGCCGGCGTCAGGAAAATGCGTCAGTACTGCTTGTTCGCCTTCATACCAAGCCCTTGGGTAGAGGAATGTAAAAAAATGAATCATTTTTGAAAATCGATGGCCAGTTCCGAGTTTCTGGTAGAAGTGATTACTGGGACACAAGCAAATTTCTTCCCACAGCCGCTTTGCTGCTGCTGCCCAATGCGGCTCGACTGTTGTCTGCCAGACCCGCTGCTGAAGGCGTCGTGGAAATCAAGCATGTCTTCATATTATTATGATACGAGGTCCACAATAAAGCGGTGACGAAAGCAGCGTCTTAATTACTAGCACTGACCAGGATCCGAAGTGCCCTCAGCAGCGGCATCGATATGAAACCGGCTAGGCTTAGCGACGACTAGGACAGCCAGCTGAGAGCAGCGCAGGTCGGCACCCGGCGCGCCCGCGAGCGGTGTCGTTGCCGGAAGTTTGGCTCGCTCGCTGATTGGTGAAGTGGTTTGCGACTGGCAGTCGCAAAGCTGGAAAATCGAGCAGGAAGCGACCTCTGCGACTGGCAAGTGTGAACGGGCCTTTATCCAGCGCCACATGGCGACAATTACAGACAGGCTGCTTTATTTCACCCCACCGTCTCTCATGCTTTCACCCCACCTTTCCGGCCTTGGTTCACCGGACGCGGGCGGCGTTGCTTGCCGATGGGGCCCCGGAATAGGGGCTCCACCTAGTATTGTGAGGGGAAAGGGCCAATAGGGTCCGACCCCAATCACCTCTCTGTAAAAATTTATTGCACGATAAATGTTTTTCACCACCACCACCTGATTGTACCCCCTGTGGCGTGCCCAGATCCACACTTTTCCACTACCTTTGGGAATGTCCTTGACCAAAGGCAGTACACCCCAGATCAAAAATCCCACTCATTCTTCCTGGGAGGCTGTTTTACGGACCGCTCAGCCCGACGGCCAGAAACGGCTGGTAGACAAGTCACATGGCAGACAACAATCTTTACCCGCATAGCATGGTGGGATTTAGCCCCGTCACTGATTAAGATGCGCAAGCTCCTTAGGTAGTAGATTTATCGATGGGCTGCTGATACAGGTGTTACCTAGCTTTTTGCTATGGCAAGCCTCCGAAATGAGCCTCGTGGTCTCATCTTTATAACGGGCGATGATAGTGGTCCGATTGAGATGCGCTTCGCAATCGTCACACTCAACACTGCACAGCAAGATGGTTTCTGCGAGTCGTTCTCTAGATCTTTTGCATGTTCACGCAGTCTATTATCGTTGGTGCATCGTCCTGTCTCACCGATGTAGAAACTGCCACAAGAGGTCGGGATCTTGTAAACGACTCCAACACGACAGTGGACGAACTTCCGCTTATGCTTCTTCTGGCAGCCTTTTATGCGAAGCATACTAGCCGCACAACCGAGGTCTTCCTTGCTGCGCCGCGCGCGGCCGCGTAGCTACCACTTGACCTACATCGGCGCACCACGTGATATGACGTCACAACAGCTGTGAAAGCTGGAGCTCAACTCGTGCGCTCGCTTGCGGACGCGCAGCCTCCACCGGCGGCCTAACTCCCGCTCCTTCCGCTAGGGGCGCTGACGTCACAACAGCTGTGAAAGCTGGGGCTCAACTCGTGCGCTCGCTTGCGGACGCGCAGCCTCTGCCGGCGGTATGCTTCGTATCCTAGGCTTAACCATAAGCTAAGCCAGACCATTTTTTTTAACACGTTTGCACAATCCGCTAGTATTCCTGGCTGAAAAAAAAAACCAGCTATAATGCCTCTATTCTATTTTCTATTCTCTATACATGTACAGAACACGTCCAAGATCGCGGAATGGAACACCTCGGCGAGTGGAGCGACATCGTGGCCATGAAGGGCGCCCGGGAAATCCTGGCGGGCGTCAGGTACCCCAACAGTGCCAGCCGTCGCTCGTTGTACGCCTCCTGGCTTCGAGTGTTCGGCTCCGACGAGTGGCACGACTCCTTCGACGGCCTCATGCTCGACTGCGTCGCTGCCACGCCGTCGATGTCGACTCCGGGGATGCCTCTGTTCGTCAACATCTACAATCTGCACGACGCCACCGTGGACAGACCGTACACGAATGTGCCGACGCCTGTCTTGAACGTAAACGAGAAACCCACTCTCTTCGCGCGCCGACCGGAACCCATAGAGCCTCTGCCCACGCGTCCCGGGATCGTCAACTACCTGGCAGACCTGATCAGAAAGAGTACCACCAGCCGAGAGGCCCTGGACGAGGCAGGCCTGATCATTGGCTTCTGTAGCCTGGCGATGGCCGTGGTCGTGGCCAAGCCGGTGAAGGACGTGCAGGATTTCTTTCTGTTCGACTTCGAGAGTGCCTGGTGTTCGGCGGTGGGGAAGTACGTCGATAGCGACTACTTCTTCTGGCCCAGCGGAAGATTCCTATGCCATCTTTCCCGCAAGGCTAACTCCCGCTGCGGTGTGGTTAAGCCTTACCTGGTGCTCCTGGTCCTGGGCCAGTACGCCTACTACGTCAATTTCATGGGTGCTGCTCCCAGGTAACACCGGCTGGCTGTCGTTTCTTGTGAAACTCTTTTCTATGCAATTTTTTTTTGTTGTTCAGTGGCGAGCTCCTTTTCAGCTTTAAGCCCGTCGTAGCTCGGCTCCCTGTTTCGCCGAAACACTGACTCAGCTTCGGCGACACGCACTGCGGGGTGTTGACGCTGGAGTTGCCTTTCCTTGGCATAAATGGAAAGCACTGGGGGTTCACGACGCTAGAGCCATAATACGTGATTACCCTCGACGCTGTGAGCGAAGGAAGGACGGGAAAACTTTATTTTCACTAATGCTTTTTCCTGCGGTTTGAGGGCATCTTCAGAGACGTCTTGGTTCTACCCCCAGGAGCCTTCTCTGTCGAAGTCGTCCGCCTCTAATCAGTGGTCGGTTGCCCTCAGTCCAGGGCTCCGCTGGCCACTGCCGCCCGTTGAGCTCGCTGTACCAGACCTTGTTGGTCTTCACAGCGGTCGCTGGACAGCAGAGTCTCCCATTGCTCCGCACTCGGGTTTTGTATTTTGGGGACCACGTCTATGTTTTGGCAGGCCCATGTGGTGTGGTATAGAGTAGGTTTTTCGTCGCACCAGGGACATTTGTCCGCGTATATCGTAGGGTGCATTTTGTTTAGTATATGCAGGTTTGGGAAAGAGCCTGTTTCTAATTGTCTCCTAGTGACAGTTTAATCTCTGCTGAGAGATTTGTGCTGCGGGGGATGTCGCATTCTTCTGCCTCTATAGTTTTGTAATATGGCAGAGTATTCCCTCGGTGCTGGCGCGAGTTCCGCGGTCTCGTCGGATGCTCGGAAAGTAATGTATCCTCGAGCTATCCTGTCGGCCTCTTGGTTCCGCCACCCCCGTGTGCCCCGGTACCCACACAATTTTGTGTGGGATCTTGTCGTTTTGTTCTTCCTGGTTTTTAATTCTGTCGTTCGCTGCGAGGAGTATACGGAGCGCGTGACGACCTACCCTGCCATTCATGTAATTTCGGCAGGCTGTTTGAGAGTCCGTGAGTATTAATTGTTAGCGACCGCCCGGTTCTATAGCCCTCCGCCACCGCTAGAGCAACGGCTACTTCCTCGGACTCTGTAGCTGTGCAGCCTCGGAGAGACGCGCTGGTCATTTCGCGTAAAGACGAATCGACCACCGCCGCCACAGCGATTTTGGTGTCTTCTCCTTTCCAAGACGCGTCTGCATACACGGTCGTGGCTTGAGGAGCGTATGCTTTCTCGATGAATTCGGCCCTCGCTTCTCTTCTGCCTCGATGGAGGTTGGGATCCATGTTATTTTGGTATTGGCGCTACTTTGAGGGTCTTGCGAAGCTCGTCGGGGATCGTTGCCGTCCTCGTCATTTCTCGCATCTGCTCGCGGTATCCGAGCCTCTGCAGGAGCGCTCTTCCAGTCGTTGTCTGCAACAGCCTGAGTTTTTGCGACTCAAGCTGCGCCTCTCGTAGCTCCTCAAAGGTGTTATGTAATCCCAGGGCCATTAGTTTTCCTGTAGACGTGTTGCGTGGTAGTCGGAGCGCTGCCTTATAGGCTTTGCGTAGCAAGGCATCCGCTTGTTGTATTTCGTTTTTGTTGAGGCACCGGTAGGGTAGGCTGTGCGTGATTCGACTAACTACTAGGTTTCTGACTAGTTTTAGTGTGTCCTCTTCACGCATGCCATGTCGCCTGTTGGTGATGCGGGTGATCATGCGGGCGACTTGTAGCGTTGTTGCTTTGAGCAGGGTAAAAGTGTGAGTACTGCGCTGGTTGGATTGAACCCACATGCCCAAAATTCTTATTGTTGTCTTCTCCGGTATGGGCGTCCCTTCTAGGTAGACGTTGAGTTTTAGGTCCTCGTTGGTTGGGACGGTCCGGTTTTGCTTGCCTCTCCAGACTCTCAGCAGTTCCGATTTCTCGGTCGAGCATGCGAGTCCTCTTTCTGCGAGGTATTGCTCTACACAAGAGGCCTCCTGCTGTAGCCTTTCTTCCTTCTCTCCGAGACAGCCCATATTTGTCCAGACTGTTATATCGTCAGCATACATGGCATATGCCTGATGCCTTCGATGTTCTCTAGTTTTCGAGCTAGGCCTATCAAAGCTATGTTGAAGAGTGAGATAACTGACCCTTGGGGTGTTCCCTTGCTTGGAGTGCGAATTTTGTCCCATCGAAGGTGGCAATTCGAAGGTGGCATGCCGATGGTGGCAATTCTATCGGACAGGAAGGCTTTGACGAAGCCGTGAATGAGCGAACAAATTTTGGCTGCATCGTGGCCATGTGCTTTCGAAACGCGTGCAGGCAAAGCGACCCTTCTAAAGTGCAACTAACTAGTCCAAACAGCCACAGCGTCGAGGGTAATTGCGTTTTATAAATTCTAGAAACTGATGTGGCTATTACAACGACCGTCTACAAGTACAGTTGCAACCAGGTGTCTAACTGCAATAGTTAAATAGTTAAATATCAGGAATTAGTAAACCGGGTTACCAGTTAACTGTATTCGCCTGTTTTCTGATGTCCGCCTACTCTGGTTTTATACCGCCGAAGAAAGCGTCTTCATAACTCAAAAAGCCTTTTTTTTTTCCTGGAGCATGACACTGGCCGCTAGAAAGTGGAGGGTAGTTGTTCCTTTCTGGAACGCTGCTAACCATTGAATAACGTCTAACACAGCGACTTAATCTTGTCCGGTCATGCCGTTGCATGCGAACTGTGGTAGAGCCCCCTACTTGCTGGCACTCGGTTCCTACAAAGATGAAAGGCTTTGTGAGGACACAGATGGCGGGTTGTGGTTTGGCGGGAAGGCGCACGGGCATGCAATGTTTTTCATGGTAACGCCCATTCCCGCTTGTTCGAAAAATTAGTTACACTCTGTTGAAGCAAACAAATCATTCGATCACTTTCGTCTTGCCGGAGAAGTTAACATTTCAGTCATAAAAGTGTGCAATTTCGTTTTCCAGGGATGACATCACGTTCCTGAGGAAAGGATTTCTGGACAAAGCGATATTCGGCAACCTCGAGGTGATCGAGCTCTTGTACAGCGTGCAAGAGGAGACAGGAGTCAGCGCCACGTTTGTCAACCACATCCTTCAGCAGGACGGACGAGAGTCTTTGGCGGAATCTGGTCGTCACGTCGTGGAGTTCTTCAAAGGCGCCGAAGGGCCAATGCAGAAAACGACAGTGTGGTGCCGCACAGCCGACACCTGTTTCTTCTCGAACCTCAACCTGTGCGATAACCTGGACTACGCCATGAGGCTCGCGGCAGTGCTCGCGCCGGACGACGAGCTACGGGACAGGCCGGAGTTCACTGACGTCCCCGCGTCGCGAATGGAGGACGCTCGACTTTGGGCCGATGACTTCAACCAGGCCCTGTGCAGTGAAAACTACGAAGAGCTTCCCATCTCGGACGTGACTGAGTGAAATGGTTGAACGAGTTGGACGAGGTCGTAACGCCATTTTATTGCCTGCTTCCCTGCAGGTGTTGCATACGTTTTTCTTGTGAGGTCAGCGTGAAGACCATGCTGAGTTTCCGCACTGTATTTCTTTAAGCAGGATACAGCACCAAATCCTGCCGTTTTGGCAACAATCAGTAGTTCTGCTTTCAAACAGAACCAGCATTAAGGTCATGCTGCCATTTTGTTGCTCTGTATATCTGCGTCACGTTATCCAGCATCAAGATCATGCTATTTTGTTGGCATAGCCGTGCATTCAAATTGAAGAGAGTACAAAGATCATGCTGCCTTTTTGGCACTAAGTAGCCGTGTCTTTCAAGTACAACCCAGCATCAAGATCATGCTGCATTTTTGCCACTGCATAGCCGTGCCTTCCATTGAGCAGAATCCATGAAGAGGATGCGGCCACGTGGCATCTGAGAGCAGTAGTTCTGCTTTCAAACAGAACCAGCATTAAGGTCATGCTGCCATTTTGTTGCTCTGTATATCTGCGTTACGTAATCCAGCATCAAGATCAAGCTGCTGTTTTGGCATAGCCGTGCCTTTGAATTGAAGAGAGTACAAAGATCATGCTGCCTTTTTGGCACTAAGTAGCCGTGTCTTTCAAGTACAACCCAGCATCAAGATCATGCTGCATTTTTGTCACTGCATAGCCGTGCCTTCCAGTGAGAAGAATCCATCAAGAGGATGTGGCCACGTGACATCTGAGAGTCGTTCTTTGCCATTAAGAACGCAACGGCGTCTTGCAGTTAATAAAATATTTTTGAGGTTTGTTATTTGCGTGGTATCGATCGATGAAAAATTGTGCCCAGGATTTAGCTCGTGAAGCTAAATGCGCCTGAGGTGCCGTTTGCCCTTATTTAGGAAAGATCATTTGGATTGATGCGGAGGAGATGCGATAGCATTCGCTTCATCGTCTACTGGGGCACGTCACTGGCCCACACTGCAGGGCAAAAGCTTCTCCCATGCCTTCCCAACTAACCCTCTCCTGTGCCTGCTGCGGCCACCGTATCCCCGCAAACTTCTTAATCTCATCCGCCCACCTAACTTTCTTCCGCCCCCTGCTACGCTTGCCTTCTCTTGGAATCCACTCCGGTACCCTTGAGGACAATCGGTTATCTTGCCTTCGTATTGCATGCCCTGTCCAAGCCCATTTCGTCTTCTTGACTTCTACTATATGATGCAAATAACCCGCGTATAACTTAAACCCTTTTCGTTAGCCTCCACGTTTCTGCGCCGGCCATATAGGTGAGTACCGGTAAGATACAGCTGTTATCTACTTTTTAATCTTGAGGGATATTGGCAAACCGCCATTCATGGTCTCGGAGAACCTGCTAAATGGGCTCCAGTCCAGTCAGTTTCCAGTGACGGCCTGTCCGGAGCCAGAGATTCTTAGCACCCTCTGCTGTGTCACAGGTCTGTGCCGACCGCCACCTTGGTCAGTTGCTCCGAAGCCGTTGGGGACTGAGAGCCGAAGGTTAATTGCTGTATTCATATAGGAGGTTGTGACCAATCACTGCACCAGTGTTCCCAAATCCTGTTCCCGCCGCCCGTTTCAGACGCATTTCATTTTGCTGAGTCTTTCCTAGTCCGGCCTCTCCGTCTTCTCCCACACAAGTGGAGAGGGAATTTCCGTCTCTCTACCTTGGCAGGTGGAGAGAGGGAAATCTCCTTAAAGGTGCACTTAAAAAGATTCTAAGCTCGTCAATTTTTACCGAGCATTCTTAGAAACATCGAAGTGTCCTGTGCGGCCGATTTCCCTATTAAATCGTATTAAGCGTCCCGGTTCCCGCCATTTTTTTTTATATCACACCTCCGAAATTAGGAGTCAACCAACGCATGGAGTGGCTTTCAGACAGTCGCATGGCGGCTTCGCTTTTGCTTGTATTTTTTGTTTTCGTGAATTTTACTCGTGTGTTTTCGTGAGTTTTACTCGCAGACAGAATAGCAGCAAATTAGGCCCACGGAAATAAAGATACGCGTGGGAAATTTGCTTTACGTATCATTACGATTTGCCCCGCCGCGGTGGCTCAGTGGTTACGGCGCTCGGCTACTGACCCGAAAGACGCGGGTTCGATCGCGGCCGCGGCGGCTGAATTTTGATGGAGGCGAAATTCTAGAGGCCCGTGTGCTGTGCAATGTCAGTGCACGTTAAAGAACCCCAGGTGGTCGAAATTTCCGGAGCCCTCCACTACGGCGTCCCTCATATCCTTAGTTGCTTTGGGACTTTAAACCCCAATAAACCAACCAACCAACCAACCATTCCGACGATGGCAGAACGGTAAGCTCTCACGCGAGTGGCTGAAAGGTACTACAAGCCTTGGTTGACTCCTACTTTTGGAGGTGAGCTGAAAAAAAAAGGCGGGAGCCAGGACGTTCAATTCGATTTCATAGGGAAATCGACCGCATAGGGGAGAAAAGGGAGAGATAAGCGTCCGGAGATGGTGAGGTGCACTATGAAGAACGGCTGAGGCATACGAATGAGAAACGACGGGTGGGGGAAATTTCCTGGTACTTATGCCGATGCAGTATCGATACTACATGGAAGCGAAGAACTAGATGGTTTGCTAATAAATACAAATGTCAAAAGGAAGGTTTGTATGACAACCTTGAAACAGAAAGTAAGGCCCTCAGAAAATACTCACCGGCAAAAGTAAACGCCGGATAAGCCGACGTTGGAGCTCTGTAGGACGGCTGAATCTAAGATTAAAAGGGAAAACTTTTTTGACAGTTCCAAAAGAAGTGCTTTACTTTTCGAGGCCAGGGTTGAGTGCTTGAGGACGAAGTGTTACCGGCAAAAATCTGACACCACGTATGACGTTTGCTGTTGCTGCATTCAAGACAGGGAGGCGATAGAACATGTTCTTATCCAGTGTAAGACCCTCCAACCCTAAGTGCACGATGCCGCGACAGGAACCAGCGAAGCACTAGGGTTTCGGAATGACCAGGACACGTTAAATTTTCGAAAAGTATATAGAAATAAGTAAGAGACGTCTAGGGGATTGGCGGAGGTCAAGAGAAAATGGGAAGAATATTGGCAGTTAATCCGAAGATACTGAGCACGGTAAGAATTAATGGCTAGGTGACACTTAATTGTCACCACTTCAATACTATAAGGGGAGAAGCTAATACTTATATCTGTCTATCTAGTGGGAGATGGATGAATGTATGCCCGTGCACGACCACAGCCAGTAAAGCTGGGCGCGTTTGTGAGGCATTTTTAGCGTTGATGGAAAGTGCGTTGCTATGGCCTTCCTATTCTTGAGAGTTGCCGACTAGGTTACGCCAAAGGCGTAACAATAAAATGCGGCATTCGTACTGAACTCCACCGTTGTCCCTCGTGTTGGCGAGAGCAGCTAGTAAACTTCCTGTCAGAAAATCATAACTATTCCTTAGTTTTCTTATTCTAAAAGGAAGAAACAGCGCGAAGAAACACGGACACGCGAAGAAAAAGTGGAAAAGAATTATGCGTTCTAACACAGTCGACGAGCAAGGAAATTGGTAAAACGTATGCAGTTTACTGCGTTAAAATGTGAAAGTTTCAGAAAATTTTTATTTCCTCAAATGCCCATCAAGGGTATAGTCATAAAATTTGAGACCCAAAACGGCGTATGTCTTCACTCACGGAGAATTTTCAGCCAAGAATGATATTTCACCTCCCCCTCTCGGTTGCATCTTATGTAATACATGGGGCCTTTAAGGAAATACAATGAATTGGAATCTGCTCGGCGAGCAACCCGGTTTTCACACCCGTGAATAATTTTTTTCAAAATAATCTTTCGCATCCCACATGTACCGCTATTCCTTCGCCGGATCACACAAAGAGTGCCTAAACAAGCTAGCGAATCCGAGAATGATCTGACGAGATCAGTAGAGCTATAGCGTCACCAAACAGCCTGAGGAAACAAAGGGCTACGAAGCTCATGCGGCGGACCGCTCAAAGTACGCCTGCCCGGCGCAGACTAAACTCCGGTGTAAACGAACCCTCCGCCGCGCAACAAGAACAACACGAGGCGCGCCGTTTCACTCCAGATGCGGCGTTCAGCCCAACGATGGGTTTCGCTTTGCCTGTAGGCATTTAAGCAGCCAGTTCAAACTCGACGAACCGACTACAGCAGATACGTTTCCGAACCACGGTGCAAAAAATATTCACACACCGTGTTCCCAAGCCATCGGTACAAGCGCCAAAGCACGCGACCATGAGTACGACCGTCTGCGGCTGACGAGGACGTCGCGCCATCTATCGTGTTGTTGTCGAAGTAAAACGCGCGAGTGGACCAATCGCATTACGGGGTTCTCGGCCGTCGACGTCACCAGCATCCGCTTCCGAGTTGCTTCAGATCATGGAGGAAGAAAAACTTCAGATCTTCGGCGCCTTCGGATTCTCCGCGCTACGTTGGTTATCCCGCGCACAAGCAGATTTTGAACCCAGCCTCCCGTCTAGCTCATTACCTCGCTTTCAGGACTGCCCATCAAGCTGGTAAGTGCCAGTTTACCCACAATGTAACCGTGTTCAAAACGCACACATGCTGAACTGACCAGAAAACAACACGAGTAGTTACGCTGTTGTTTCGGAATCGGTGTTTCCCGCGACAGTGTTTATCACGTGCTACGCGCAGCGGTGTATTTGACACGGAGACGTTAAGAAAAGAGGAATTTTTGAAGAAAGCAGGTGCTGTGTGAGAATTCTTAACGGCTTTAGATGCTGCGTTCGAATTTAACGCGGTTATACACCGCTTTACGATATGGCTAGGTGACAAGCTCTAGTAACGCGGAAGGAATGTTTTTAATTACTGGAGTTCGGCAGTGACGATTCTTGTTCTCGGCATTACGCAACACCAATTTCTTCTTTGCTGCATTGTAAGCGTAGTCTAGCGTAACCACAACAGCCAGACCGTCGCTGCTAGAGTGAAGCCACGCTGGACGGGTGCTGTCATGTTTACGTGTTCGTTTGCCCCGTCTGTTCGCGCCGCCTCACATCCCGACGTTTGACCATCTCAAATCACCTACTTCGTACAGTTCAAGCCCGGCTCTTCAGTACTAGGCTGCCTGTAACTTATTTTGATGTCGGGATCTACCGTTAGCGGAACGGTTGGCTGTCGTCAGCTGTTGGGTGTTGTCAGATTGACTGTCTCGTGCGGGCGTCACCTTTGTTTCGCCCTGAACTCGGCGCCGGAAACTCAGTCAGTGGAACCGGAACTGCCCGTTTTGCCAGCCGGAAACTCAACCGCTGATACGATGTTATCGACATGGAAAGAGAGCGCATTTGCTAGTGCACGTTTACGATGTAGACTGGCCCTTCTGATGGCGGAGGCATGGAGTTAGCTTTGCGTTCCCTCCACCCGCATTCTGTCACCTTCCATGAACTCGAGCCATTGAGTCATAGCCCGTGGGCGTCAGCGTATGCGGGCCTCACATCGCCTCGTTTGCACAGCTCTGAATGCGCCGTACTGCGACGCATTATTAAGGCGAAAGCCTTTAATGCCTCATTGTTGTCGACAGAAGGCTGTCAGCAGGGGTGCCACGCTTTTGACGGGTGTCCACCGAGATATGTGAGAGAGTTACTGCGTAATTTCCTTACCTAAAATACAATATTCATTTTCTTCATTACAGCCCCTCTTTCTTCTTTCACTCCCACTTCCTCCCTGCCTCTACAAACGGATGACGGGTGTCCACCGAGATATGTGAGACAGTTGCGCATGTCCTTTCCTCAAATACAATTTCCATTTTCTTCATTACGGCCGCTCTTTCTACTGTCACTCCCACTTTCTCCCTTCATGTACGGTGCGGTTCGGGTGTCCACCGAGATGACAGAGAATTACTGCTCCATTTCCTTTCCTCGAAAAAGTGTTGCGTTCAAAGGGCAAGGCATCGCGCGGAACGGGTGGTGACGTTCCGTTGACTCCCTGGCAGAACCGCAACGCGCTGTCGCGTTCCATTCCTAAAGGCGAAGCTTAAGCGTCATTAATTAGCAGTTAATTATTATTTAGCCATTAATCGTTAATTAGGAATTTGTCATTACTTAGTAATTAGTCAGTAATAGGGTATTACGTCATCCAGTGGTGATGTCACCAGTGCCACAGAGGCAGTCAAAGTGGTGCGGAAAACGCTCTCGCCTCTACGCTCTTTAGACAGTCAAAGTGCCCCTGAATTGTTCGTGTCTACAACTACGCTGGCCTCTTACCGGTAGCGGCATATAGCGCGTGCCAGCGCTGAAGAAAATTATTTTGGTCTATTTGCTGTCGGATACTCTCAGGCTACCGGGATGTTGATCTTTCAGTTGCAGTTGACCAACGCACTCTGCTACGCCGTTAAACGCTGGGTGATGATGTATTTTGTTGCATGATCCGTTTGCTATTTGCACAGACTGCGACGTTAAGTACCCTTTGCCATCGCCAAGTCGACTATATGACATTACAGGAAGACGCTGATTAGCGGTGCGTCTTGGTTAATTAACGACTTGAGCACTCTTTCCGGGCATTTTCAATATATTGAGTTTTCTCCTCCTCGCTAGCGCATTCACTCGTGTTGCTTCCACGCAGCATTTTCTGTGCCAAACGCTGCAAGGAGAGTTTGCGACGACATCCCGATTGCAGAGAGATATTAGAGTCGGGCTGTAGCGATACCTCATGCCATCTGTCGAAATACGGTGCGAGCCACGGCACTTGTTTTTTCGAAGGTCGTTAACTTCGTATGTACAAGAGAGCTTTGAACAGCGTTTGATACTTTGATTCATTACGCGTATCTGCCGCGGTGATAAAGGGCGTACGTTATCTGTCGCCGCGAAGAGTCGGATGCATTCACTGGCATCGCGCGTATTGTACAATGGAATGCCCGAGAGAGCACATGCGTGTTTGCATGCGACTGACCTCATCGACATCGCCGCATACAGGGTATTGTTTTTTTTTATGCGAAGCATACTACTTTAGCTACCACTTCAGCCCTCCACCGTGGTTATGCGCCTCCAAATCACGTGATACATGACGTCACGACAGTAGACAAACGGGGGCCCACCTCGCGCCGTCGCTGTGGTTGTGTGCCTCCAAATCACGTGATACATGACGTCACACCACGTGACACGATGACGTCACGACAGTGGAGAAACGGGGGCCCACCTCGCGCCGTCGCTGTGGTTGTGCGCCTCCAAATTACGCGACACGATGATGCTTCGCATTCTCCAGGCTTAACCAAGTTAAGCCTCAGCCATTTTTTTTACTGTTCACAGATTTTGTTAAAAAGGCGCTGATAGTATCGTGAATGCCGCCTTCACGGAATGTATATTCGGCTCGGCGGACACAAGATAAGGACATAGCGGTCAAATTTTGTTAATTAATTAGCCTTCGTTAATTAGGTTTTTAACTCTTCACCTTACGCTGCATATTGCAATCGCAGTAGTGAAGGCTGTAAAGATTCAAAGCTGATACAATTTGCAGCATGTCCCTAAGTGCGACAGATATTGAGATAGATATTCGCGATTGAATTTCCAGCCTTTTCGGATTCGATTCGGGAACTGAACGCTCAGAGTGCGCCGGAAATCCCGCCCATGATACTACGTGAGAGAGTGACGAAATGATGACGACAACCGACGGCACCGAGGCTATAGCTCCGGCTGCGGCAGGCAGGCGCTCGGGAAGAGCGCATAGTCACTACCTCCGTGAGCAGCGCGCGCTCTTCTTTCGTCATCGTCGTTGAACTTAGGGGCACGTTTCCTGCCGTCAGCGGCTTCGAAAAAGCAGCACGGTGATAACGCTCAATACTTCCCTTTCCGCTGTGGCTCGGCCAAGAAAGCACCGATGGCTTATCGGCTTGCGATGTATTACGTTTCACCGGAATCTCCACTGGTCGGCTGCAGGCTGTCGGTTCTGTTAACAGAACGAACAGGGCTGCTGCAATACATGCGTATGAAATCTGAATGCGCGTTGGAATGGCAGAGCAGCTGCAACCAAGGTGCAGTGGTTGTCGCCTGTGTTTTTTAAAAACGAATGGCAACGCTCGCCTCGCCTCAGGACTCCACGCCTCCGAGAATCATGGTCGCCCGGTTCCGTCACATACGATGTTCTCTAAAATGCACAAACTGTTCCGGACTACAGGATCTGTGCTTCATTCAAGGGAGGCAAAGGGAGTTATCCTGAGTGAAGAAATCGAGATAAATGTTCTTGCCTACGTTCGTGCATACCCCGAAGCCAGCATCCGTGAAATCGTTGAGGCCGTTAGATCCTCCCGTCAGTCTGGATGGAAAGTGCTCAAGAAGCATATTTTTTATCTTTACCACATATTGCTGCATCAGGATCTCAGTGAAGGCGATTATAAAAAGCGGTACGAACTCAGCAACTGGGCGTTGATCAAATGTGACGAAAAGTCAGACTTTTTTAGGAAAGTTCTGTGGGTAGACGAGGCCTACTTTTGCCTTAATGGAGAAGTCAATGTACACAACGCCCACTGCTGGTCTGATCAGAACCCGCACTGGCTTCGGGAACACCACCTTGACCAAGTCCGGTGGTCAGTGAATGTCTGGTGTGGCATTTACTCAAATCAAATTTTATTCCGAAACAAAAAAGTTCCGAGGAGGGCAGGTAAAAGCTGTGAGAAACAGCTTGAGGAGCCCTGACCCCCTAGCACACGGGGCAGCATAGAAGCGTGCGGCTAAGGAAGTACAATGCACTTGGAAAAAGACATGAGTTAAGCAAAATCGCTAGAAACTGGAAAGCATCAGGCAAAAAAAAAAAAAAAGTCACTGTATGGCATCATTATACAAGCATTTCACGCAGTTCTTTTGGTGATATAATATAGTGGTGGGGCCGTACTTTCTGGAAGAAAATCTAACAACAAAGTCATGCACAGCGAGCATTCTAAGTGGTGCTGTCAGCGTTTTCATGAACGAGATCCTGTTGAATCAAGTCCACGGCTCGTGGTTTCAGCACGACGGGGCGCCTGCGCACTTCTCGTCGCGTGCAAGGGATTGGCTGGACAGCAACTTCCCCGGTCAGCTGAAATCCTGTTCTGGTCACCAAGGTCACCCGACCTAACTTCATTACACTTCTTTGGCGTTACGTCAAGAACGAAGCCTACACAACTGAACCCGAAGAAGTGGCAGGCCTCGTACAAAGACTCATCAAGGCATGTGCGAATATACCCCCCTCAGGTTGTGAAACGAGTGCTGTAGTCCATGAAGGAGAGATTCATGGCATTCGTGTAGGTTGAAGGCAAGCACTTTGAGCATTACTGATGCCTAAAACCTAGCCACCGAGATACGACGGGGCAACAATCATCAGTTCACGTCTTTTGGATGAAAAATAATAAAGCCCAAGCAAACAACTTGCACACAGTTCCTTTCTCGGCCGAGCCAGAGCGGAAAGGGAAATCTTGCGCGTTATCACTGTGCTGCTTCTTCGAAGCCGCTGACGGCAGGAAACGTGCCTTCAAGTTCAACGCCAATGACGAAAAAAGTGCGCCTGCCTGCCGCAGTCGGAGCTAGCCTTGGTGCCGTCGGTTGTCGTCATCATTTCGTCAGTCTTCTACGTAGTATCGTGGGCGGGATTTCCGGCGCACTCTGAGCGTTCAGTTCCCGAATCGGATCCGAAAAGGCTGAAAATTCAATCGCGAGTATCTCAGTATCTGTTGCACTTAGGGACACGCTGCAAACTGTATCAGCTTTGAATCTTTACATTCTTCAATATTGCGATTGCAATATGCAGCGTAAAGTGAAGATTTATAAAGCCAATTAATGAAATTGGGCTAATTAATTAAATAAATTTGGCCGCTATGTCCTTAGCTTGTGTCCACCGAGCCGAATATACATTCCATGAAGGCGGCATTCACAATACTCTCCGCACTTTTTTTTTTTTAACCTGTAAACGGTTAAAAAGCATATCGGTGGTTCGTCTCCATGAGTCCCTGTTCGTTGTTATCGCGCGTACAGTGGCGAGTCCGTTTGCCATTGAAATTTTGGACTTTTCCGGAAAATGGGTGCACGTTCGTACACTCCCGCCGATATCATTAGATCGGATAGGCATCGCATTCTTGGATCTCGTACGCATTAAGCCAGCGACTTTGTGTGCCTCCTCAATTTGTGCTGTCAACTTTGCGGTACGACCGAAGTCTCTTACTGCTGTTTGCTATACAAGCGTTGGCGTGTCTATAGCCGTTCGGATATATCGGTAAACATGCTCTCCTGGCACTTGCATGGCGCTCGTGCTCTTCGCGTTTGTCGCTTTGACCTTCGTCATCTGTTGCGCTGTTTTTTTCTCTCATCTACCACACTTTAAACACGAAGTAGTAGCTTATATGGGAGTAAGCTCACCTCTAGCGCACATCATTTTCGGGGCTGGGTATGCTGGCGAAATCCCGGGGTAGATATCGATCCCTAAATAGTACGGAGTGCTTACTCGTGGCAGTGGAGGCATACTTCCACCACAAAGCATAACAAGCTGATGGGAGCTAGCAACGGGAAGAGTTAGAATGGAAGGTCTTCAGGATAGCAAATAGCGAAGACTGAAACCTGAGTTAAAATCTTTGCCACTGTTAAAACGTCGTATGTTTTGAAGAGGGTTGTCAACCGTAAGTATTCCGCATTTTTAGTGACGTAAATTACCGCTGGGATTGGGTAGAACACCATGCCGCTAAAAGGTAGTTAGATGACTGCTTATTCCCTTTTTACTCCCAAATGAGCTAATTCGTGTTTTTGAATGCATGCAGAAGCAAGCCTCGCTAAAGAGGTCTCGTTTGCGGTATGCGGAACCAGCGATGACGAATGATTTCTCCGACGATTCAGATCACAAGAGCCTGCAGCTATGCAACATTTTACTAGTGCAGGGAGTCGCCAGTCAGTTGGGGGAGTGCGCAGGGTGTTCAGGTTGATGGTAATGATGATGCAGGGTGTTCTCCCAGAGAAGCATGCAGGAGTGGACGCGGCATTTCACTAAGAATGCCGCTTAAAGAGAGTACAGGAGGCGGCTTACTCCGGGCGTGCATTTTAGAACACTCGTACATTCCAAAAACCCCAACTTTAAAGTTGGGGTTTCTTGGGCGTAGGACTTAGGCACGAGTTGTTTGAATGGATGAATTGTTGCCAAACGGTAAGAGCACCTTCTGTTGACCCTTTGCAGCCATGGAGACGTTCTCGGACTTCTTCAACGCCTTTGCGCGTATGATGTTTCCCGATAGACCGGATGTGGAGCGCTTTTTAAACCATCGCAGCGACTGGAGTGACATCGTGGCCATGAAGGGCGCACGGGAAGTCCTGAAGGGAGTCAAGTACCCGGATGACGCCACTCGCCGTTCGCTGTATGCTGCGTGGCTCAAGGTTTTCGCCTCCAACGAGTGGCACGACTCCTTCGACGGCCTCATGCTGGACTGCGTCGCGGCCACGCCGTCGCCGACGACCCCGAAGCAGCCTCTGTTTGCCAACATATACAAGGTCAGGGACCCCGTCATCGACAGACCTTACCCGAACGTACTGACGCCTGTATTGAACCTGGACAAGATTCCCGATCTCTTCGCATGCAAGCGGAAGCCAATAGAGCCTCTGCCCTCTTCTCCCGGGATCGTCGACTACCTGGCAGATCTGATCAGAAAGAGTAGCACCAGCCGAGAGGCCCTGGGCGAAGCCGGCCTGATCATCGGCTTCATCAGCCTGGCGCTAGCCGCGGTCGCAGCCAAACCGGTCGGGGACGTGCAGGATTTCTTCCGAATCCGAATGAAGAGGGCGCTCGCTGCGGCGGTGCCGACGTCTTACGACGGAGACGGCGTGTTCTGCCCTAGTGGGAGGTTCCTTACCGAACTCTTCCAGAAGACTTACTCTAGGCCCGGCGTGGTTAAGCCTTTTCTCGTGGTTCTGGTCTTGGGCCAGTACGCCTACCACGTCAACGCGAAGGCCGCCCCCAGGTAACAGCGTTAGGCCTAAATCTGAATCTGAAAGGATTTTGTGAGAATCTTTGTACAAAACGAAAACAATCAGTTTTCAGGAAAACTTTAGTTGGATACAACTTAAGAAAGCAGCGGCTTTTCCCCTTCAAAGGACCCCGTTCCAGCCAATGGCGTCGGCCGATTCTCATGACCACGATAGTGTCACACAGCAGGGAGTGGTAGATAAAAGTTGATAGACCCCTCTCCATTGTGGCACCCCACCCTGCACTGTCACCCTAGCAGGGTCATGAGAATTGGCCGACGCCATTGGATGGAAGGGGAGCCTTTGAAGGGGAAAAGCCACTGCCTTGTTAAGTTGTATCCAACTATAGATATGTGAAAGCGAGATTCGTAGGGCGCCCCCGCCACAAGATTGGTGCTGCAAGGCTACAGTGGACTAAAAGAGATTGTAGCGCGCGGCAGGGACTGCTTATCAGAATGACGAGAATTTCCTCTATAGACCTTATGCAAAATTGCTGCCATCTATCGGAGAAAAGAAGAACCAGGGGAAAGCGGCCATGTTGGAGGATGACTGAAGCTCGTTTCGCCTCTGCTCTCTGGATTTAGGCGCGTCCTGCGATAGCTTCCTTACGGCTGTGCTGGCTCGAAAGTCTTATTTCCTGTCACTTGAGCCTGTAAACTTGACTGAAGGGTCAGTCGACCTGTTTCTGCTGCCCAAGTTTCCAAGTGACTTCGCAAACACTTACTACGCGTCCAAAACACACTTTCCGAACGCCACCGGGTACGGAGCTACAAGTTTTTCACGGAGTCCTACGTCAGTTTGCCGACGCTGAACACCAAGATATGTACGTAGCAAGTGTAATTTTCGTTTACGGCTAAAAATGCGCGCATTTCGGTCTCGTTGGAGTCAGTTTTTATTTGGTTCGATACTTTTTTGCGAACGAGCCTCCCGCTTGTATGGTTGTGGTTCGGTGTAGCATTTTCTGTGTGTTGCGTCGGCGCCGAAAGCAAACGATAGTAAATCTCACGCTTAGTTGGTAGTGTCGAAAAAGTGGCCTCTCAACATGTGACATTTTTCATTTCCCTTGAAAAGTTCATACAGCATTTGTTTGTTTGCCATAGTGCCCTAGAGCCCCTAGTTTGCCCTAGGCAGCGAGAGAAAACACTTTTTTTATTATTACCGGGCACATAGACCCCTAGGTCCCCTCCCCGCACGACCCCACTACACAGGTGTTTGCCATTCTTGGACTATCGCCGTTAAAAACAGGTAGCCCGTGAATTCAGCAGTGTCTGGTTTTACCACGACGAGCAAGCAGTTGTGCACTGAGATATTTAGAGGATTCTACACGCATTATGCATTCCCGCTACTAGTTGGAACTATGGTACAGCTTGAGCGGCTTCCCTTACGGTCTTTTTTTTGTTTTTTTTTACACAACACACGGCTTCGTACAAACCGGCCGGTTAAGTGAAATTGCTACATTCATACAAGCCGTCGCTCCACAAAATAGGCACCTTTCCCTGGTCTAACAGAAACGATTGACTGACTTGCAGAGCGCAAACGTTCCGTGCCACGGGCACTTCACCCTTGCTAGTGTTTCCGTCGAAACAAATATTCTCACTAAAAACGAACGCGTGTAACCACTGCGGCGGATAACGCTAGAAGCGACGGCTCTCACAAATCGCGACCCGTACCACTGAACAGCTGATCACGATTACTCTCTTACGAGGCCGATAATCGCAGCACTTCACGGCCAATCGCAGGAGAAAAACAGCTTTTGTGTGATATTTTCTCCGTGCCTACAGAGCTTATTTCTAATTTCATTTGCTACATGGGGATAACGAAATGTGTTGTGCGATGTCGCGACATGTAGCGACGGTTCTGCAACATTTGTGCCGCGGATGTCGGGGATCGCAGTCCAAAAATAGAAATGCGCTCAAATCAAGCGCTCCTGCCTTTTTTCCCTGGGCGTCTTTGTGACCCTGCTGCGTACAGCAAGGCACTAAGCAATATGTGGGCATATTGAGGACGGTCATTCGTCATTTTTTTTTCCATCGTCCCTGTGTCGTTCCGTCAAAGTTAGCGCTTCCATTGCAAAAATGCTACACCAGCTAGCCCGCAGTCATCGGTATATTGTTACTAAGAAGATTAAATGCTTAGTAAGATTCAGCATATCGCGATCCGCTTCCGTGGAGACCCAACTGTGCTTGCGCAATGACAGGCGTACGTGCCTCGGGACCATATGTGCATGCGCTGCTGGGGCCTCGAGGAACCGTTCGCGCTATGCTAAATCTCTAATACCTCCGTCTTGCATTCTCTACTGCTAGTCTGCCGCTAAGGCGGGCTTAATAGATACATTTAGAAGAGTGCGTACCGCACCCCGCCCTACGCACGCCCTGATTGGCCCCGACGCTGCAGGCATCTGCGCTGTTGACGGGTGCACGGCGCCCTAGGGCGATCTGCGCATGCGCAGTGGCGGGACGCGGTATGTGGTAGGCGCTATGCTGAAACCATCTAGTATTAGAGAGTTATAGTATTGCGGGATCCGCTAATGCGCTTCCACGTAGCGCCACTGAACATGCGTAGATCGCCTTATGGGCACCAGGTGGCGCCATCTGCCCGGCCAGCTGCGTGTACGCCTACCGCGGCGGAACAAATCAGCGCTTGCCCATTGGCGGGGCGCTGAAACGGATCAGGGTAGCGGATCGCGGTATGCTATAACTCTTTATTAAGTTTTCAAGTGTCCATGTCAGATGTGAAATACAGTCTCCACGCTAATGCCTTGACAACTTCAACTGTTTCACGCCTGTTCATAACAGTGCAGTCTCCGGCAAAGCGAACGAACGTTGCCAATTGAAAAGTGCTGTTTTGAATCAGTGACGCACGCATTCATTGCCTTGCAGCGCGGACATCAGGTTCTTGGAGGAAGGATTCCTAAAGCAAGTGAAATTCGGTCATCTCGAGGTAGTCGAGCTCCTGTACGGCGTGCAAGAGAAGATAGGACTCGACGCTACTGTTCTGAACCGGATTCTTCGGGAGGACGGCTGTTCAGAGTCCGTGGCGGATACCAGTCGCTTCGTCGCCGAGTTCCTGGAAGGCGCCGCACAGCCGATGCAGCATACGAGGCCGTGGTGCCGCACGGCTAACACCTGTTTCTTCCTGGCCCTAACCCTGCAGGAAAACCTCGACTACGCCTTGAGGCTCACTGCATTGCTGGCGCCGGACCCCAACCACCATCTGTGGCAGAGACCGGAGTTCGGAGAAGTCCCCGCGCGCCTCATGAAAGAGGCTCGATTTTGGGCGAGGGACTTCAAGCATGCCCTGCGCAATGGAAAGTACGGCGAAGCTGCCAGTTCAAAGACCTGCGAGGCGAAGAGCTGAGTACGAATTGGACAAGGCTGTAACCAACGCGTTCCTCTAGCAGCATCCTAGCTGCTCTCTAAACTACAGGTCTAGCATGAAGAACATGCTGGTGTTCAGGCGCCGTGTGTAGATGTGCCTTTTTCTGTGCCAAGAACAGTCCTGCACAAAGCGGATGCGGACTTTCGGCTGGAAGCCATTCTTTACCCTTAGTGACCAAGTGCCCGTTGACCAGTGTGCTACGGTTAATAAACGGTTTTCGAAATTTTCGCTTTCGTCGTGCACGTGATTTCCAGGGAAAGAAACAAGGCTGGAAGACGGGATTCGTGACAGCACAAAACAACATGAACCAGATGAACCTTGTCGTCGTCTGGGCCAGACAAAGGCAAGTTCTTATGCTGAAACGTTGACTAGCGGACTGAGTCGCATTGTTTTAGCGTTTCCTCCGAAGGAAAAAAGATAGTGTGCGAAAAGCTCAATTAACCGAAAGCACATGTCATTCACGAAAAGCGTAGTAACGCTTAAAAAAATAATTTTAATTCGTTAGCATTAGAACCCGATGTCGAACACCAAATATTGAAGTTGACAGTATGTGGCGTTATAATAAGCTAGTGTCACAAAATTCGGCGCATTTTTGAAGAAAAACAGCGCCGCGCGGACGCGTCTCGCCGGCGCGGGCCGAACGGGAGAGGAGGAAACCTCCGCGGAGCGCCTAGCCTGTGAGCGTGTGCTCCCTCTCTCCTCCACCACCTCTCACCGACGCGGCGTGCGCCGAGGGAGTCATCCACGCCGAATTCTCTGGAACATACGAGTTGCTTCTACAGCTGACGGGGGGAAAGGGCGTACGTAGCCTTGCGTGCACTACGACACGTCCCCCTCGCCCGTCGGCGACGGCGCCACTCAAGATCACGCTCGAAACTTCGAGATGCGACCCCCGACCTCTGACCAATGGGGACGCGCGGCCGGTGAGAAGAGGAAAGGGAGACAGCACTGTCAATGCTGCGTGTATGTGCGCGCCTACTCGGGCGCGAACAACAAACAGACGGGAGAGCGAGCCTATAAAGAAGGACGTTGACCGTTGTCAAGTCAGTCCGGACCGCCGTTTAAGCTTCATCAAAGCGCGCCCGTTCGACTCCCGGGAAAACACCACTCGGCCAGCATCGGACCAACGAGGCAACGTTCGCCAGTCTGCGGGACGGCATCGTCGTGGAACTCTGGTCGTCGGACTGCCGCAATGCCCGGTGAACAAATTGTGTTTTGTTTGTTTACCTCTCTCTCTTGTGTTAGTGCACTTTAGGTGCAATATTTCCTTTGAGTATTGTATTCTCTCTTGAGTTTAACTTTGCACGTGTTGCATTGTTTTGTTAATCACTTTGTATGTGTTTGTACTAGTGATTGTGAAATCCTCTGTATCGTCTCTTTGCTGTATAAACTTTGTTTTGTTTTGTGAACCTTTGGCTCCGACCCATTCTCTGGCTTGCGACCAGCGAAAGCTGGGCACCGAACGCCCAAAAACCTCTTGTCACTTGGTAGCTGGTCTCCGCTGAGTTTGCCACGCTGAGTCGAGGGCATCTCCTTCGAGTCCGAGACCGCTACCCCCACACGCTCTAAGGGTGTCTGGGAGCTTCCCACTTAAACGTGCGCGAAGTGTGGGTGCCAGCTAGTCATTTCCCGATTGCTTCTGCACTGTTGTCATACCCATTATGTAGCTCTTTTTCCATCTTTAAACTTTATTCCAACTATGCAGCGTCACAAAAACTAACTACCTGTAATACGTTAGTGCCTTTGCAGTGCAAGTTCATAATAGTTATTGTCTAGGATTTCATGACAACGCAATGTAGCGATTGAGCGAGTTGATGTTCTCCTCGGAAGGTGTTTCAGAGCCCCTTTAAGGCTGGAACTCCAGTGGTGTTCTATTCCGGGGAATTTACTCCTTATTCATGGAATTTGAGGGGAAAAAATGAATTTTACGGAGTTCCAGGCAATTTTTACGTACCGAAAGTCTCATTTTATCCAAAGTGACGGAGTTTTCAAGCTGCCGCAGGGAACAGTGCCCGAAATGAGTTTTCGTTTACTGCGTGAAACATCTTCAAACCGACACGGTGTCATGAAAACTTAACACGTGCGTTGAGGTCCATCGAAAGGGGTCGCATTGTTGGACGAAGTGCAGCAGGAACAAGTCAGCTCTAAGAATATGTCGGGAGTGCCACTAGAAATTATTCCAGAAAGAAAACTGTGTATAGACCATTATGTAGAGGACAAGGGGGCGCACGTCGAATTTTGTTAAAACATTAAATTGGGCTAGTTGGTATTTGTATGCTGGAATCATTTTCTTATCGGTTTTAAAACACCTGCACACGCTATGCATCTACGACAAACACACAAGGGACACCCGCTAGTGTCCCATGTGTTTTTGTCGTAGATGTAGTGTTTTTAAACCTCTTAAAGGTGCACTGAAGAGGAATCTGAACTTGTCTTTTTCCCGCGGGAACTCGATCTGCACGTTCCTGGCATTCTTAGAAACTGCGACTTTTTGCCCTGTATGGCCGATTTCCCAAATTAAATCGAATTAACGTCCGGCTCCCGCCTTTTTTTTTAATTCTGCCTCGTACGGTGGGCGGAGTCGACCAACGCGTGGAGTGCCTTTCACCCAGTCCCGTGGCGGCTTGCCGCTCTGCCATCGTCGGAGTAATACGTAGTAGTCCGTAGTAGCAAATAGTCCGCGCGTATTTTTATTTCTGCGGGCTTATTTTGCGGCTATATTTTCTGCGAATGAAACCATTTATTCATGGAAACCTAAAAACCAAAATAAAGCGAAAGCAAAGTCTCCACGGAGCTGGCTGAAAGGAACTTCACGCGTTGGTCGACTCCGCCCATCGTACGAGGCAGAATTAAAAAAAAAAGGGCGGGAGCCGGACGTAAATTGGATTTAATTAGGAAAATCGGCCATACAGGGCAATAAGTTGCAGTTTCTAAGACTGCTAGGAACGTGTAGATCGAGTTCCTGCGGCAAGAAGACAAGTTCAGAATCCTCTTCAGTGCCTAGCAGTCGAATTTTGCTCTCGAACCGCGAGCGAATATCTGTGCAGCGAGAGCTGTATCTGCGACGTTCCCCGATGGCGACGTGCGTGTCCTCTCGCAATCACGTGACCACCCCCTGCACATTCCCCGATCTACCTTTGTCGTCGTCTGCGGCGGATAATTTGAAATCGTTCACCATTGTTCATTTCCTATATAGAAAAGGTGTGATTGCACTTAAAACGGAATAGCGTTCTCCGTTTACTCATGTCCGCACGTGTAATGACACCATCCCACAAGAGCGATTCTCGCAGACTGAAGTGTGGTGCGTCGAATTGGATCTGCGCTGGAACAGAGTTTGAACGCCGAGCTCTCAATAAACATATATGAGGCTGCACTGTCCTCAATCACAGTAAGAAACCAAACATTTAAATGGACTATCAAAGGCATATACTAAGGTTAGGAAAGGCGCACGCGCGATCGGTATTCCATCACTCGTCACCGCTCCGCAAAAGTCGTTGAGCTATAGCTTCATTAACACCGACGGTATTGGCGATTAGAAGTGACGATGCTCCTCCTCGCTCCCCTCCACTAATACACGGCGACACTCCAGAAAAAAAAAAAAAAGTTCGGCTGGTTTAAGCATAGCTCGAACTTAGTTTGACGAGCGCAAGCGAAACGCATTTTCAAGCGCTGGAAACATTTCACTCACCGCTGTCAAGTCCTTGGCATGCCGCAGTCTATCACAAACGCCACACACATAGCCGAACGGGTTACGCGTGAAGTCTTCGTGAAACCGCTTCGTTGCGGTTGAGCATTCGGCTAGGCGAACGGTATTTCAGGCGCTCGCTGCTCACGTCCATCGCAGATTCACTCACTCGACTGTCGCTGCAAGCTTGACACGCTCCCGCGCTCGGTAAGCATTTCGGTAACAGGCCAGTGGCTTCTAATTGTTCGGTGGTCTCGGCCTCACGTTTGACACGGTTGCTTTACTGTCTTTAGCGAGATAGGTGTCCCGCCAAGCTACATCCAGGATGATCGAATTCAGCCTAGGGCTTGCACTGAACCGAAGACACTGACGGCCAAACCCAGCCGCCGCCGCACCTTCCGTGGGCAGGCCATAGCCAGACTGAGGAGCGAGCGCTGCGAAGCAGCTGTTTAGCCCCTCTAAAGCAGGTCACGTGATTGAGCGGCGTGACTTCACTCGTCTGTTCGGCCGGCGGCGATATGGAGGAGCCGTCAGGGGCGGTGCAAAGGGCTGGATAAAAGCAATAAAATCATAAAAGCTATAAAATTTTAATAAGGAACGATGCCTGTGGTATAAGTGACATGAGAAAAGGAAAACAACAAGGTGCAGGTGAAGGATGGATAATGGGCATGCGATTGGGTGCAAAAGGAACGTGGCTAGCACTTTTGTAGAAGGGTTAAAAAGTTAAAAGTTAAGTCACTTCTTCAGATAGGCAGTCTCTTTCGATAGTAGGTTCATGTATCTCACGTGCGCGCTTCCCATAACATCTATTTCAAAATCTTTGTCTTGTCGAGGGCTGGTACGCAAGCGCGTTTCTTACAGTGAATGGCCAGTTTGCTGCCTGTGCCGGTATTGAGTGACTTCGAGTGCTCCATCAGACGCACGGCGATGCACCTTCCTGTTTGTCCAATGTAGGACGCACCACATGTTAGCGGTATCCCATATACAGCCGAGCTCACACAGGGTTTTAGATATGGTGCCTTGTGCTTGATCTTGCATGCGCTTGTCGGCTGATCCTCTTGACTGACTCTTTTACAGAGGCCTCCTAATTTTTTAGGCGCCGAAAAAGCTATGCGTTTTCCGTGTTTCTCGGCCGGAGTCTATGGCTTGCCCCGTGTACGTAGGGAATTACCGCTGTTCTTGACTTATCCGGGCTGCTGTTGGCGCGGCCGAAAATGGCGAAGCTCTCGCAGTAATTTCCCTGCCAAGCTAGCAAGGAGCGACACGGGGAACCCTCCGTCTGTCAACCGTCCGACTTGCGCCTGGAAGCTGGCCGGGACGCAGTGAAAGCACAATCTTTGAAGTGCGTTCCTTGGCGATGCTGCGCTTCACTAGTTTTTCGAGCCGTCGCGGTGGCTCAGTGGCTATGGTGCTCGGCTGCTGGCCCGAAAAAGACGCGGGTTCGATCCCGGCCGCGGCGGCTAGAATTTCTTTGGAGGAGACATTCTAGAGGCCCCTGTACTGTGCGATGTCAGTGCACGTTAAAGAACCCCTGGTGGTCGAAATTCCCGGAGCCCTCCACTACGGCGTCTCTCGTAGCCTTAGCCGCTTTGGGACGTTAAACCCCATAAACCAACCAACCAACCAACCAACTAGTTTTTCGAGTGCGCTGACGAAAAGGGCAGGAGGCACTTCATGGAGCGTGGCGCGTTTCTCCGGCAGATGTGATCTGGTGCGATTCCGAGGGTCATATCAAAGAACCTGAGTTCATTGCTTGCCGGAAGTTCTGAAGTTGAGAGACCTGCCAGGAGCTGTCATAGCGGAGTGGAATGTCCTTCCAGACAGTGTTGTGAATGAAGTTAATTGCCTAAAATGTTAATTGATTTATTACACTAATAATTCCTGTTGAAGGCCCTTTTCCTTTCTTTTTCTTTTGTTTACCTACTTACTCGCTTGTTTTTCTTTTGAAGTGTTCACAACTCGAAGGTATTCTGCGAGAGTTCGGTTGTCGTTTCGTCGATCAGCCCGGGTGAACTAGCTTGATTGAAAACGACATAAAGTTGGCTTCGTACAAGCCCGTCCGGTGCAGGCCTTTACTTTGTCCCACCTAGGCAGAAGGAAATCTTGGAAACGCGTTGCTCATGCCGAGTGTGCCTTCGGAGTGCGAGAACGCGTCCACTCTCGCTTTAGTGGAGGCATCCGGTAAAGACGCCCGGCCTTGTATCGACTGTCGCCATTTGAATGCGATCACACGAGACCATAGCTAGTCCTAATCTGTAAGACAGGGTCGAAGCCATAAAAAAAAAAAAAAAAACACGCTCAGCTCGTGTCCAGGCTGGACATCCCTAGAGTGTGCCGGTAAGTACCTTTGCAGGTGTCGCCCTCTGGCTCTTACCTTTGGCCTAGTTTTGTAGCGAAAGCTACACTGGCCACGAACTTGCGATTTCGCTGTGGCGGTGCTCCGAGAAGGCACAGAGACCGACCTTGAGCCGTTGGTTAGCAACCGCCGCAGCTAGTGGACGCCGCGCGCTCGCCGCCGTTTGGTATGACGTCACACTGCTTTGCCTCGTCTTTGCGCTCGCCTCCGCTCGCTTCACCAGCTGTGTCGCATGCCTGATAACAATAAAATTGAAGGCTTATCAAGGTTAAGCCCAGTGGATGCGAAGCATGTTAAGCAGCTGCCTCAGTGTGGATGGGGCTAAGTAACGGAGACGTGTTTTTAGGTTAATCGTCGTACTTTATTCTTTGCAGCCCGACAAACACACTCTTATGGTTCGTAAATGCATGACTCTTGGTTTGCACGTCACTTCGTTTTGCATTCCTATTATTAACGTCCTTAGCGTTTGGAGGCATCTTCACCGCATATACACGCCCGGCGCAAAGACGCTGGCGCGGTTGCGGGCACAGAGACTGACGCGACGGCGGGCGCGCGCCGCCTCATCCCTGGCGTGACGTCACATATCACGTGATGCAGCGATGGGGGCGCCGCCGCCGCGCGAGGCGTGGAGGCCTCCGCCGGGCGACGTCCGACGGCGCGATATGAGGCTTCATCTGCAGCCGGTGTGACGTCATCACGTGACGTCACATCACGTGATCTCACTTCAAGGTCAATGGTGGCCACCGCCGGGGTCGCGCGAAGGCCCGAAACCTACGTTAATATGCTTCGCATAATATGTTGGAAGACTGAAAAGGAGAGCTCGCGTGCACCAACCACAGATGAGGCGGCAGTATGGACGGTGACAAGTCTGCTAAGCAGAAGGAGGCCTGGAATCGACATCGGAATGAGATGAAGAGGAAACGGATCGCCCAAGAAACAGAGGAACGGCGCGCTGAACGACTGGCTCCTTAGCTTTCGCTACGTATGTCCTGGCATAACCGAGCTAAGCCACTGCCAATTTTTTATCGCTGCATTTGTAACTATATTGTCATCAACCCAGCGATGACTGAAAAGTAAACGGTGGCTCTAGGCCACGCGTGCGGAATGAAAAAAAAATGTAAATATCACAGAACAGTTACCGCCGCCGCGGTGGCTCAGTGGCTATGGTGCTCGGCTGCTGACCCAAAAGACGCGGGTTCGATCCCGGCCGCGGCGGCTAGAATTTCTTTGGAGGAGAAATTCTAGAGGCCCGTGTACTGTGCGATGTCAGTGCACGTTAAAGAACCCCAGGTGGTCGAAATTTCCGGAGCCCTTCACTACGGCGTCTCTCATAGCCTTAGTCGCTTTGGGACGTTAAACACCCCAAAACCAAAACCAAACCAACAGTTACCATGCTTGGTTTGGTTTATTGGGGTTTAGCATCCCAAAGCGACTCAGGCTATGACGGACGCCGTAGTGAAGGGCTCCGGAAATTTCGACCAATTAGGGTTCTTTAACGTGCACTGACATCGCACAGTGCACGGGCTTCTAGAATTTCGCCTCCATCGAAATTCGACTGCCGCGGCCGGGATCGCACCCGCGTCTTTCGCGTCAGAACGGCATGCACATATAAACGGATATAGAGCGCTCTTAGTTTTCCACACTCGTTATTTGACCAGCCCTCCTCTCAAGTACGCCGCTCCTGGCGCGCCACGCCACTTCCGCTAAGCCTATCTCCTCGGCCGGTGCGTTGCCGCAAACAGAGCGCCACATTCCTCCGCTCTCGCTGTACTCGCTCGTCGCATTCCATAGTAACCGTGCACCCTGAGGGTTATTTCTGTGGAAACCACCTTCCTATTACGCATACTCCTCTGCCTTCGCCACATTCACCTTTCACGGTAACGCTCCTTTCACAAAGGTGGTCGCCGCGGCAGGCATCATCCGGTTGCGCATGCCTTCACTCTCGCCATACCCTTCTTGCATGGTTACCGTGACAACCACCTTCCGCGATTACGCCTACCACTGCTACGGCGTTAAACCTAGGGAACGGGTCAGTATAACAGCTATCGCTGTAAATAAGCGCAGATTTATTTTTCCTGGCTTACGGACCGTGTAGTGCAGGGCATGAATATACAGGGTGTCCCAGCTAAAGGTAACCAAACTTTTAAAAGAGAGGATGCTCCCTAGCCCCAGTGAGACCAACTGAGGGTTGTTGACAGTCGCGTGTCCTAGTCTGCAGTATTTTTTTTATGCAAACGTGATTAGTTAGCAGATGCTAATTAGCTAACTTTTTAATTACTGCCTTCAGGAAGAAAGTGTCAATGCAGGAGTTGTAGATCCCATAAAAAATAACCGATTGCTGTGTTTGCAGCCAAGTACCACTGATACAGCTTCTTTTATTTGACATAAAAGAAAGCCCGCGAAATACAAAAAGAACCACGTGATAGGGAAGCAGTTTCAGCGCTCCCAAACGACCAATATACGACTCTTTTTTTTTTTTTTCCGGAACCGCAAGATCCCTCACCGACAGCTTAATTGCGAAAATTTGTGTCATAAAATTTCTCCAAAAAACTGGCGTTGGAGGAGCAAAATTTAATCAGCGAAAGAACAGCAACTGAGAGAAACCTTTTCCGTTGTTTTAGCACTGTTCCGAAGCAGCTTGCGGCGATTGCAGAGGATGCAAAAAAGCGAGCTGCAAACGTAAGCTAGGCTGGCTTCTCCGCATTACAGAGGAGAAGTGCAAAATGTCGGACGCCAGAATGAAAGATACCGCAGTTGTCACCATCTCCGCTTCATGGCAGTTGAAGTGAGCAGAGGATGGCTGCTAGCAAGCTGCTACTGACCATGTGGCTGACCACCTGGCTATCAGCTGTTCTCGCCACTATATCTTTTGTGGTAAAAACGAGATAATGAAGCGGGAACCATGGCGCTAAGGCTTTGCATCACTACATGGACGACTAGCGGTGGTGCGGCGTTAAAGCATGACGCACCACCACTAGTCATTCATGTAGTGAGGCAAAGCCTGCCGCTTACCAACCGACCATGCTCATCTTGGCGCTTGGCAGTTCGATATGTCCGCTTCGCGGCAAACTGCGTTCGATATATAAAGTAAGAAATGCATGTGCTTGTTGAAAATATTTAGGAGCAATTTGATATAGGCAATGATTAGTAAGATCCGTGTCCATTATAACAAGGTCTAACTGCAAATTGCCTAAAAATGCTCTACAATACTTTGATTTTACAAGCAACTATTTTGGAACATTTTTGGGACGATTTAGAACTAGTCTGAATACATCCACGGCTTTCGCGAACAGCTTTGGGCTCTTACGAAGTGTCGCTGCCCCGATTTCTACGGGGCCTGAAGCCGATTCTTTTTTAGGCAGACTGAAGTAAATCTTGCTGATATGATGACAAGACAGTACAGAAACCAGACGTCATTCATGGTGTGAGTGCGATGTGCAAACCGTGAGCAAAAAAACAAAAGAAAACAGACAAGGAGCGGAAAACGAAGCCTACGGGCAGACAGCTGCCTATGTTTAGTGCTGAGGTTGCGCAGTTTCTTCATCCGAATCACATTCCGATGATGCAGCATCATCGCCAGAGTCGCTGCTGCTTGAAGCACTGAAAAAAAACCTGCTGCGGATGCAGAAGAATCGCGCAAAGCGGGCTTTTTCCGAGCACGCTGTCTCTGCGGCTGACGCCGTCCCTCGAGTGCACTACGCCGGAACTTCAATTTCAAGGCTGTTTCAAAAATTGTGGCCTTGCGGGAAAAATACAAACCATGCAAGAAACGAAAGCAGAGTGCCTAAACAAAGAGTTTGGTAGCACAACAAATCCTTGGTGGCCCGGTAGCACCGATATTGCGCTTCAAATCCGTCAATCAGTGGTGCCCGAATGTGCTCGAAGGGGCTGCAGATGCACAAAAGCATTATTACTACATCACAACTGCACACGTAACCGGGAAAAAGCTTTGCATTACACACAGAGTGAAAAACAACCTGAAGTTAAAAATAAGCATGCAGCAGTGAGAGCATTTATTACAGCATGATTAAAGTCTAGATGTGCACTTTGAACACATGCAATGAAGCTATGATGGTCATCTGTACAAGTCCGTCTTCACCATGTGATCCATGGGTGACGACGGGAGAGCAATCTGAATCTGCGGTCGCATTCTATCGTCAGATTTCAATCAAGGATCTGATATCATCATCATACCGCAGATGCAGCAGTTGTTGATGGAACCCAGAAGGCACGCTGTTCACCTAGAAGACAACAGCAAGGAAATGATGCACACTTTACCAATGGCACAGGCTACCCTTGAGAATGATCACCGTCATCATCATCAGCCTGACTACGCCCACTGCAGGGCAAAGGCCTTTCCCATGTCTCTCCAATTAACCCTGTCCTTGTCTAGTTGCGGCCACCTTATCCCCGCAAACTTCTTAATCTCATCCGCCCACCTAACTTTCTGGCGCCCTCTGCTACGCTTGCCTTCTCTTGGAATCAACTTATTTATTTATTTATTTATTTCAGGTTCCTTCATGGCCCTTGGAGGGCATTAGAGAAGGCAGTGAGCAGTTTACAAATACGTACAGAATATATACACAACGGGTTATTTAAAACAATAGCTCCGTTACCCTTAAGGACCAGTGGTTATCTCGCCTGCTCAAGCCCACTTCTTCCTCTTGATTTCAACGAGGATATCATTAACGCGCGTTTGTTCTCTTACCCACTCTGTCCGCTTCTGGTCTCTCATACACTCAGTGAAATGACAGGTATTAGGGTTACGCAAATATTTTAACATTTCAAACATCGAAGTGAATAATGTGGTATTCGATCTGAGTTTCGAAACGAACAGCAATATTTGAAAACCTCGAATATTCCCAAAGTCGAATATTTTCAATATTGTACCCTGAACGCTGTGGGATATATGACTCGGTGCCACACAAGTACGAATTGCACCTGAAATTTCAGCGCCCGAAAAATGTATCAGCAACTTTATATTTAAAACCAGCAGCATGTAAAGGATACGACTGATGCATACTGCACTTTGGCTTGCTGCTGCTTGAACACTGCCTAGTGCAATTTCGAAAGCATTATTTTTTATTTTTATTCCAGTTACCTTGGCGAATTCTGCAAACCATGCATTTCAGCACTGCTATTCAGCTCTAACAAATTGCCTCTCTTTTTTTACTGCTACATTTCCAGTCACAAACTATCGGCTTCGTTTCGAAAACATTCGTGTCGCTTTTAAACTATTAGAACAAAATAACTATTCGCTTCTAACTGAAAATTCACTATTTGCACATGTGTAGCACGTATGGTTTGAGTCCACTGCTACGCTACATTGGTGCAGTCTTCATAGCATACGAGAATGACAATCTGGCAACAATAGTGTAGCACCATGGCAGCGACTATGCTATGCTATGCTAACACAAGTCAATAACTCATCATAGGGCAGGCTCTCAATGACTAGCCCCTATGCAACAGTTGTTAGACCAGTATGCTATGCTAACACAAGTCAATAACTCATCACAGGGCAGGCTCTCAATGACTAGCCCCTATGCAAATGTTGTTAGACCAGTATATGATATGCTAACACAAGTCAATAACTCATCACAGGGCAGGCTCTTAACGACTCGCCCCTATGCAACAGTTGTTAGACCAGTATGCTATGCTAACACAAGTCAATAACCCATCACAAGGCAGGCTCTCAATGACTAGCCCCTATGCAAATGTTGTTAGACTAGTATATGCTATGCTAACACAAGTCAATAACTCATCACAGGGTAGGCTCTCAACGACTCGCCCCTATGCAACAGTTGTCAGACCAGTAATGCCCCACTATATATATGCTGAGAGGGGAGGTTCATACCCAGCAGGTGAAGCATGCTCATCACAGCAGAGCATCAATGCCTGCTCCAATGTGCCTGTCGCGGTACGCCTTCTTCCGCCGCGCACCACGACCCACTCTACCCATGCGGCGGCTCAGCTCGGCCGTGCGACACTCGGTCTCCACTGGAGCAGGAGGCTGGGGTGTTGCGAACATCAGCGGAGTCGCACCTGGGTGTCAGAGCCACACAGAGCCGCACTCAGAGTGACAGCAACAACACTGCATCTTGCACTACCAGAACGTGCAAACATAGTTCGTTTAGTATTTTACTCTGTATGATGACGTGTAGGACAGACACAGCAAAAAGGTAAGGGAAGAGATATTCGGTTTATTGGGGTTTAACATCCCGAAGCAACTCAGGCTATGAGGGACGCCGTAGTGGAGGGCTCCGGATAATTTCGACCACCTGGGGTTCTTCAACGTGCACTGACATCGCACAGTACACGGGCCTCTAGAATTTCTCCCCCAAAGAAATTCGGCTGCCGCAGCCGGGATCGAACCTGCGTCTTTCGGGTCAGCAGCCGAGTGCCATAACCACTGAGCCTCCGCGGCGATGAAGGAGATTTAAAAAGTGAGACAACACAGAAAAACAAGCAGTATAGCAAAGCATGGTCTAAAATCCAAATTAATGACAGCTGCACATCACAAACATGCTAGTGCTATTCAGTAGTAGCTGCTGCAGCAACCATTCATGCAAAAGTGTTGTTGCTTGCATAGTGGTAGCGTTTCATGCAAGGTGGTTAACAGGCAACCAAGCACCTTTTTACAAAAGAAGTTAGTGGTCTGTTCTGTCACATCCTTCTAGGAAACTGCTATGGCTCGTGCTTGCACGCTACCTCTGGTCACGCCCATCTACAGTCACATAAAGCTCAAGAATGAAGCAGCAAATGACCTCAAAGAAAGCCCTCTAACTAATGGCATCAGCCTATGTGACATTGCCATCAGCCACCTTGCACCTGCTACAGCTGTTAGCAGGTGCACGCTGGCAGCTGTAAGGCAGCTGACCACGATTACGACAACAGGTCGATAACACTGGTTGGTGGGCCTGCTTTGAGGGGAATTTGCTGTTTTGTTCTTGAGTTGGATCTGAATAGCTCAGCCATAACTTACTAACTTTCAGCACCGACGCAGCTGTAGCTTCCCTTCTTGTGTTTTCAATGCGCATTGCAATACAGTGGATTCAAACCTAATGAACTAATAGCGCCGTGTGTTGTCTGTCTTTCTGTGTCCTTGTTTCTTTGCGCTACGTTTTTACCTTTCAAATATGAACCAACAAGCCCAAGCATACACCCTTCTGTAACAATCGCTCTCTGTATACAGAGTCACAGCCTTTAAGTGAACAATGCGAGTCATCTGAGCAAAGTTGTTTACAGTTTTTCAACATCAGTACCAGTAGTGAAGCTAGCTAACGTCACCACGCGTGTGGTTTTTATCTGTGCTCGGCCCTGATTTTCATTCCTACAGCCTAAATCAGTGCTCCTACTTCACACTAAACCACAAAAGACAATGATCTAAACAGCAGTGAGTAAACAGCATCCTTACGGCCTTGCTTCTTGTTGTCTTTTTTAGATTCTTTATTTTTCTAGAACAAAAAAGTACACCCTGGAGAGGTTCATGGGCTAAAAGCTGTTAGCAACAACTTGACAGGGGCCCATGAACCTCTAATTGGCAGCCAGCAACAAAATGCACATAAGCCTAATTAAATTATATACAAAGAGTTCAAAAATAAATAACCAGCATAATAAAATAATCCATAGATACCAGGAGTATCTTTGCAAATCCAAAGCAGGCATAAATACAATTACAAGAACAGCAAGCAGGAAGAAGAAAACAAAGAAACATCTGAGAATTCATATGAGGTATAGAAGTTTACAGAAGCACACACCTGCACGCTATCTACAGTCATCTTGTTATCATTTACCGGAATTTACCAGGCCAAAGCAATGCTTTGGGTAGGCTACATGGCACACTGCAGTGGAAGGCTTTAATTAAATTCCGACTCCCCTGGAGTCCTTTAATCCACACTGATACTTCACAATATGGGTCTGTTTCCACATTTCCTCTACCGAAATGAGGCCATCATTACAACCTCATTCCTAATGGTACAATGCCGCAGCGACTCGGTCACTGTGAACAGCCCCAAGTCGCCCCCAAGACCACCCACCTTCGAAGCTTATGGTAATGGAGGGCCGCCGCGGAGGCCGCAACCACGGGACCACTTCGAAGACTGGCTCCAGGTGGGTACTTGCTGCGGCAGGCCGCTTCTTGCGCGGCTGTTTGCTCTCGCTCGGAGGCCTCCTCAGGGCGATGGTGAGCCGGATGCCCCGGGCCGGGTCGGAAATGGTGCTCTTCACCTGTGATAAAATGACCACACACGCGCCCTGAATGCGAGGAATGCACCTTTGATCAGTTCCAGTGCACCCACATTGAGCTACTGCAGCAGTTAACTTGTCAATGAAGACCTCACAAGTGAGCGGTAACCACGCTGCCACTTCCGGTTCGCTGACTTCCAACCGGGATGTTCACATGACCAAGCGCTTCTTTTTATGGTGAACCGAAGAGAAATGGCACTCTCCCTCAAACAATCCACAAATGCACTGTTTCGCATACCATATAGTGCCCACAACTGGCCTCACGATGCAACTAATTGGAGTTCAGCTTCTACAATTCCTTTTTTGTACTAAACTATATGTAACGGAGCATGCAAATGGACATGACAGGGGAAGTAGAGATGGGAGAGGCATGCAATGTGAAGGCAAGATAAAGTGATGGTCATTAAGGGTAATGAAATAGATTCTAGGTGAAGGCAAGCATTGCAGGGGATAGCAGGAAGTCACACGGGCGGATGAGATTAGGATGTTTGCGGGGGGGGGGGGGGGGCAAGTTGGCTACAGCTAGCATAGGACAGGGTTAATTGGACAGGCCTTTGTCCTGAACTGGCTGTAGTTAGGCTTATGATGATGAGTATAACACAACAGCAGTCCCTACTCTTCCATTCTGATAGATGTATGACCCCCCCCAACCTTATACCTAATCTTCCAAGCAAGAGCACAGAGCTCACCTGTGGGTGGATGTTGGGCGGTGGCATACTCAGGTTGCTCTCCTCCGAGTTGTTGTCTTCGTCAGCGGCCGAGGGGCTGCGCTCTTCCTCATAGAAGGCCTCCAAGAGCTGCTCTCCCGTGGGGCTGTTGCTGCCCGCTTGCTCTGCCTGTAAAGAGGGCTGCTGTGACCCACAACAGGTGCCACGCACGGCATTGCCCACTCTCGACCGATTTGACAGTGACCACAATGTCATGCAAGAACTAGGTCGAAACATTCCCTCAATCAGACCCCAAAAATCGTACTTTAAACCCCTACTTTTCCCTACTTCCCTACCAAATCCCTACTTTTGCCTTCTAAAGTCCGGCAAAAGCTTGAAAACTTAGGCATTGTGGAAAAAGCTAGACAATATCTGCTCTAAAATTCCCAAAAATTCAGTCCAAATTCCCTTTTTTGCAAATTTTGCTTCTGAAATTCTCTGAAGAAAGAGAAAGTTCCCCAGATGAAACATCACTGAGACCTAGCTAGCTCAGTTTAATAACATTTCATGTGCTTCTAAGTGAGGACAATGGAAGCTCCGAAATCCTCTGAAAAATTTGACTTTGTTAATAAAACAATTATGTCGCTGCAGTTTTTTTTTGTGCTTTTAATTTTTTTTTTTAAATGAATAATGTGTCAGTAAGAACATAAAGCTGGCCCAGTTGGTTTTCCATTGATGTGAACTTAGCGCAAAAACGGGACATGAGAAGGAACAGCAGACAACATGAGTGCTGTGGATACTATGTGAACATGCAGAGTATAAGTTCTTTCAATTTTCACAAAAAAAAAAAAAATGTTAAGGGCACAAGGATAAACTAACAGCCTTACTATATACAGGGTGTCCATGCTAACTTTAGCCAAGGGATAAAAAATAAAATATTTGAGGTGGGCCAGGGAAACCACTTACATACATCTACCAACCGGCTTGCGCATCATAGGCAATTTTTTTTTTGCAATTAATTAATTAGCAATTAAGATATTTTTTCTAAACACGTAAATATTGACTTTAGGCAGCAAATGTGAATAGCAGAGTTAGAGAGCACCTTCAGAAACCCCCACTCCATTGATTTGCAATTAAAAAAGCCTCACATGTATCTTTTTTTCGAGCTCCGAAGAAAGGCCACGAAATACGGAAAAAAAAATCACTTGACTAGCGCATTTGCGCGCCACGGTTGTGCTGCTCTCAACCGTGGGTTGAGTGAACGAAATCAGCTGCTGGCAAGGCGCGACGACCTCAATGCGCCGGCAGGCCGATGTGTCAACGGTGGTTGCGGCCCCCGCGCGAGCCAGTCTGCAAGCGTGACGGTGCAAGTTGCAGCGAACGCGCCGGGCATTGCGAGCTATGACATGGCCAAAGGTGACAAACACAAATGCGACGAGTTTTATTCTCCACTGAGAGGCAAAAGAAGATAAGTAAAATACTTGCCTGTCCTCTTTTGGCTCTCAGTGGTGAATAAAACTCGTCGAATTTGTGTTTGTCACCTTTGGCCATGTCATAGCTCACAATGCCCGGCGCGTTCGCTGCAACTTGCACCGTCACGCTTGCAGACTGGCTCGCGCGGGGGCCGCAACCACCGTTGACACATCGGCCTGCCGGCGCATTGAGGTCGTCGCGCCTTGCTAGCAGCTGATTTCGTTCACTCAACCCACGGTTGAGAGCAGCACAATCGTGGCGCGCAAATGCGCTAGTCACGTGATTTTTTGTATTTCGCGGGCTTTCTTTGAAGCTCGGAAAAAAGATACACGTGAGGCTTTTTTTATCGCAAATCAATGGAATGGGGGTTTCTGAAGGTGCTCTCTAACTCTGCTATTCACATTTGCTGCCTAAAGTCAATATTTACGCGTTTAGAAAAATTATCTTAAGTTCTAATTAATTAAGTGCAAAATAAAAAAATTGCCTATGATGCGCAAGCGTCTTGATAGATTATGTAAGCGGTTTCCCTGGCCTACCTCAAATAATTTATTTTTTAACCCTTGGCTAAAGTTAGCATGGACACCCTGTAGAACATGCCTTGGTGAATGCAACTATGAAAATCTATTGAAATGGTTCCTTAATTAATTAAACTTGAAATGACTTTGCAAAGGTGCCTAACTAAAAACTTTTTAACTCATAAAGTGTGAAAGACATCTTAACTCTTTCAGGCGCCATTTTTTGTTTTGACTGAACTCCATTATTTTTTCAGTAGTATATTCAGGCCTAAGGAAAGGGAATTTGTTAGTATTCGAGCGTGAGAGACCTGCAGGTAAGTTTTTACAGTGATGTGGAGAATTCCATACAAAGTGTCAGATTTGTTAGAAATAGTACCATTGAAATGTTCTTGTGCGTCAGGTAAGCACCCTAGGGATCATGGAATCACTTTGTGTTTCAAAGATGCACATTATGCTTGAAATTTAGGAAAAACAATTGATGTTTTCACTCGCGGCAAAATCTGTCTGCACAAAAACAGCGAATGAAGAGTTACCTAGCTCACTATTATGTGATATACTACTTAGTGCATTCGCTAAACAGTACAAAAAGACCCAACTAATTTGCAACAAGAAGGGTGCTCAATTTGACTGAAATAATGAAATCACTGTTAAGTGCGCCAGTTTCTCAGAAAAAGCTGAAAGTTTGCCTCGTACGCAATTGTGTACAAAGCACCTGAAAAGGTTAAACTGACCTCTATTGTGACATCAGCAAAATTTATTGCTTGCTTATATTCAGTAAATGTCAAGTAGATAACAACAGCCAGAACAGTTTTAGTAGCCACGTCTCCCTTAAAGTTAGAGGCAGTGAAGCTCACCTGCCGTGGTGTGTACAATAGAGGGGCCACGTCAGGCAGCAAGGGCAGCTTAGAGGCCAGGGCATTCCCAAAGCATTCGTACAGCAGCTCGTAGGGTGCCAGCGTTGACTCACTCCGCGCCATCGCTCGACGCTGCTCCTTCACCAGCAGCTCTGCCGCCAGCTGCCAACATACGCAGGAAAGCAGGTATCAGGGGACAATGTGCAGCCGCTTCGCATTTGAACAAAGCATCCACCACACTAACTGTGCTGAGCATTAGAATGGGCTACGCACTATTCTCAGTTCTGTGCATGGGAATCAAACTGCTATCGACAGTCAAATCTCAGAATTCCATTTGCTCTTGTGAGAAAGAATTGTACACACATCTATTTACTCCGATTATTCACGTAACACCAGCATCACAGCCTTAAAGAAACGCGCAGGTCTCCAGGATTTATGTCTCCGCCATAAAATTGCACGACTATCACTTTTTCATAAACTTTATCATCATCCATCACTTCATAACGACTTTTTTCTTTGCCTCCTTCGATTTTTGACCGCCGCGATCATCCCTTTAAAGTTAGACGTTTCACGTGCAGAACATTTATCTATGCGCATTCATTCTTACCACGCACAATATCTGACTGGAACACTCTGCCTTCACATATCGCAACCACCACTGATCCTGATAAATATTTTAAACTTATATCTTCAATAACTACGGCTTAACTCTTCACATACATTGTTATTTTATTTGTTCATGGCTTCCTTTTTTGCAGGGTTTGTTACTAAAAAGATTCATTGTATTAGTGTTCTGTTTGTATAATTTTAATACTGCAGTAATCTTCGTTCTTTGCCGCGCTGCCATTCTTTTGATTCTTTAGCTTACTTATGTCATGCAAAGTGTCTTATTTGTGTTTTTGATTGATTCTTTTGCTTACTTATGTCATCCAAAGTGTCTTATTTGTGCTTTTGTTGTTTGTTTTATATTTGTTGTTTTGTTTTATTCTGTTCAATTGCCTACGCCCCCCCCCCCCCCCCCTATGTAATACCCTCTCGAGGGCCTTTAGGGGTATTCTGTATAAATAAATAAATATTTGAAACAGGACACAACTATGAGATCGTTTAGCATGTCTGTTTGGTATACCCCAGTTTGTAACTTCAATGCAACTTGTTATGAATTGTACACACATCTATTTGAAACAAGACACAACTATGAGACCTTTCAGCATGTCTGTTTGGTATAGAGCAGTTTGTAACCTCACTGCAACTTGTTATGATCTGGTTTCTCTGTGGCCTTGTTGAGCCAACACCTATCTAAGCAAGTGCTCACCTCTTATCTTATTCGCATAACATTGCTTAACCCTGTCGTGAGTTCTGTAGTCTTCAAGCATGTGTAGTGTGCCTGAGAAAGCGAATTAGGTACTCTTTCGAAAATTTCGTATTATACACTGACTGACTGTAGGGTGTGAGAAGTACGGTTTCAATGCCACAATAACTGGCTTTTCTTGAACTTGAATCTTATATGAACACTTGAACTCGTGTGGTATGATGCACAGGTGTGTATGCCAGGACACACTGCTAAAATCTGCAGCACAGACAATTTAGCATGGTGCCCAGGAAGCCATCTCTGTGCACGAACAGTGAAGCAAAATTAAACGTGGTTAAAGTGAAAGTCTCTAAGAATTAGTGCATGTGACAAATTGTTCAAAGCCTTCTTTTCACGGAGTGAAATTTCTCTATGAATAAATGTGATGAATCATTATCGTTCTTCCTAATAAAACAACTAATTGCTCACTTCATACTGCATAACACATTATGTAATGGTGTGCAACAATGTTTGGCACTCCTTCATACAGGAGATTTAAGTAAAGGCAATGATGACTGAAATGGCACTGTGCTAGGGACACCCTCAGTTTACCAACTTAGGTAAAGGTTCTTTCAAATATGATGCTTTTGGTCAAGTTTTTCTGAGTAGACAAAAAAGCGATGGCAATAATGAAAAATTCAGGGGGCACTTGGAGGCACTGGAGACAAATTCAGGGGGCACTGGTCATGGGTGGCTAATGACTAACTAGTCATTACTAATTAGTTGATGACTGTTATTCATGACTAATTAGTTGATGTCTCTTTAATGACTAGTTAGTCATGACTTGTGACTAGTAATGACTAGTTATGACTTTCACTTTAAATGTAATGGACGGACGGACTGGTTACTCATGACTAATTAGTTGATGACTCTTTAATGACTAGTTAGTCATGACTTGTGACTAGTAATGACTAGTTATGACTCACTTTAAATGTAACGGACGGATGGACGGACAGAGTCATGTCCATGAGTATAAGCCATTGAACGCTTTCACCTTACAAAATTTTCTGGCTTTTTATTTTGTTCCGACTGGTTAGCATGCATCTGTTGTGACCATACATCACAGTCCCTTGAAGATAACACATGGAGTGCCTGATCTACTGCTCCAAACAAGGGCTCGCCATGGCACTGAGCAGTGGTTGGCTCTGAACTGCGTCATGCTGATAATTCCATATCACATGTAGCCCCTAAGGGCAGGGAACATCTCACTGCAGCAGGAAAGAGGGGAAAGACCACACACAGACCAGCAGTGCCCCGTGGACCCGTGTGGCATCCGCCTGGGCCTGGGTGTTGGCCGGGCGGCAGTCTGCCAGCACCGCCTCCAGGTGGCGCCAGTAGCCGGCTAGGGGAGGGCCCAACACCTGCCGCAGGGCGTCCACGCCCAGCGCGGTCAGCCCCGACACGGCTCCGTACTGAGCGCACAGGGGCCGCAGGGAGGGGTCCCGCACACACTCGCCCAACGCATCCAGCACCTGCGTCTCCAGCCCCACAATGCGGTCCCCCCAGAACCTGCACACACCAACACAGCTGCTGTGGTGGCTCGCCTTGACAGAAATTGCGAAGACACCTTGGAAACTAAAGTGTTGAGAGGCGAAAGCCGAGGACACTACGCCGTGACGACTTCCGGTGGATGTGACGTCACACAATTTCCGTGGCTACATCGATACCCAAATCATACATATTTAGGGGATCTTAAGTGTTAATTACGCTTAATTACACATTTTTAAATCTAATGTGACACAAATTCGACGTTTTTCCAATCATTCTGTGACAATTTTTACTATGCCGTGACGACTTCCGGTGGATGTGACATCAAAGCGTTCCCGTGGCTATATCGATACCCAAATTATACATCTTTCAGGGATCTTAACGCTTGATTACACATTTTCCCATCTAATTTGGCACAAATCCGACGTTTTTCCAACCATTCTGTGACAATTTTCACTATGCCGTGACGACTTCCGGTGGATGCGACGTCACACCGTTCCCGTAGCTATATTGACGTCTACACAATTTCGACATTTTTGCCTATAATTAATTAACTAATTAATCTACAGTCATCAAACATGGCTTCTAGGTTCATTTTTTTCTCCTTTATCTTAAGCAACCATTGGTTTTCTGCTATCTTTTTTTTTTAGTTCCCGAGTTAAATGCGTGTGACACGCTTTGTTAACGCACAACAGTATGAGCCATTAAAAGCTTTCGCCTTAAAAAGGCAACAAAAAGACAAGACTACAAGGAACAAAAGTGCTTCTAATAGGACTCCAGAAACACCACGTCTTTGGAACCCATTGGGAAGGGCATGTAAAGCAAAGGCAAGATAACCGTTGGTCCTCAAGGGTAACGGAGTGGATTCCAAGAGAAGGCAAGCATAGCAGGGGGCGGCAGAAAGTTAGGTGGGCGGATGAGATAAAGAAGTTTGCGGGGATACGGTGGCCGCAACTGGCAAAGGACAGGGTTAACGGAGACATGGGAGCGGCCTTTGCCCTGCAGTGGACGTAGTCAGGATGATGATGATGATGCCAAAAAATCAATCGGGTTGCAGTGCTTGTGCCACAGAAAAGATAATCATGGCAATGGTTCAAGAAGAGTGACCTCCACTTCTGCAGAGGCAAGCTGGCACAGCACTGTGAAATAGGATGCTTGGCAAACTCGGCCAATGAGTCGTTTGGGAGAGTTCACATAGCGTTGTGAAATAAGAGCTCACAGACAGTGAAACCGGCAAATGAAAAATAAATAGAACAAATGGCATGCTTGTGAGTGTGCAAGGAGTTCTTGCTTGTGCATGACTGATTATGTTTCCCGTTCCTCAGTCGATGGTCTGGTCGTTTCCGTGAGATTTAGCAATGGCCTGAACCTGCTTGCCGGAGATTCCTACTCGAACATCTTTGGCCTTCACAACCTTGGGATGAGAGCAGTGGTCACACCCATGTTTCTAAAAACACGTATACATTCCACTCAGTAAACCAGCATTAGAGGTTTGGTCTTTGGGGGTTTAATGCCCCAAAGCGACTCATTCTACCGCCGTGGCCCAGATCAAACCCACGTTTTTAGGGTCAGCAGTGAGATAAACTAAGAAATTGTAGACAGACCATGGGAAACAATGCAACAGATGAATTCTGCCATGCTACCACTGCTGCAGAGGGTACGATTAGTTGCCTGCAAGCATTAAATGGCAACTACAGTCGAACCCGGATATATCGAACCCGCATATTTCGAATTATTGGCTATATCGAACACACAGATTACCCCCTTGAAAATACTATGTAAAAGTATAGGACAGTTGCTTTGTATATCGAATTCCATTTTCGCCGGACATTGGATATATCGAACGCCGCGCCGCGCCCCTGGACGGTGCGCTTTCCCCAAAGACATTCCTGTCCGGTCCTCAGCCGCCTCAGCGGAGAACATTTCCGCAGTCAGTCAGCAGGCGCAGGACCCTTTTATTTTGTTCCCCATTTTTGCGCCCCACCGGCGCGAGCTTTCCCGCTCCTCCTGTATCGCCGGCGTGTGCTCCGTCAAGGTCATTTAGCGAAGAGAGAGTGCGGCATGGAGACGCGCGGCGCCGGTTCTAAGCCACGCTTCTTGGGGAAAGGGAGAGAGAGAAAACGGTCGCTCGTGGGCACATCGTGGGTCTGCGGAAAAGAGAGAGCTCAGAAAAAAAAAAAAAAAAACGAAGCCCAGAGCGCTGATCTTTCTCCCTGCTCTTTCTTTTCCCTCTGTCGTTCCTTCGCAGCCGCGTTGACTGCCGCTCGCATAGGCTTTGCTCTTATCGCTCCATCTGCGCCTCGCGTGTTTTTTTTTGTTTTTTTTTGTGTGTGCCTGTGTTTCAACGCGCGACGTGAAGCAAGCCCCAGTAGCCAACTGTTTTGGCAAGGCAGGCCTCGAAGTGGCCGGAGATGCGGAAGATTTAGATGACGATGTGTTTTTGGACGACGCGTTTCGCGACTTGTCCAATTTTCTCGGCGCCGTTCCGTCCGAAGTGACTGTTGAGGACTAACACTGACAGCGAAGTTCAAGCGGTAACTGGCGTTCAAGACGCCGACTCCAGCGACGACGAGGGCAACTGTGTTGTCGAAGAAACGCGTCCGTGCGCAGCCACTGAACTGGCGTCAGCGTTAGCCTGATTCGGCGCTGTTGCGGCGAAATGGAAGGCACTGTGCTCTCGCACCTGGACAGTCTCGAGAAGATCGAGGCCAGTGTTTTGAACTTCGTTTCCCAGGGGAAAAAGCAGCCCAAAATTAGTGATTTTTTTTCCGCGAAATAAAGCGCTTTCACATTACGTGCCCATACTATGTGATTCGCGGCTGTTCCAAACGGTAAGCCACAATTTGTTATGATCGGGAGTGCAGTTTTAGCCTATATCTGTATATCGAATTTTCGCTATATCGAACTATTTTCCGATCCCCTTCGAATTCGATATATCCGGGTTCGACTGTATTCTCGTGTGTTGAGTACAGGAAACAGAACAATGAACAGAACACAAAAATATACAGAAAAAAAAAAGAGCAGACTGCATTATGGTAAGGGGTTTGACTTTTCGGCGTTCATGTTTTAAAAAATCACTGGACTTTTTTCGGTGTTTATTTCAGGAGAATCTTTTTTATTGGCAATATTTTTTCGCACAGAACAATTCTGTTCCCCCCCGCACTCCCGCTGATATACGTGGTGTCCCTGTATGGCCAGGAAAGTCATGTAAAATTTATCTTGGCTTGTTCATTAGCACCAGCAGATGATTTGCCAGTAATTAAAGGGACAACGAATATAGTATTGAGGTTAGAAGTGCACGAGCGATTGGCATCCCATCACTCCTCACTGCACTGCAGAAGTTTTTAACCTAACTTCGTCAACACTGAAGATATTGGCAATTAAAAATGATGTTTCTCCAGACCTAGCAAGCTCTGGCGTACACCTCTGAGATCCTAATGACCTAATCTATTAAAGCCATTTATTAAAATGAATTTGGCATACTGTTATTTTTTGTTGATGTCTAAACCAAACAGTACAATCCTGGTGTACGTCAGTCATAATTCCAAATATTCAGAAAGCAAAGTTACCTTCTATCAGTGTTGGCAGGTACAAGCAGTAGGCTTTCCACCTTGCCACTTAGTCACTGACAAGTGGAACAGTAAACTAGTCCAATTTTGGTTTTATTGCCATTGATTGAAGTTAACCTGTTGTGGGGACGCCTTCGTCCCCTGCGTTCGCTTTTCCGCAACGCACTAGTTCCCTGTGGTTAGCTTCCCCGCAACGCACTCCCCTTAGTTGTGTTTAACTAACAGGGGAGGGCGCTCGCGTCGCAGCGACACCAGCGCCACGGACGGCGTTTTGCTGCGCGTGCGCGGAAGCGACGGGGTCTCTTCTCCGCTCTTTGCCGCGGGCTACCTCGTGTGGAAACATGTTGCCCTCAGCCCGTCCCGTCTGGCCTCGGAGCTTCCCTTTGCCCTAGCGTGGGCGAACATTCGCTTGTAGCCGTGCTGGTGAGTCGGACATCCTCGATTCCTCAGTGTATTTTGTTGCTAGCTGGCGTTATTGTTGTTGTAGCAATAAATGCCTTGTTTGTGTCAGCCAGTGTGTCGTTCCTTTGTTCCCGCAGAGCAAGGCCCGCCGTGGTCGGCGAGCGCTCGGTAGCGCTCGCGACCACGGGGTGGGGTCCACGCGGCTTTGAACTCTGTCAGCCGCGGTTAAGCGGGAAGAACATATTTATCTTCCCCAACTTTAAATCCCATACTGTTTACAAAGCAGCAAAAAAATGTCGATATAAAATCAGTATCAGTGGCTGCAGAAGCCACCAGAAATCGAGGCAGCACAGGAGACAAGCACAACAAAAAGAAAAAAGGGGGCCAATAGCACTGACCGCAGACCAATGAATGTCAGCCAGCAGTTCCCATGTTCTGTGCCTTACCGCTAGGTATGGATGCACAAGACGCGATTCAATTCTTCAGCACTTCGACACCCACTCCTCACCTGAGCAAGGCAGCGAGGAGGTGTGCTGCATTGTCCCTCAGGGCCCAGTGGTCATTGGCCGGATTGATGGCGGCAGCCAGGGGCTCCAGCAGGCAGAACAACAGGGCCTGGACCACCAGGGTTGGCTGCCAAGAGTGCAAAAAAAGATCGGAACGATGAAACGCCTGCCTAAACAATACTGGGGCGAGGCCCTAGTAAACCACTGAGCTTTCACAGTCATGTACTTCCGTCACGGACTCACATAGGGCAGGGTGTCCAGGTAGAGCGAGGGATTCCGTGCCAGGGCGCCAATAGCGTGGAGGAGACGGTCCAGGCTGGCAAGGTCATGGCTCAGTTTTCGTACCTGCAACAACAGTCACTTGGTCCTCCTGGTGCGATGGAAAGTTATTCAGCACAATTCCTCGCACCGTAGCCGGCTGGAATGATTCTTTATTGCCTCTCGCCACGCTTGGACACTTCAATCATCTACTGACTGTGTATCTTTTTATCGTTTTACCCACCCTGCGTGGACCTGCACAAGGTTAGCAGTGTTGAATAAAGAAAGAAAGAAAACAGCACCATGCCCCTACTGTTCTGAGCCACTTAGAACAAAGAGGAGTGGCCATCAATGTGCAGAAACGACAGTGGCACAGAATAGATATGATATGCAAGTTGATATTCTAACTGAAGTTAACGTGATGAAATTGACATAAGTAGGCCATGCTGCAGGCATTGCAGACAACCAGTAGAGTTCCACAATGGATGCCAGAGAAAGATCACGGCCAGCAGTGGCAGAAAGTCGCACAAGAGGACAACAAAAGTAGTTGAGGGGCTAGTCGGCTTGATACTTGTAATGCCATCAGAGGTTATGCGCAAAAAAGATGACACAAAGAAAGAAGACACGCCTCAAGCCAAAGAGCCCATCAACAACTCTTGTTGTCCTCTCATCTGACTCCTATCATCCGAATACCTAGATTTTAGTCAGAACAAAACTAGGATGCAGCTGTTCTTAGTGTCCCTTTCACTCTTTCCTCACTGTGCCCATTCAAATTGTTATCTGAATGATGGCACACCCCATTATGGGCATCCCGGGCCACTTCTGTACGAGTAACGCCGTAGAGTAAGTTGCAAAAAGACTGTACTTCAATTTCGCACTCAATTTTTTCGTCAGCCGCATGAGGAAGTATTTTTAAACTAAGCATAAAACCCGTCAACACGGAGCTATAGCACAAGCATGGCGCCTAAGGTTGTGTCCTGTTCTTGTGCTGACCCGGCTCAACAGTGATGGTGTTCTCGATTTCTGACCATCGAAACACGACACTGTAGGTGCAAGCGACAGCTTTGTGCAGACATGTGACGTCAATTCGTCTTACTGTAGTTTGGACAGAGATAATTGTTCCTCCCTGCCTAAACTATCGACAGGTGCCTATCTGTACCTTTCATTTTCACTGTTGCAGAATGATTCACTCCTTTCAGGGCCTCTCTAAAGGCATGTTCTGAATGATTCCATGCCAACAGCAGAGTAGCGAACACAGTTATCTTGTAAGACGGCCCGGGGTCCATCTTGGTACTCCATTGCGGAGGAGTCCAAAGCTCTGAGTCTTTTTCGCTTATTCAAAATTTTCACATGCAGAGCTCTGTAACTTCGAATACTTATTTTTGGCATAGTAGCACACGAAACATATATTTTAGATTTATTATTCTGCTGTTTTCCAACTGGGTATGATTAATAATACTACTATTTTTATGATTTTTTGTGCAAGTCTCAAATTTTGCCAAATATTTTTTTCCTTTCAAAAGCCACGTATATTATTTTACTTTGTATGATTGAAAAGAGAATCCTATAATCAACACTATGATGCACGGCAGTAAAGAAAAATTTTTAAAATAACGGATGGAAAAAAACTGAAAGCACACCGTCCTGAAATTGCCTGTTTTTCCATGGTAAAGAAAGAGTTAAACTGCTGGCAACTGAGGGTAAAAAATCATACCCCAAGTGACACGAAGTGGACCAGGTAAGGTAGCAGCGGACTGAGACAAGGGTTGCTGGCCAGGTCCTCCAAGGCAACCTGCAGGGAAGGCACAGTTCACGGCTTGAGCAAAGACTAGACAGTCTTCTAACGAAGTGTAGCATACCACTGCACTTATATGAAAATATAAAAGCCAGAAATGCCACACAATCCCAAGCACAGAACTACTTAGATGATGGTACTACTCAGTTCACTATGCTAAAGTGTCTGTTCCATTTCCTTACACAATGAAGAAGCATATGGTTCAGCATTAGACACTTACAAAAGTTGACACATCTTTAGGATAAAGCTATTGATCCCCTTAAGGGGGGACACTGGTCTTGAAAAAAAAATTTTATTAATGAAGTCACAGTTACGAAATTTTCAGAGGATATGTATTTTTGTGTGCTGATTCTAAATATGTCATTTAATTTCATGTAAAACAATTCCTTGAGCACTTATGCACTTTTTATGCAGGTATTTTGCGGAGAGTTTTGAAGAAAATTTGCTGCGGTAAACTCGCTGAAATGTATGCCATTGGGTTCTCTTGACACCAAGGAATACAATAAGGGTGAAATTGTCTTCCTGCCTACCATAGAAGTTAAGTTATAGAGTTTTGAAGTTGTCGCTTCAGAAATGAGAAGGAAAGTGTGTATTCCGGTTTCTGAAGTGGCAGCTTCAGTACCCTATTACTCAAGTTCTGTGAGAGCCAGGATGATAATTTTACCCTTATTGTATTCCTTGGTGTCAAGAGAACCCAATGGCATACATTTCAGCGAGTTTCCTGTAGCAAATTTTCTTCAAAACTCTCCGCAAAATACTTGCATAAAAAGTGCATAAGTGCTCAAGGAATTGCTTTACGTGAAATTAAATGACATATCTAGAATAAGCGCACAAAAATACATGTGTCCTGAAAATTTCATAACTATGACTAAATTAATAAAATTTTCTTTTCAAGACCAGTGTCCCCCCTTAACAATAAGATAAAGTAGATCGTTGTTTTTGTCGGGAATCTTTATATTCGGCAAAGAGCTCATCTCATGAGCCTCCATTGGAAAACTTGTGGAAATTCCAACCTGCTCCCTTGTTAGGGGCAATTGCTACATGAATTTGGGTGAAACTTCTTGCATGCAGGAGGAGAGTGACTGCTAGTGACCGATAAAAGTGACTGATAAAAGCAGGATATCAATCATCCCCTAAGTTCTGCATAAGATATTGCATGAGATGAGATAAGTACAGCGAGTTCTGAAAGTCTGAAATCAAATTTTTACAACCGCAAAATTCTCAAAAACACAATTTTTTTTTTCGAAAGCGGTAAAACAACACGGACAAAGAAGAAACGGACAGGGACGAGCGCTGAACTAGAAACGAAGTTCAGAAGGATTTGGCTACTTGGTACACATTTGACATAAATACAAATACCTCACTCAATGACAAATACCTCAATGACAAATACAATGACAAATACAAATACCTCACGTCAATGAGTAATTACTCCCTTATTACAAATCTACTCCACCTTGGGGGATTCCCCTAAAAAAAATATTTGGTCAAATACCAAACAAATATCAACCATGCCACAGTGCTTTTAGCCTGATGCCAACAGAGCTAAGATTGCGAGCGTCAGCGTAAATCCTTCTCTAGCTGTAGAGTCTAGACCTTAATCTCAAAAGTTGACAGTGCCAAAGTTCTTTGCTGGCTAATGACTCGCATTCAAAATCGCGGCATTACCTCAGGTCCAGCTTTTGGAGGGTGGCTGATAATAGTCAGTTACAATTCTGGCTTTATGGTCTGCTTCCTTTACACACGCACGCATTTGAGAAGGTTGCCCACAACCCAGTGAGCATGTGGGCAGCCTGTCACAAAGAACTTCAGACAAACAAACAAACAAACAAACGAACAAACAATGGCTAAATGGGAGAGCTACCTCAACTAGCTGCTTGTCGCTACCCAGCAGTGCCTTGGTGATCTCCTCGTAGTACTGCATGTGGGTGGCATTGACATCGGTGTGCACCGCTTTGCTGCTGCTCTCATCCTGACCCGGGTCTGGCGGTTTGTCTGGGTCTGGTTCGAGCGCCACGCCTTCCACCACCAACCATCGTCCTGTCAGAGACAGAGATGCAGATCATGCCTTCAGCACATATCTACTTCGGAATGCCACATACAGTCGTGAGAAATGTGAAAGGGAACAAAGTTTGAGCACTCAATTATTGATCACTCTGCAATGATGCGTGGCAAAACCACTCAGTTTTTATGCGAAGCATACTACTTTAGCTACCACTTCAGCCCTTCACCGTGGTTATGCGCCTCCAAATCACGTGATACATGACGTCACACCACGTGACACGGTGACGTCACGACAGTGGAGAAACGGGGGCCCACCTCGCGCCGTCGCTGTGGTTGTGCGCCTCCAAATTACACGACACGATGATGCTTTGCATTCTCCAGGCTTAACCAAGTTAAGCCTCAGCCATTTTTTTCTCCTTTTGGACAAGTTTTTCTCTTGGTAGTTAACATCCACAAGTCGTTCTCAAACTGAGTGGTGAAATAACCAGATAATTCACAAATCTTGCACTAAAAGTTTGTTCCCTCTCATACTGCACACGACTGTGCATGCACAATCATGGTGCAAAGAAAAGTGACTGGGTTCATTTTTAACAAAGGTGGAAAGTGAGGTTCGCCTACAGTACTAAAAAAAGACAACCCTATCCAACCACTCTCGGTGAGCAGAAAAATTTCCCGCTTAATATTTATCCGTAACTTTTTATTACGGTGCATGAATACTTAAATAAATATCTAATAGCAGGCTCTCGAATCGTTTCATTCGCAAATCAAACATGCAGCATTCAGGTGATCGAATATTCTATATATCATTTTGCGACATGTTCCACATGCATATTTGTTCTGGTGTATGAAACATGCTGGAACAAATATACCTAGACAGGCCTACTATATATATATATACCAGGTGTCCCAGCTAAATGTAACCAAGCTTTTAAAAAACACAGGGTGTCCCAGCCGTCTCAAACCAAATGAGGGTTGTTTAGAGTCGCGTGACCTAGTCTGGAGTATTTTTTCGTTCTTCAAGGTTGACTAATTAGTTAAGCTTAATTAACTAACTTTTTAATTATTGAATTGAGGAACAAAGTACCAATGGAAAAGTTGTAGATCGCTTTGAGAAACAGCTTACTGAGACATTTGCAGCTAAGTAATATTTACGTAAAGTAGTTTTTTTACCGGCCTTTAACCACAACCCGCACAATAAGAAAAAGCTTCCACATGACAACTATGCCACTTCAACGTCACAAGACGCGCCTTAAAGAATAAAATTTATTTTTTTCTGAAGTCCTCTCCCCGATGAGACTTTGGGTGCACATTGGGGCAGAGAAGTGAGCGAGCAGCTGGTCACGTGACAACTTTCTTCTAAGGCCAATAAATGAAGCTACGTAAATCATAACTTGACGGAAAGAGCACTACTAGCGGTTTTTTGAGGTGATCTAAAACTTTTGCATTGACACTTTCTTCCTGCAGTCAATAATTAAAAAGTTAGCTAATTAAACTTAACTAAGTAATTAACTTTTAAAGGGACAGTGAGGAGAGCTGTATTAATATTTTTTTTATAGCATAATCCGATAGTTCGGCATTTCATGGCTTTGTTGCCACTTGGCCGGCAGCGAAAGATGCATTTATTTCTAAGAAATTTGGATTCGAAGTTGAAAAGTTTTTCCCGCCGCTCTGATTCAAACTTGGGATTCTAAGTGACGTGAAACATGACGTGCACATGACGTAACGCAGACTCCGTGATTTCTGGCAGCCAGCAGAGCGGCCTAGCAGCAGCCGAAAAGAAAGCTACCGCCGGCCGCACGTTGAAGGCACCAATCGGCTATTGCGGCCGTCGCTACCGTCGCTTCGTTTACGTTTTTGCCAGCGTTACGATGGATCCCGTTCTCGAAGTCGTCAAAGAAGTTCTCGCATGCCGCATACCCTTTAGCATACCGTGTACCTTGTTACTGTTAGCGGAATATCGGGAGCCCGCCGGTGAGCAGGCGCCGATTGGTCCCGATGCTGCAGGCGGGAGCGTAGCTGCCGGGTACGTGGCGCCATCTGGCGACGTCAAGGAGATTTGCGCATGCATTGGCTGCGCCTCAGTGATTCGTGGCTTCTCGTGTCCCAGTGTTACTAGAAGCATTGGTTCTAGCAACACTGCTTTGTCCTATGACGTCATCACGCTTGAACTTGCGAGTTTGGCCTGTGGCGGCGATACCTGTAGTTTGGTTCTTGCTCTTTTCTACGTTACAAGAGCTTTGCTGTCAGTATGAGTGGCGTTTTTGTAATCAGGAGCTCGTATTCTGTCGATACAAGCCAACTTCAATTTCTCCTCAGTGTCCCTTTAAGCCCGAAAAAAATACTCAAGACTAGGCCACGCGACGATGAACAACCCTGAGTTGGTTTCACTGGACTAGGACACTTCGCCTTTTTTTAAAGTTTGGTTACATTTAGCTGGGACAGCCGGTATACCTAGACAGGCCCCAGGTGGTCAATATTCTCTGGAGCCCTCCACTATGGTGTCCCTCATGGCCTGAGTCACCTTGGAACGTCAAACCCCGTAAACCAAACCAAACCAAACATAGTATAACAAAAGTTGCAACTTGTCCTCCAGCTCCGAGCTTGCACTATAACCAAGCAACACGCATAAAATGGCAGACACCGGATAACCAGATTACTGTCGCAAAAGCGGAACGACATTGGTCGATGCCTTAACATATGCAAACCTTGAACGCTTGGCTCTGGTGGCACCTCAAGTTGGAGGGGTGCATCAAGCTCGTCCATTAAGTCAACGAGGCTGTCATCTGTGCAGAAGACATCAGCTTCTCGGACGTGTCGAAAGGGAAGCGGCTCCTCTCCACTGCACCCGTAACAGGGCTGGGCAGAACATGATGATCTCATGTCAAGACGACAGCACAAAAACAAACTGAACAAACGCCGTAACTTATATACATACAACGAAGCGAATAGAATAGGCTTGGGAAGGTTGGTAATGTCGTAATTCATATATGTGTCATAAATTTGTCGTAATTCATAATGTCGTAAATGTTGTGATTTATATATATAGAATGGAATGGAATAGGCTTGGGCAGGTTAGCGCTTGTGTCGTCCCGTCTTTGTCCTGCGTTCTTCCCACTCTATGATTACTGTGTTAGTATATACATAAGATCACACAAAGCTGCCTTCACCTGCATGAAGCTCTGCTACCAGAAACCAACTGGTAAGTGAAAGTGATATCAGCACTAGAGTGCTTAGCACAGTGGGAAATGAATAGGATCGCTAAATGAAAGCTTTTATTCACAAAATTCATCACAAATTTTTACTCCCAGATAAATGGGTATCTGGGCTAAAGATTGCGTTTTCTAAACTTAAATTCACTATTTGGAAATTTATCTTGAATCAAGTAAACAATACAAAACAGATGAAACAAATTAATTTAAAAGCAGGAGCATTTATTTGTTCATAAGTAGGGTCCTTTGTTTTTGGGAGAAACCTGTACTGTGCGATGTCGTGCACGTTAAAGAACCCCAGATGGTCAAAATTTCAGGAGCCCTTCACTATGGCGTCCCTCATAGCCTAAGTCGCCTTGGGACGGCAAACCTTCATAAGCGATAAGCCAATTTTTCCCAATTTTGTTGTTGTTGCGACTGAGAGAAGGATGAAAAGGAAATTCTTTTCTTCCCTTTTTCTCTTTTTTCTGATATTTCCCAATTTTCACACTCCAAGCAGGCTTTATACAAGGTTGAGCCTGATTTCTGCCCGCAAAGCTTTCTTCCTGAAAGTGTAACTCTACAGCGCAAATTGCTGACAGTGCCTTGAGGAAACTAGCAGGTATCTAAGACTTATTTCAGAGTGGTGTTGCTGGTAATTATAAACTACTTTTCCAGACCGTTGTGCACAATTTCCAACTGAGAAAATAACACCCAATTTCCGCTCCCCCGGCCCAAATTTTGAAAACCAGCAAAGCCTGAAAAGTAACCACAGAATCTTGTACAAAATTGAATAAAGCCTTAAATGAATAAGACTTGGCCATTCACACTGAGACCTCATGGAGGCTGACCAAAATAAGATTATGCATAGGCGGAAGGTAATGTAAAAAGATGACCACAAAATCGAGCATTTAAGGAGCACGTTGTATCCTTAGTGCCCGCATACATGGTTTACTTATGGTATACATGGGTTACATATGGGTATAGTATCCATAACCACATGGATTACCGGTGAGTCGCTCCAGTAGAGTGCTCGCTCCACATCACTGCACGTCAGCTTGCGTCTTTTACAGCGCCGCATGAACTGGCCGCAATTCTGAGGATAAAAAGAAAAACGTCAAGCACATCACATTGCGCACCATACTCAATACTACTTTAAACTAGCTCCAGCTGGAAATTTTGAACTTCCACCTAAAGTGGAAATAGTGCCTCCATTTTCATGTAGGATTCACATCCGCTCCACTCTTCTCAGTCAAAATTCACAAAACTTGACAAGTGGAGACAGCTGAAGACATCTTCAGGTCATTCAGCCAAAGATTGATACCTAAAAGCTGCTGCCTCTATCAAAAAAATTATTGGAAGCCCATTAACTATTACCACAGCCCAAAAGGTTAAGCACGGCCTCTTCAACTACCATTCTGATCTGTACCCAGTACAGCACACTCGTTTATTTCTACCCAAAAATTTCTACTCAAAACAAGTCCAAGCTGTATATGTTGAGGTCAATACATTACCAATTAAACGTGTGCGCATTAAAACTACAACTACTTTCTCGCTTTCCTTTCAAAGAGCTCCTTAATTGTGGAGCATTCCAGGGAAACCCTTCTACAACATTTTAGAGAGAAATTAGTGTGGCGACAAAAATGTTTCCTGGAAGCCAAAGAAACTCCGCGGCATACAAGAATATACCTTGGACGGCCATGAAAAGTTGACACAAGTCGAGCGCTCAGTTTATGTTTTCTCCAGACAGAGGCGCTTACCTGCGCAAGCTCACGAAGTCTGTAATTGACATCTTCAGTCAGAAGGCTCAGAGCCTGCTCGGAAACACCGGTGATGCCGTACGACTCCGCGAACAGGCTGACCGAGTCCCTCGAAAACTGGGTGTAGCGCTTTTCCTCCGGCTTCTTCCCAGGTGCCGTTCCTTTCAGAGTCCGTTTCGATGCCATCCTCAACGTTTATTTCTGCAGAAACGAAGTCAATCGTTACCATCTTGTGAGCAACCACGCTACAACGGTTTCACTTTTACGATGGCCACACAGCTAAATCCTCCCGCTCTGCTTTCTTTTTTATTTGCGGCATCGACAAGTGGTTTCAATGGGCTCTCGGTGAACATTCGCAAATTGGTCATCAACAAAAAAAGAAAGGATAAAAATGCTGCGCAAACGCAGCACGTGTATCGGACTTTGGCGCGGAAAGGATCACGCACGGCATCATTCATGCATTTATTTCGCTCGTAATATATCCGACGATAAGGCAACCGGTTCGCAGCGCTTCGTCGGAGGTTCTCCACTGACCAGGAAGTCGCAGGCCAAGTTTTTATACAGCGTATATCTATACCTGTTGCTTTCAACATGCTAGCTTCTTCCCTACCGCGTGCGAGCAGTACCGGCACCGTTCGAAAACTGTGGGCGGACGCCAAAAAGCCCCGGGGCGCGCACGCAGTTCCGACTAACCAGGCCAAGGTCTTTTTCGCCGTCTATGCGTGTCGCCTGAGCTAGGAGACACTATGGACGCTGTCGTGTCATGCAACCCATCTTATCGACGATCTCATCGCCACACCTCCACAGAGAAAACTAAACCACTAAACTCTACCAGGGACGGCGACACCTTTTATCCGCGAATTTCAATGCACCAAAGCACACCTACTAGACACTTGTGCGCGCGCAAAGAAAGTTACCATTTTCTGTAGCTGCACTTGACTGCTAACCTATAAGGTTAAGAAATACTGGTGTCCCACGAACTGAACACAAGGTAATATATTCTATCTGGGTGTATAGTAGTTAGCAAATGCCGTAATCGGCGTTACGTTGAAGCGGAAGCGCGACAAACGTCACGTAAATCCGGGTCAGACATAGGTCGAGGATGCGCGGAGCGTTACAAAGAGCTGTCTGCTAGAAAATGACGCGGTGGATGGTGCTGGCGAGTAACTGAGGGGCTGGCTTCCCCGTGTAGCGTCAACAAAGGCCTGAGAAAACAACTCCAAACCGCGAAGTAGAGGGGAAGCGATGCCGTCGAGACCTTCGTGCGTCTACTGAGTCGCCATCGGAACGATGTGCATCTCTAGATCTCTGCCGAAGGTGCGACCGTCGACGAGGTGCCGTCGCGGTTCATCGGAGCATATCATGCTTGTGAAACCGCGCATAGCGGCAATTTAGAATGAAAAGCTCGTCTCGACTCTTGATTGTGTGCTGAGTGAGTGGCGATCATGCTTCTGAAGCTTCCACCATCCTGGCAGGGGAGGTTGACGACTCCTTGATCTCAGTGCATGTTGTGTGTGTGTTGACACCGAGCTGCACGAAGCCTTCCTAATTCTTTTTCGTGCCCGCAGTGGCGATGACTCTTGCTGGTGCTTTGACCGCGGCGTGCGTGTTGTGAGTGTTGCGCGATGCCAAAACGAAAATTGAAATGGATTCTGCTGCTCGCGATCGCTTGGGTAGGCGGTGTGGGCTATTACCTCTTCTGGAGTGCCAACCACGACGTGGTACGTATTTGTGCGTGCGGACACTCCTTTTCTGTTTTGGTTCTTTTTTACACGTGCTGAGTCATACCTTCCTGAGTAAGCTGAAAAAACACTCTTAACTCTCTCCCCCCTCCCACTTGTTTCGACGGAGCTGGTTTGTGCTGAAACGAGAGAACTGCATAGCGAGAAGCGTGAGCCGCGCGTCAACACAAACTGCGTGCAATATCACTGCTTTCCGTAGCAGTTGCATAGTGTGCTTACAGCCCCACGCCTTGGGGAACAGTGATGTCGAGTGCTGCTGATGACAGCACCTTCGAATTCGATAAGATGAGAGTAAATTCATAAATAGTGGTATGATCATACTTTGCCTAGTGTGCGAGATGTTAAATGACTGTAAGCACACTGCATGCAGCCTGCCAAGTCATATGAAACGACTGAAGGGCTGTCTTTAGTGATCAGACACACAATGAATGGCTAGATCAGTGTATGCTTGAATGTGACTGTATGAGGTTTCAGGTCCAGTGCACCATATATAGGGTGGCTTGGGGGGTCAGTGTACGCAAGATTCGACACCCTTGAAAGGTAGTCAGTTGATACTAACGTCTGTAGCTGCTCTAAAATAGTTAACCATAATGCAACATTTTGGGCATGACAGAGGATGTAATTTAGTAGTATTAACAAAAACAAGGTGGAAATGCAGCCTTTTCTATGCCCAGTAGTGGCTAAAATGAAATTGTCATTTCCAGGATGTACTCAAGCTTGTCCATTTTGGAATAGTAAACATAGTATTATGGTAGCAGCAGGTCAAGGATGGCAGCTATCAATTACTGCAATATTATTGAACAATAATGTATGCAGTATTCTGTTGAAAGCCCATTGAACAAATGTTGATGTAGCATCATCATCGTCATCAGACCAGATGAACTCATTACAGTACAAAGGCCACCCCCATAGGTCTCCATTAATCTTGTCCTGTGCTAGCTTGCCTCTTCATGATTTCAGCCGAAACACCATTAACCTGTTCTTGTTCTTCAACCCTCTATGCTCCCTCCCTGATTGATTCGATTGATTCTATGGCTGTTTCCGGTCATTCTGATGTTTGTCCGGCATCAAAAGATGCATTTATTGTTGAGAAAATTAGATCGAAATATTTTACAGCAACTCGATTCAAGACTTTGGTGTTTGCACCGAAACGGACTCTGTGGTCATCACTTAGAAGTAAATGGCAGTGTAACCTAGGCTCAGGGATAACTGCCAAAGAAAAGTGCCTTGACGTCATCGTAGTTTGCTTCTGAAAATGGCCGGTGGTGCCGACGCCTGTATTTAATTTTCTGACCTAATCTAGCTTATAAACACTCCATTTTCAGTGTGGTAATCTATCATTACAGGTAAACGTCTATCCGTCCTCAGTGTTTCTTTAAAGTTACTCCAATCATTTACGTTTTCATAACTTGCTGCCGATTGAAGTTCCTGTGTCTTGTGAACTGAGAGGTGCTCATTCTTTGTCCGTCTTCGTGACTTGTCTAGGTCAACACTTACTAACATTTGGTAACTGAACCTCAGCTTGTTTCTGGCTTTAGTATTGGCCAATCCATTTTCGCACATCTTCTTCAAGCATAGCATGTCTTATCTGCCCTTGTCTGCTACATCAGACTTGTGTCGTGTGGCGTTGGCATAAGTGTGCAGCTGACAGTGGCTTTGTGGCGTGCAGCCCCCAGATAGCAATGAGGCCCTGCGTCTGAAGCCGTCTGCCGCAGCAGCGCTCCGACAGTCGTCCTCCCAGCTGCCAAACACAAGCAGGCAGCTGTCATGGCGCTACTTTGACGAGAAGGGCTATGTGGCAGCATCGCACGTCAAAGCAGGGGTGGACCCATACGAGCGGCACAAGTTCAACCAGGAGGCGAGCGACGCATTGCCCAGCAACCGCGCCATCCCTGACACGCGCCACCCGCAGTGCATCCCCGAGGGCAGCTTGCAGCCGGGCGAGCAGCTGCCAGCCACAAGCGTCATCATCACGTTTCACAACGAAGCCCGCTCAGCGCTCCTCCGCACTATTGTCAGGCAAGCCACACTCTGCACTGCTTGCACAGAGAAAGAGCTTATAGGAGCGGAAACCTACTGGCATGAGCGAGCTCAGGTATCACAGAATAGAATGGCGTGCATAGTGGCACATGCAGTAGCGCCTCCTGGTGACATAGATTATAAGTTAAGAAGTGCTTGGGACTGGGCTAGTTGGAATATCTTCTCATAAATGCTGCGCTGCTTAGTTGTACACGGACAAAAAAACTGGTCCAGTTTCTTTGTCCGTGTACAACTAAGCAGCGCAGCATTTATGAGTAGATTATAAGTTTCCGGATTGCCATGCCTGCCACCATCGTACAAGTGGCTGTGAGTCGTCTGCAGCACCTTTATACTGTATCAGAATGTAGAGTTTTTATGATGAGCGCAGCTGTGGAGACAAGTAAAAAGGCAGGACAGTTTTATAATTTCTCCTTTCTCCTGTTTTTTCTTTTTCGTGGTATGATATCACAAAATAAAATGGTGTGCATAGTGGCACATGCAGTGGTGCCACCTGGTGGCATAGAATACAAGTTTCCAGATTGCCATGCCTGTCCATGAGTTATAGTTAATCTTTTCACCGTCAGGTGCCACCACTATACAAGTGGCTCTGAGTCGTTTGCAACACCTTTATGCTGAATCAGAATGTAGAGTTTTTGCGACGAGTGCAGCTGTGGAAACAAGTAAAAAGGCAGGGCAGGTTATCATTTCCGCTTTCTCCTCTTGTGTCTTCTTTTTCTTACCAAGAGCGCCCTTGTTATGTTGTACTTAATTTGACAGTGTTAATGGCCTTATTGTTCTGTCCATCTAGTTCTGTGCAGGTTAAAAGTATATGCATATTCTTTGTAACATGTGCATGCTTTGTGTGGTACTGTTGTGGTGAGTCGTCCTTCTGAATGTAACCCAGAAATAAGCGTCATAGTTCCATCACCACATTTGACTATGCTGTGTTGCTAAAACCCTTTCATAATTTGTCAAGCCAACCTCTAAGCCAACTTTGTGAGTTAACACAGGCCCTGACAAAGTGCTAATTACATTTATGGCTGCTATTTAGCCCAGTTATAGTTCACAAACTCTTTTCATCAAATACTTTACTGGACGTACAGGCTTTGTCAAAAGTACAGAGTCCAAGTGATTTGCTTCCAACCAGTGAAGTTGGTTGCTGTTATAGCATCCGTGGAAGCCCTAACTTTCGGAGGGGTGACAACAAGAGAGTGCCTCTCACCTTCAATAGAGATTTGGCATGCCGGTTATGCATTAAAAGCCACACAGTGTGACCCAGGTGCAAATTCCTTTGGACTCTACACTTTTGATAGATGCAGTACCATCTCTGTAAAAGTTACATGGTGCATTACATATTGGGCTTAGTCTGCTCACTGCAAACAACAGCTTTTTGGTAGACATTACAGGAATCATGGAAACACCATAAGTGCCACTTTTCAAGAACCAATGTGTTTGAAGCTATAGCTACATTTTCTTAAGTTTAACTGTATTCAAACGTCAGTGCATAACAGGTATCTTACGACCCTTCCAGTGTCCTCAACCGGAGTCCGCCAGAGCTGATCGAAGAGATCATTCTAGTGGACGACTTCAGTGATGATCGTAAGTGGTCTTGTGCTGTGAAAAGCAATTCCCCATCACTTTCAGCATGCATTCCAATCACTTTGTTTTCCCTTTGTGTTCACACAGCGTCGGACGGCACAGAGTTGGCAGCTATACAGAAAGTGCGTCTGGTGCGAAATAACAAGCGAGAGGGTAGGTAGACACACACTGCTTTTGTTTTCACTCTAAATTTTGTTGCCTGAGCACAGCTGTATGGATGCATGAATTTGTGATGCTCTGAATGCAAGAAATGGTGACCAGGCATCTGTGTCGTACGTGCAATATGAGCTTCATCGTCGCCTGTACATGTAATGGGCATGTGGAAGAATACGACATCAGAATGTATTTGGAGGTTCACTTCTCTCCAGGTTTACTGTTAACTGTCATTGTTTAACACATGGTCATGTGACCTTGCTATATGACATCATTTCACATGGACAAGACCACAAGACAAACAGGGTCCGGCTACACACAAACAGCTTACACCGTAAGGTAGGAAAACCAATAAATAAGTCTAAAAAACCCAAGGGTTCTGCTGAATCTAGTTTTGAAGACCCCGAGTGAGGTCACCTGTGAGTTCTCCCGGGCTCATGTTTTGAAAGTGTCCACTGAAGTGGATGTGTCTAAATAGGCTTAGCTTGAACAGGATGTATTCTCTTTCTCCAAAAAGCAGTGAACTCCACCACAGCCATCTCGGATTAAGTTAGTTTGCAGAAGCTCTCACTGCCTCTATACAAGCAGAGCTGCGTGTGTCTGCTTTTGAACACTTGAATATGAACCTGAATTATTTTGGAGTCCACGTTTTGTTATCACTTTCGTGGTATAGTTATTGATGCAATGGTAAGCACATCAGCTGTCGTCTGCACTCCAGACTGCAGCCAATCGGTGCAGACCAGTTTAGAGATGTCCGCTAAGTTGACATTCCCTCAATACAGGTTATGGCATAGAGTTTCTTACTATTACCTAGAGGGAAAGCTGGCGGCGCTGCACTTCAGCCACCAACTAAGACGTTTCATTCCGAAAACGTTGTTCGTGTGTGCGCAGACGACTTTCGCGCGAACGCAGTGTGCAAAATCCATAGTAGTGAAAACGCTTAGACACACGACGCCAATAAAAGGTTTCACTTTTCTTAAATGCCATTAAAAACCTCTTATAGGGTTCAAGCAACAACATTTTTTTGAAAACATATTTACTTTTAAAAGTGCGCCTGTTAATTACGAAAGATTAGTTTTTATAGTGTTCATTACTAGGCCAATAGGAGAGCGAGTCGTCTCTTATTTTGGGCAAACTTTGCACTTAAACGCTTTTCTGCTCGTTTGTTGCAATCGTTAGTGTTGTGTCCCCTTATTGCTTTTGTGTGTGTGCGCCCCCTCCTAACGACCACTCGCGTCCTCCTCTTAACGACAGTTCGCATCCTCCTCCTAACGACCACTCAATCCTCCTCCTAACGACCGCTTGCCCCTCGTCGCACGCTGTCGCCGGATGCCCCCCCACGGTGCGCCCCCGCACCCTCCTCCTGTTCTGGGAAGCCACTCCCTGCCGTGGACGCTTCTCCACTCCCTCCTTTCTTCGGGCGGCCAGTTCGGCTGCTGCCTCGGTCGACGCTGGTCGCACCCTCTTCAGCTTTAAATAAACGAAGTCTAAAAGTACCGTGTGCGTCTTTCGCTGCATTCAACACAGCGACCGGACACGACAGTGGCGACGAGAAAGTGGATTCGACCCGCGCTACGCAACGCTATTGACAAGCCATGGCTACGCGAGGGTTTCCCAATCAGATACCAGAATTCAACGGTTCATCGTGGTCATCGTGGGTTGGACGTCTTCAGTTCTACTTTGAAGCTAACAACATCACAGACCCAGCCTTGAAGAGGGCCAACCTGCTGACGCTGTGCGGGGAGCAGACCTACGATACTGTCTGCGCCCTTATTCAGCCAAGCACATCAGCGGCAGTGTCTTACGACGACATCGTAAAAGCGCTGCAAAAGCACTACGACCCAAGGCCATCCGAGGTCTACAGCCGGGCTCGCTTCCAACGACGAGATCAACTGGGAGGAGAAACTGTGAGCGCCTACGTAGCCGCGCTCAAGAAGCTCGCTGCCGACTGCAATTTTGGAACGCTGTCGACAACAGCTACCGGGCAGGAGGGAGACGCAGCTTCTTCTGCTAACACCACCATGCTTCCCTTGGACGTGATGTTACGCGACAGATTTGTGTGCGGACTGAGTGACGAGTCACTGCAGCAGCGCCTGTTCGCTGAGAAGGACCTCACATTCAGCAAAGCTTACGACATCGCCGTTCGAGCGGAGAGCGCCGGTCACCAGCAGAGAGGGATTCGCCGGAACACCGAGCCGGTACACCAGACAAGCAACCAGGTGCGCAAGCCTTCTGTTGTTGTAAAATCGGTCAAAAAGGCACAACGCTGCTGGCGGTGTGACGACCAACACAACCCCCAGGGATGTCGATTCCAGTCAGCCACGTGTAATTTTTGCCACAAGCGAGGGCATATCGAAAGAGCATGCATTACGAAACGGAGACTTGCCAAGATAAAGTCACCTTCCCAGCCTAATCACAGCGTCAACGCCTCAGAGAATACGCCGCTATCCGATCTCCATGGAACAACATCAGCAACACCATCTGTGTTGTACGACCTGAACACCATGAATCTCGGCACGCGACCGAAGATTTTTACAGAAGTAAGCGTACATCACCAGCTGATTAAGTTCGAGGTGGACTCCGGCGCAGCCTGTACTCTGATCAGTGAGGACACGTTCCGAACTTCATGGCCATCTGACGCACCCGCCCTGCAACAAGACGACACGCACCTGCGAACGTGGTCAGGACAGAATCTGCCACTATTGGGCTCTGCCAACGTGCAGGTTAACTACAACGGCCAGACCCATATGCTACCTCTGCTTGTTGTGAAGGGCACAGGATCAAGCCTTCTAGGGAGAAACTGGTTTTCTCCACTAGGCGTGATGATATGCGGCAAACATCAAAACGCCGATGCGCTAAGCCGTCTGCCACTAGACGCAACTGTTGACGAACCATTTCCACCAGGAGACGTTCTGATGTTCGAAGCACTGCCAGAACCTCCGCTTACAGCAGGCACAGTTGCAGCATCTACGCAGAAGTGCGCAGCTCTCCGGCTAGTTTACACAGCTGTTCAACAAGGCAACGTGCATAAACTCAAAGGGGACAACTTCGACGCTTACCGCAGGCGAGCTACAGAGTTGAGCACCCATCGCGGCTGCATCATATTTGGGTCCCGAGTTGTGATGCCGAGAGAACTACGCGCACAAGCTATGTCTCTCATCCACGCCGGACATCGGGGCATCGTTGCAATGAAAAAGTGTGCCAGAAGCTACATGTGGTGGCCTGGCATTGACAACGACATCGAAACAGTGGTGCGAGAATGCAAGCCTTGCCAGAGCAGCCGGAGCGCCCCGCCGAAAGCTCCTGTCCCAGAATGGGAAAAGCCAGACACACCATGGCACACACTGCACATTGATTTTGCAGGACCAATTGAGGGCTGCACTTTCCTTGTGGTCGTAGATGCCTACACAAAGTGGCTTGAGATAAGGCAAATGGGACAGACGACTTCGGCAGCAGTCATTGACAACCTCCGATCACTATTTGCAACGTTCGGCCTGCCGCGCAAGGTAGTGTCGGACAACGGAACACCGTTTGTGTCTGCGGAGATCCTCAAGTTTTATCGCGACAACGGGATCTCATCAGTTACATCGGCCCCCTACCACCCAGCGACAAACGGACAAGCCGAGCGCTACGTAGCCGAGCTAAAACGCGCCCTTGAAAGAGATCAGACAGGCTCGCTGCAGCGCCGCCTTGCGCGCTTTCTCTTCAAGCAGCACACGACGGTTCAGAGCACAACAGGCGAGACCCCCTCGAAAATGATGTTCGAGCGTGAAATGCGAACCCAGCTCACAGCCATCCTCCCCGAGCCAAAGGCAGAGACGTTCCGGGAAGAAAAAGCAATTCCGCGCTGCGGCACGCTTAATGAGGGGCAGCGCGTCCTCGCCCGACAGTTTCTGAAAAAGCCACGCTGGGAGGAAGCTACAATTGTCAGACGCATAGGCCTGCGCTCTTGGCTCGTCAACATACATGGCACAGTAGCACGCCGACATCTCAACCAGCTGCGTAGATTTACGACGCCGTCTGAGAGCTGTCCGCCAGCGGAGAGAACACGTGCACCATTTTCCCACATAGCCTGGCACCTCTTCCCGGAAGAAGAGACTTCGCCCAGGACAGACCCAGGAGACACAGCGAACAACAGCCAGCCTACAAGTGTTTCTCCCCCGAGCGCACAAAGCCAGCGCGCCTCCACGCGTGAGCGCCGACCCCCTGCACGATACCAGGCAACTTTCTAAGGGGGAAGGAAGTGTTGTGTCCCCTTATTGCTTTTGTGTGTGTGCGCCCCCTCCTAACGACCACTCGCGTCCTCCTCTTAACGACAGTTCGCATCCTCCTCCTAACGACCACTCAATCCTCCTCCTAACGACCGCTTGCCCCTCGTCGCACGCTGTCGCCGGATGCCCCCCCACGGTGCGCCCCCGCACCCTCCTCCTGTTCTGGGAAGCCACTCCCTCCCGTGGACGCTTCTCCACTCCCTCCTTTCTTCGGGCGGCCAGTTCGGCTGCTGCCTCGGTCGACGCTGGTCGCACCCTCTTCAGCTTTAAATAAACGAAGTCTAAAAGTACCGTGTGCGTCTTTCGCTGCATTCAACACAGCGACCGGACACGACAGTTAGACAAGATATTGAATATTGGGACGTTTCTAGTTATCAAACAGCTTTATTTTTCTATTATTTTTTGGCCAAAAGTTGCAGTTCCGCAACAAGTAGCTCACCGCCCCATGATGCTTTGAGCGCCCATGGTGGCTGAAGTGGTCTCGAGGGGTCGCCATGCAAACTCCCATAGACGGGCTGCCAGCTTTCCCTCTAGGTAATAGTAAGAAACTCTATGGGTTATGGATTTGTCAAGTGTGTTACAAAGAGGTGCAAGGACTAAATGGCAGCCAAAATGTGCAGGCCTGGTGCGCAGTCGTGTGCGCGGAGCCCACGAAGCTCGCGCCCCGGTGCTGACCTTTCTGGACAGCCACTGCGAATGCAACCAGGGGTGGCTGCCTCCGTTGCTGCGTCGCGTCAAGGAGGATCCCCATCGCATTGTCTGCCCCGTCATCGATGTCATCAACCTCAACTCGTTCAAGTACTTCGGGGCCTCTTCTGACTTGCGCGGGGGTATGCGACTGCAGCACATTCCGTGACTGGAGTACCACTTTGTAATCCTTTAGCCATCATTGTTATCAGCTATATCTAGTGCACGACAAAGGCACCTCCCAATGATGTCTAATTACTTCAGTCTCAAGTCAGCCATGGCACTCTTATCACCACAACCTTCCTTATCTTGTCACTCCACCCGAATTTCAGCCACCCTCGACTGCATTTTTTTTATCCATGGTATCCACTCTAGGAGATAACCAGTTATCTTTTATGTGTATCACCTGTGTTACCGAATCCAATCTTTTGTCTAGGGGTCTAGCTACATCCACACTGCCATCTCCTAGTGTCACCCCCATCATTTTTCATTCCATCACTTGCTGTACTATCCACCGTGTCATCTCGACTTCTAGTTTTATATTTAGACAGTACCCTAAAGAGTGAACTTATATCACTGCTGGGATCATCTCTCAAATTTCATTATTCAGCTGGAGTTTTCTTGAACACTGGAGCGCTGAAAATGAAGTGGAGTGATTTTAAATCTTATGAGTCCATTTTTCTCATTTCCTGTTTTTTTTTAGTAAACTGTCAGCCTAGAAAAATTGTTCTTATATTACTTGATAATATTAGTATATTGGCAGGCTTTCTGGAGTGAAATTTTGCAAGGAACTTTATTATGTGCTATGTTTGTCTTTTTCCTTTCTTTGATAATAAAAAATGTTTAAAAAAATGGTGGAAATGAAAAGCCAATGTCATTCTTTATATGGTGGCATTCTTTCAAAATATAGCAAACCAAATATAGCAAAACTAAGCAAACCAATTCTGTGCTCTGGACATTCCTAAGGCCACATAACACAAAAAATTGGCAAAATTACCCTGATTTTCCAAATGACAGTTTCTTCAGCAAGCACAGTCATCCTTGTCATACAGGTTGCACAATGTGCTTCATACTTTTTCTAGAATAATGAAAGCTGACAGAGATGGTCCCAGCACTGATATAAACTGGTCCCGCAAGTTTGAATGAAATCGAGCAAGTGGTTCGAAGGTTCACTCTTTAGGGTAGTGTCCCCATTTAAAAAAACATTGTCTGGTGCTCACAAATGTTGTCTTGTTATCGTTCAAACAGTATCAATTTTTTTCCTCAAGCCATGCTCGTATCTTCTGAGGCCTTGCTGCAAAAGCGTAGTATTTTAGCCCAACCTGCCCTTCTGGCTATCCTTGTGTCATTTCTTGAACTTGGTTCTATTGTGCAGGCTTTGACTGGAACCTAGTGTTCAAGTGGGAGTTCCTGTCAAATAAGGAACGCGAAGAGAGGGCTTCACACCCAACACTGCCCATCAGGTGTGGTAGCACTTTGTATCCTTAAAAGAAGTACTACCAGTTTGCCCAAATTTCTGCCTTAGCACTTTCACGTTAGGGTGCAGCCAACCCTATGCCATGAACACTCCTTCGATAAGCTGGTCAAACATGGGGTTGTGAAAGCGCATAGAAAGAAGTCATATCTTGCCTGGTCGTTTGTCCGCTAACTGTGTGTTGGCAGTTTGTTGACTACCGGAGTTAAAGGGGCCCAGAAACACAATCTTAGTTGACAGTTTTGCCTGTTGATCGCATACAGTGAGTTACAATGGTGCTATTAGCGTCGGTAATACCGTGTATATTCCGTCTCTTAATATTCTAATGTCCTCCCAAAAACAAATTCATGGCTCTGATGGTGTCCCGACACAGTGGCGGGTTTTAGCAGCGGATATGACATCAACTGGCGCGAGCTTGATGATTGAACAAACTGTAAATATACTGCAAATTGCGTGAATCAATAGAGACACATTTTGCCACCTGTGGGTGTTTTATATTAGATCAACAAAAACAACTTGTTCGTCTTAGACAAAAGCCCTGCAAAGCAAGTAAAATAAAAATACACCACCAGGGGCTCTGGCATGGAAACGACGCTGCCAGCCTCAGCAAGAACGAGTTGCAAAGAGCAGGCAACCATGGAGTGCAAACTTCTGCGATGTGCTCTGGCAGGTTGTTTTGATTGGTTGCGCCAGGTGCTGTCATTGGGAGAGAGAAATAGGAGTGGGAAGCCCCGCCAAAATCGAGTTGAGGGCAGCGTTTTGTTTGCTTGTATTTTGAAATTTCTACACTGAATAACTCCCGTTCCTGTGCATCGATTGCTGTAATTCTTTTTAATTCAGCATCTGTGTGACATAAAGAATCCACCTGAAGTATAGCCGGTATCCCCCCAAGCAGTGTTTCGCAGCCCCTTTAAGTAGGAACGCTCTTGCGAAACTGCTGGTTGATTTTGTACTTAGACTTGGGGGTGCCTCCTTGTAATGGTGCTTGCCTGGTTTGGTCAGAAATAAATCAACATGATTTCTTGTCACTGGGAAGGCTGAACCGCAGATGTACTATTTCGCATAGGAAATGACGGTGGTGTCCTCTGTGACTACAAATGTGATTTACCCATCACAAGAAGGAATGTACAAATCTACCACTGAAACTGGTTTTTCTTGAGCTGCAAGAGTCCACACATTTGGTCTTGCATCGTCACAGTATCATTTTGCTAATAAAAAAAAACACAGCAGCTAATGTAGCGAAACAGCACTGCATGCAATTTACCGCAAAATGCTGCTTTTGTTTGACGAAGTACAAACTGTATTGAGCACACAGTGTAGGAGAAGGCTTAAGGGGAGACACTGGTCTTGAAAAAAAAAAATTTTATTAATCAAGTCACAGTTGCGAAATCTTCAGGGAATATGTATTTTTGTGTGCTGATTCTAAATATGTCATTTAATTTCACGTAAAACAATTCCTTGAGCACTTATGCACATTTTATGCTAGTATTTTGCGGAGAGTTTTGAAGAAAATGTGCTGCGGGAAACTCGCTGAAATGTATGCCATTGGGTTCTCTTGACACCAAGGAATACAATAAGGGTGAAATTGTCATCCTGCCTATCATAGAACTTAAGTTATGGGGTTTTGAAGTTGTCGCTTCAGAAATGAGAAGGAAAGTGTGTATTCCCGTTTCTGAAGTGGCAGCTTCAGTACCCTATAGCTCGAGTTCTATGAGAGCCAGGATGATAATTTTACCCTTATTGTATTCCTTGGTGTCAAGAGAACCCAATGGCATACATTTCAGCGAGTTTCCTGTAGCAAATTTTCTTCAAAACTCTCCGCAAAATACTTGCATAAAAAGTGCATAAGTGCTCAAGGAATTGCTTTACGTGAAATTAAATGACATATCTAGAATAAGCGCACAAAAATACATGTGTCCTGAAAATTTCATAACTATGACTAAATTAATAAAATTTTCTTTTCAAGACCAGTGTCCCCCCTTAAGTAACCATTCGCATTAGTGGCACGCAGTCTAGAAGAATAGTGATGCAGCAGTCAGTCTGGGCTGCAGTCTAAGCCACATTTGTTTGCAGAACGCCAATGATTGCGGGAGGCCTGTTCGTGGTGGACAAAGCCTACTTTGAACACCTGGGAACCTACGACACAGCCATGGACATCTGGGGTGGTGAGAACCTTGGTGAGCTACGTTCAGACATTCCAAGACTAGTATGAGCTTTCGTGCTCACTTAAGGTGCACTGAGCTGTGTAACACACTATTGGACTCTTTTCACTTCTGCTACCTAGTTTTCGTTGTGTATTGTAAAGTGCAAAAATCTCTGGCAACTCTGTCTGTACTTGAGGGGGCTGCTATGCATAATGTGATATGAAGCACGAAGCACAATTTTTTTGGCCCTGTTGTTGGCTTGAATGCCCTACCTCCACCTGTAGTTCACGCTGCTAGTGAAGCCATTATGGCCGTGCCAAGTGAAGGAAGTGGCTTGTTCAGTACTGTCTGAAATTTGCCTCAGGTGGCATCAAAAGTTGCATTAGAACATGCCAAATTCACTTTCACATCAAAGATGCTTTTCTAGTGAAGGAAACATTCGAAACATGAATTTTTGAGAATCAATGGCCATGGTATGGAGACTTTAGAACTTTTGTTTCTGTTAGCTGAAAGAGTATGTGTGTGAAACTCTTAGTGCCCCTTTATTTACATCATCTGTGCCGCATTTTATGTTTGTAATCAATCAATCTATTTCATAATTAAGCAGTCAGCAAGCAGACTGCTCTTAGCAGATGCGAAGTGCATCCGCCGTGCCTGAACTCCCAGGCTAAGAAGCTGTGCTGCTGATGAGGCTTATGGTACACCATTAACAAGGGGCGCCCAAATCATGCAGAGCTGTCCTTCCGTGTGTGGCAGTGCGGGGGCAGCCTCGAGATCCTGCCCTGCAGTCGTGTGGGCCACGTATTCCGGAAACAGCACCCCTACTCGTTCCCGGGTGGCAGCGGCAATGTCTTTGCTCGGTGAGTTTTCTTTCCCGCAGTTAGTGCATACTGTGAATTAGACTCAAGTGAATTATACTATCTCTTCTTTAAACCCTTAAACAAATTTTGTTGGGTCCCTGAAATTGTCTGTTTGTATTTCATGTTTTATGCTAAATAAATACTTTCTTTCTTTCTTTCTTTCAAAGCTTTCTCTGTTTCAAGTGAAAACTGGGCTTTACACAGCCAGCGGGATGAACTGGTTCATGTTTAGGAGGAGACACGAAATTCTGATGACCGGTGGAAGCGGAGTTTTGGTTTTTGAGTCTCGGAATGTGTTTAGGAAATTTCTAACAATTTCAAGTGTTTGAGTAGGCAACCTTGCTGAAAGTGTGCTTTTTAATAACCCGTTTAGTGTATTCTGGGCTTCTGTTCATCCCAGCCTGGTAGAACCACCTCTGCAGTGTTGTGGAAACTGGTAAGAGAACCAGGGTGTCAACCATCTTGAGGTTAAAGATGTTAGTCAAATGAGGTCCACTTCTTGACTTTCTGGACAAGCGATAGTGTGTCTGTCCATAAATTGAAATCATTGGCAGTCCAATGTGTGCTACAATGTCACATCCACATGCGGATGTCCAAAGCATCACTTATAGCCATACGATACTGTTCACATTTCATGAGATAATTGCATCATGGGCGCGTGATCTGCATAGAGAAGGAGACGACGAAGACACAGCTAGAAGGGATTGTCCTGCCCTTTCTAGCTGCAACTCACTCAGCTATTGGTTTTGCAAGAAAAAAAAAAAAAAGATCTGCATTAATCTGCCATGATGGCATTACTGCAGGCGGAAAGTACCAAAGTCAGATGGTGTAACGTTTGGGCAACACATAACCTCAGTACACAAAGAAAACACACACACTCGTGTACATAAAGTAAGACAGCGTTAACATAAAATCTGTTTAAGAAATGCAAAAAACGCTTCCGCAGACGTGCAGTCGGCCGCGTTTTTTTGCAGTTTGTTGCAGGCAGATATGAAATGCAGAAAGAAAGAGTTCTGCTAAACATTAGGCCAGCACCTTATTTTTCTCGCCTTAAAAATGAGATCACAGTGTGCGAATACAAAGTGTGGCAGCTGAACACACAGAGCTTTAGCGATTCCGGTTTTGTTGAAATAGATGCGGAAGAACATTTCTGTTTTACTGTGCAAGCACCTTCGATTGGATAGTCCCTAACCAAAAATTCCTTTATTGTTGAAATGCTGTGTGGAAAATTGTAGTCATTTGAATAAGTACTACCTTACTTAAATAAACAGGCAACACATAATATAGAAAGGTTATTTGAACCAACCATTGTAATGCTTGTTCCATGACATTTTCCTTCACCCTGTATACAGCTTTAAAACGCCTTATCTAAGACTTGTTTTCAGCTTCTGTTTAGGTTCACTTAGCTTTTTCCACAACCCTTGGTTGCTGGTGCTAAGAGGCCCAATGAAAAGTTTCACTGGGTATTTGTACGTTTTTTGTCACCATGTCTAGAAACACTCGTCGTGCTGCTGAAGTCTGGATGGATGACTTCAAGAAATACTACTATGCCATGGTGCCTGTTGCTCGCAATGTTCCTATGGGAAGGTGAGTGACCATGGACCATCCGATATTTTTTTTTGTTATCTAGAAATGATGTACTCTTGGAAAACAGTAGAGGCTTCTGCTGCCACCTGTGACCAGTGTGGTAGGTTACAGGATGGGCTAACCTTGTTCGTTATTCAGAAGAACACCCACGGGAGAGATAATGAGATTCTTCACACTTTTCTGCTGGAGAATCGCTCATAGGCTCATTTTGCTTACTTGGTCAAGTGCACATCTCGGGAGTTTCCAAACTTCTCGACCTCGTGACTGCACTCATAGAAATTGCTCAGGAAGGATTTGCAGTTGAGCCGCAGAATACTGCAGTAGCTGAAATCCTACAGTCACATTATAATTAACCAATTAAGTCAGGTATATAATTAACACGGCTAAGTTTCACTGTGTGGCCTCAAAGAGAGACATTTTTCAAGCGCTAAGACAACAAGGACGATGAGGGAACAGACAAGGACGAGCGCTCGTCCTTGTCTGTTCCCTCATCGTCCTTGTTGTCTTAGCGCTTCAAAAATGTCAAATCTGCACCAACTAGCCCGATCCGCTACCCTTCTCAAAGAGAGGCATCAAAGAGTTGCTTGCCATGAACATTTTCATGCTTACAAAGTTGACCCTGGCATTGAGCTAAAGCAGTTCCAATTTTCCTCCCCCCTCCTCAACCGACAGCATTGAAGAGCGACTTCATCTACGCAAGCGCCTGGGCTGCCAGTCGTTCCAGTGGTACCTAGACAACGTATTCCCTGAACTGAAGCAAGTATCGCCTTACCGGCGGAGAAAGCGATGATGCCTCCTCCTCTGCACTGCACCAAACTACCCGATAATAAACTAAATGAGGCCAGCCCATCTGCTTGCTCACTAGTGCTTGGGCCTCACTGGTAGCAGCACTGCGTGGTGCCAGCATGGTACCAGCATGGTGCCAGCATGGTACCAGCATGGTACTGGCATGATAACATGGTTGCTCACCAGGCATGCTGGTTGATAGGACCCTTCAAGGTAGTTGCACTTTGGCCACAGGGGTTGAAGGGCAAAAGAGGGATGCATGGTTGTGTAAGCATGAGCGAGCATGATACTGCATGTGCTTTCATTGCCATGGAAACTTGCAAATGCATGAGCTTGGCACTTGCATGCCTTTTCTGTGCCCGTCTCTGTACACTTATGTTCAAAATGGCCGTCTCGGACATTTAGGGCACACGCTGCTATACAAGTCACAGGTTATGTAAAGTACTAAGCCATGCTAGGCCTACCAAAACCATTACGCAAAGTTTTCAGCCCCGCCATGAATTATTTTTGCCACTACATTTTAGGCAGCTTTCCAACGAACTGTGCAATTTCACCTTTGGGTCTCTGAGAACCTGTGGGTTAGGAAGTTCACCTTCTGGCACTGAGTTCTTTCAGAAAAGGCTAAACTTGGAGCTAAAAGGAGGTGCCATTTAAAGAACTATAACCTGATGTTCTACTAGCTATGCTCATATAGCCTCTACATTTTAGCGAATTCTGCCTTCAGCTAAGTCACAGCGTCAACCCTCATAGGAGCTTCTATATGCCCCCAAACATGGGAAAAGTGCAGAGAACAGGCAAAGGCAGAGGTCCCAATCACTGAGAAAACTACATCATTCGGACGTCCCGTCCAGTCCTATCAAACATACGTGCTATTCTGTGGTGTTAAACTCTCACTAATTTGAAGGAATTCGGCTGTGCTTCGCTTAATTCGGACAGGTGGTGAAGCTTGCATGTGCACAGTGTGCCGAAGATTTGGCGATGACAATGGTGAGTGAGCAACTCTGGAGTCTGACCACTGCAGCACGAGATGCATGGACCGAAATGTAAAAGTGTCGTGCTCATTGCTATGACCATCTGTCGGGAAGGTATGATAGGAGTCTTTTCTGTCCTGTGCTGCGCTTCGCCATTTTCTTCGTTTTCACTGCCTGCGTGTCATGGACTGTGCTGTCAGCGTTGTCCGTGTCAGCGTGAAGCCTGTAGTTGTTTTACATTATATTGTGTGTGCAGAAGCAGGTTGTGCTTCTTTAGCATCATGTGGGGGGTTGTGAGAGACTGTTGATGTCATGAGTGTCGTAGAGGACATACGAGTTGGTTCATCCAACCATGTTTGCACCTTGTAACACTGGGTGGAACTGCAAAAAGTAAGTATTACCATGAAAACTGCTCTGCTCCACATGAAGCAATCAATAATTAGGTTCTTTCAGGAAATAGAGGTAGTACGTTGATAGGGAACACTTTGTTATGGTCTTTTATTTGGAGCCCCTTATAATTTGACATTTGGTTAATTTGGACATTTTCTTCAGCCCCGTGAAATCCGAATGCAACTGGTTTTACTGTAGCGTGGTTCTTTACGACTGGTCTGCACGGGCATGCATGCTTTTGCAAAGCATGAAAAAGGAGGTGCTGAAGGTTGGCTATGAAACGAGAGCTACTACAAGAAACATGAATCAACATGATGATGTACGCTACAAGCAACTCATTCCATGTTTGTCCATGTCTCTTGCTCTTCGTTGTTTTGTAACCAGCCTTGCAGTGCTGCCTAATTTAAGCCATGTGGCACAAACTAGCCCATCCCAACAGTCAGTTAAGCCTTGCTTTCCATGTGATTTAGCCTATAAATGGAAACGTTCTCCAATGGACAAGGGCAACAGACATGGATGGCACAAACTCTGGACTTCCAAGTGAAAATTTATTTGAAAATTTAATTTAATCCTGCTCCGCTGCTTGCATTAAAACCGCACTTGGCGTGCAGCATTCGTGTCATCCTTGTTTGTATGTCCTTGTCCGTTTTGGCACTTGGAAGTGTTTCTCTTTGTAGACCAGAACCGACTAGCCCGACTTTCTGCTGTCAGCGTGTGTGATAGGCCTTTTTTTCAGTTCTGCTTAGCACTCGCAACATGGTAAAATAGCTTTGTCCACAGCGCGTTCCTTGAATCCTTTGGGAAACCCTTCCTGCCTTTTAATAGGGTACGGACAACTTCCTCACGGATCCCTCGTTGTTGCAGGGTGCCGGCAGCTGGAGGCGAGCGGCTTGCCTCCCTACGGCAGGGTTCGCTCTGCCTGGACACCCTGGGTGGAAACGAGGGCTCACCAGTGGGCCTCTTCGTGTGCCACGGTGCGGGTGGCAACCAGCACTGGAGCCTGGCGTCACGTCTCATCGCACACGGCGGCCTCTGCGTCACGCTCGACGAAGAGCAGGGTGGGTCGCTGCTGCTCAGGCCCTGTGGTGGGCACCCCTCACAGGTGAGGTGGACGCATGTGGCGGTGCAATCTGTCGAGGTTTCCAGACCTGCTGGCAGTCTGGCAACTTGAGCATTAGCTTGACCGAGCAGGTCATCTGTTTAGTATGATCCATGTGTTCCCATCAGCTAGCCATTTTATAGAGCTTGCCAGCAGAATCATCAAGCATGCCGTGTTTAGGGACACAACAGTCAATGACATGCCAAGCTACCAGAATGAAGCAGTGTCTAGCAGCTTGTTTTGTGTGGCGATAACTTTATTGTGTCATGGTTTTTTTAGACATAAAATGAGGGCAGGAGCAGCTACATATTAGCAGCTGTTAGTCAGTGCTTTGCCTTGGAAGGCTTTGCACCTTGTGCAGTGAATGTGGCAATGTGGCGTGGAAGATGCCGTTAAAAAACAAGGCTCAAGGTTTTTTTTTTTTTCCCCAGGCACATGCAATAGCAGGTGTGGCCTTTGGCTGAGACCACAGCCTCTGGAAAGAGCAAACTGTACAAGTTTGTTCCTTCCCGTGTTGTGTCTTTTGTCTCCGTCCTTTACACCACTGTTTCCACTCTAGAAATATGTAACACTCAACATTCTTCCTTTGTCTTTGTCAAGAGTAAGGTCAAGCTGGCTCTCCAAGAGCGTGTTGTCTGTCCTCATGTCCTGTGCTCATGCCCGCCCTCGCTTGTTTGCGTGCATCACGTGTGCAGAGGTGGCTGTGGCAGGACCACAAGCTGCAGCAGCCCGGCGGAAAACTGTGCCTGGATGGCAGCAATGGACGACTGAGCGCCCAGCCGTGTCGCCGGGCAGCCAGCTCACAGAGGTGGACCCTGTCCACCTGAACCCCCTCTTTCTCCTCCAGAGCAAACTGAGGGGGCTGCCTACTCACCTCAAAAGGCCGGTACTACTTAAAGCAGCGTCTCTGCTGCGGTTGTGACGGGCGCACAAAGTGTGGTTGTCGCAGATGGTATCTGTCTCCGCTGTGACACAAGAATATGCAGGAGCAGGAACTCTGTGTTAGTATAATATAACAGTTCCGTTTTGATTGTTCCTTTTTGTTTCCTCTTTCCCATCTTCATGATTGGCTCGTGTTATGCCACGTCCCCCCGCGTTCCCTTTTCATGATTGGCTCAAGCCGAGTGATGGCAGGGGTGTGGCATTGCTTTGGTGGATCACAGTGAATGAAAAACTAAAAATGAAATGCAGTCAAAAACGAAACTATTCTATTTTACTAAACATGATGTCTGGCACGCTGCCGTCTTTATCACACCTCAACGGCCCCATGCATGGAATTACATTAGGGGTAGCATTAGCATCAGTAACAGATAACAATCAGCCTGACTCGCACAAAATGGTGTGCAAGGCAGCCGAACAGCGCATCCTGCATATTTGAAATTATAGTGGCAATGGAACAGCACATCATTAAAGTATGCTGGAGGTGTGGCGATCGTTATAATTTGCTTAAATTATATGTGAAGAGCTACTCGAGTCCTAATGATGGACACAAAATGTTGGCCCTGGCAGCTTGTACCATGATTGCATGCAGATGAACGAAAAGGGCTTGTAGTGTCACATATGCCTTATAGAGCTTGCGGCCAGTTACCAGTGGCGCCATCTAGCAGCCAGAAAAACAAACGTCTCCATGCAGTCAGCTAAAAGCAGTGCAGGAAGCTTACGCTCTGCCACCAGGTGCCGCAGTTGTAAGTGCCCTCATTGGCAGCTCTTTCCTGCGCGACATTAATGTGTCCATCCGCCCACACGTCAGCTGCTGAGAAGTTCCCCTGCTGCTTATTCTTGGTTCACCTGTTTTGATGGAACTCGTCAGAACAGTGAATGGCATTTTCGGCCAGTTTGAATGTTGCCTTTCCGGGCAGAGTCTTCCCTACCACGCACGCAGTAAACAGGGCTGTGAACACAATGGTGAATGCAGGAATGTCGAGAAACTCGAGGCCGCGTTTTCCATTCATCTCTAGGTTTTCATTTTTCCACAAACCAGATGCTTTGTACAGAGGAGGAGGCATGCTCACAGAGAGTGAAGCTCCTCTGTACTCGTCAGCTTCAACGTGTCAATGCTTTTCACAAGGCCTTGTGCTTGCTAGACACATTAATTGGTTTCTGTAAAGTAACAGTTCAAAACAGGGGCTGCGTCTAGTTTACTACGGCAGCTTTAAAGAAACGCATTGTGCACTTAAATAGGGCAAAGAAATCTTGAAGCTACTGCAATGATGGCTAGTGTTAGATGAACAAACTTGCCACAGAGCCGCTGTGCACTAAAGGTTGTCTGTACCATATTGAGATGAAAGTCAAATATCGTCCCTTGCCTATCTGGGGGATGACATCACGAGTGTGTCATGCCTTTGCACATCGCACGGCTTTCAATTACAAAAGAAATTGTGCGTGTGTTTCAGCTCTAATTTATTGCAGCGGAATTTGTGTTGAGAGAAGCGACCTTTGGCTTTGTTACTCGAGCAGGGTAATTGCAGTTGTGTGTGATCATGGTTTGTCAGATTCAGCCGTGGTTAAGGCTGCCGGTGTAAAAAGAGTATTATCTGAGGTCGAACAGGCTGCTGCAACCATGGTTGGCAAGTTAACCAAAGTTCAGTTTGCCGTGCAACTACTCACAACGACAATTAGCAATAGCTGCGTTTGCCTCAAATGCGTTAAGGCTTCCTGTGTAACTGTGGTATTTGAGAAGCGGTAGTGAAACTATCACCCCACGGATGGGTCGGTCACCTGTTCGTCTCCTCTTAAGCCAGCTAGATAGTCAATTGGAGCAAGAGCTGGATCTGTTGTGAAGACAGTTTTGTGAGCGGCGCCGCTGTGAAATTTTGGCCGCCAGTGGTCCCAATGACTGCAGAGTTCTTGCCCCTCCATCAAGCTGTAGCTTGAGCAACAGAGTTGAGAAAACTGAGGCGTGTGCAGTTATGTCATTGCTCCCCGTCACAACTGCAAGGCACACAACGAAGAAAAAAACAAAACACGAAATCCTTTTGCATGCAGAATAGCTGAGCAAGGTGTAAATGTTTATTGTACTGCCCTCTTTTTGAGTTTCGTCGAAAAACAAAACTCTGGATGGTTTCTTTTTTTTCTTCTTGCCAATGTTAACTAGAGAGAGAAGAGGATTATTTTTTTTGTTCTCCCTAATAGTATCAGAACAGGGTTAGAAGGTCGAGTGGATACTGCTAGAGTTGTAATGGTTGGTTTCACCAGTTGAAATGTGCACGGCTTCCATAGTGTCACTGGGGCAGTCGCAGCTTGTAATGCAGTGCCCTAGCTCTTACTAGAAGAAACTCGGGAGTGCATGAATGCCCTACCAGCACTACCGGTCTTGCCTCGGCATTTCCTACGGTAGCTTCTATGTGCCTCAGTTTTAGCTACTTGAGTTGCATGAGATGGGTTTCTTGGAATCTCGTAGGCATCTACATGGGTCTCATGCAAGTACAGTAAACTCCCTTCAGGATCAACGTCAGGGCACCAGAAAATTTGTTCGTCTTAACTGATATGTACGCACAATATGCATGTCCAAATGTACGTTACATGAAAACAGTGAATAAGATGACGTTGCAGTGAGAGGATAATTGCAAATGGAACATATACGGCACAAAGCATGAGGTGAGCTGAATAGTGAGGGCATAAAACAGTCGCACTGTTCTGCACGAAAACAGCATTGGTCTAGTTTTCTTTTCACCATCTCTTTTTAGTTCTCTCTCATCAGCAATGACTGCTTTTTTTTTTCTTCTTTTTCTTTTGTTCCTGACTTGATTTTTGAGGCTTGGAGTGCTGTGAAGGTTCCCAGCTGGGTAGCTCTTATCTTGTTTCTTTTATAGCGTAGCTGTTATCAACTCATCGAGCAGATGCACTACACTACGTGCCTTTCCATCCAACACAGACAGTGCCCATGTGCCGCTGATATGTGGCCATCTCTACGCCACAATAATGCGCATTATGATGCCGTGTCAGTTAAAAATTCGGGAAGAAAGCTTTCCTGTAAGGACGCGTGGCCCCGCAGGACAGCCTCTCCGAGCAGTGGTGCAAAGGTACGCGGAAGCTATCTTGTCAGGGTGCACTTATGTGCAATCATGTTTTTTTCTTTGCTCGAGAGTGCAGCGTAAATGCTCGGTGAGTGCCTTGCAGGGCTGCCGGGGTTCGTGGTCACTGCGAAAATTAGTCTTAACTGAATCACGTGCGGAACAGTTCATCTGAAGCAGATTTTTTTTACTGATCCTATAGGGAACCAACCGAATGGTCTCACATTATTGATCTTATAAATTTTGTCCTAAAGGGAGCCTACTCTACTTACTCGTCATCCCATTGCCGAGCTAGCATCAGCTAGCAAGAGCCACATGCAAAAATAGAAAAGCGAGACAAACTTTCTCAAATGAACAAATGGGTGTGCAATGTTTGGGCTTGCAAAAATGTCGCAAGGCCCCACCTTCCCATTTCAGAAATGGTTTGCAGTTATCATTAGTTAATCTTTGTCTTACTCAGCAGACCTGCTTGTTTGAACACCTGTTGAAGTTGTCTTCATTGCCCTTTAAATGGCTTGCAGCTTAGGCTTACGGGGTACCTTATCGTGACGCACGTCTAAAAGACACCATAAAGAACAACTTGTCTAGAACAAAGCTGAGCAACTGGTGACAGATGTAGCAGTTTGGTCAGTAGTTTAGAACAAATTAATCACCCTGTCAAGTCTCTAAAATGATGTTCAACTTTCTCCTGTTCCGAGTCATATTTTGAGCAAAACATTCTGGAGGTGTATCTTGCATGTGAAGAGGCTGTGTTTGCAGAGTATACAAAACAAATATGCCTGCAGCATTGATATTTTTGTTGTGGAATCTTTTATGTTGTGGTTGGTCTGGCACATGA